>NC_056739.1:1238753730-1239068730 GCF_019279795.1 Protopterus annectens
CACTGACGTCTCAGCATTATATCATAAAGTGACATAACCTGTTTTTCCAGTCTCTACTAGCTGTGATGTTAAATTAGAATGCTACTTCAAATGCAAGCCTATCACTGACTAAATCTGAGATCAAGGCAGTGTGGTGATGCCTTGCAAAGTTATCCACATTTTGGATATTGTATTTTGTTTGCTGTAAATTAAAGCCATTTTGTAAAACAGACACAAATCTGATGAAAATAAGTGAATAAACTGATAAGATATTTGTCTGTTAATGAATATAATTGATGTCATGAGCACTGCAGTAACAGATAGATAGTGTATGTGTACAATACTCTCTAGTTAAGTCATATGCATATAACTGATTGTGTATGTAAAATGTATGCTAGCTGAGAATAATTGCTAATTCCAACTAATAGCCAAACCTAGCAAGCTCCCCAGTGCAGTCAACACTACTTCTAGTCCTGTGTTCCTGGAACTAGTGCTCGCTAGGCTTTAAACCATTAGCACTCGTTGGCCCTGAATGTATTTTGACCTGCTAAGCCAAGATAATTTGTGTCTGTTATTTGATAGCCATTATTCCCTGCTGTACTCATGGGGGGTTTACTTATTAACTGTCTAGGAAGGAGTTAGTAACCTCAGCCAAATAGCCTTGCTGTATATGCGAAGCCACGAGTATAATGTAGCTTGTAACTGTAATAGGTTCATAGGTTCATAGGTTTATACTAGGCTATCTGCCCTAAGGCATTTATAAGCCTAGCCCAAATTATTGTGGCTTACGCCGCCCCTTATATGAAAAAATACTGTGCCCATTAGTTTGTTGTGCCTCTGTCCAGCAGTGACCCAGAGATGATTCCCGGGGTAAACCTACGATCTCCCATCCACAGGTCTAGATTTCTCTTGAACAGAGTCAGCGAGGTGCTCTGCCTCACATGGACCGGGATTTTATTCCACAGCATAGGGAGTCTCTGAGTGATAAATCTATCCCTCCAGCACGTCCTATTTATATCCGTGCTAAGGTTTAAGTCGCTTGCTCTAGTGGTTTTGGTGGATTTGGATTTTTGAGGTGGAGCATGTCCATTAATTCCGGGTTGGACATGGCCTTGTATGTCAGGCACATGTCACCTCTGAGCAGACGGTATGCGACTGAATAGAGCTGGAGTTTCTTCAATCTGGCAGCATATGACAGATTTTGGAGTCCCTTTATCCTTTTGGTGAGGAACTTTTGGGGTCTCTCCAATTGCTGCAGATGTCGGGTGAGATACATCCCGAATGGGGCATTGTACTCGATCATTGGTCTGATAAGTGAAGAGTACAGGGGAACAATGACCTCACTAGATCTGGATGTGAATCCCTTCATGATCAGGTGGGCAATGTAGAAGGTCTTTCTAACCACTTTAGCAATGTGAGTGTCAAAAGAAAGGCCACTGTCAACCTGGGTCCCCAGGTCCCTGATAACCTCTTCTGTGCTTAGTGGATTGCCACCTATATGGTAGCTTGGGGTTACCTTGTTTTTCCCGAAGGGTATGACTATACATTTTTTGGCGTTTAACTTCAGGCCATGGCTCTGGCACCAGCTATCTGTTTCCGTGAGTCCCTTCTGAAGGATATCGGTGTCCGATGCACTTTCCACTATGGCCCAGTTTGCAGTCATCTGCAAACTTTGTCAGCCAAAGTCCTCCCATGTTGGCCTGTACTTCTGAGAAGTACATGCCAAACAATAGGGGGCCAAGGACCGAGCCCTGTGGGACACCACTTGTGACCGGCTTGGAGTCTGACACAGCGCCAGCAACTCTAACCCTGTGGGTTCTGTCCTTAAGCCAGTTTGCAACCCATCTTGTGACATATGGGTTTACATTTAAGCTGGTAAGTTTTTCTACAATACCCGAGTGGGGTATTGTGTCGAAAGCCTTTGCAAGGTCAAGGTAGGCTGTATGGACTGCCTTTCCTCATCAATGGCCTTGGTGACTATTTCAAGAAGTCGACCAAGTTCAAAAGGCATGATCTTCCCTTGACAAAGCCAAACTGGGTCGGGTCCAATGTCTGCAAGTCCCTATATCTTTGTTTATGAGCTCCATTATGATCCTCTCCATAGCTTTGCAGACTAGACTTGTTAAGCTTATGGGGCGGTAATTACCAGGGTCCGTAGAGGCCACCTTTGTGGAGTGGGACCACAGTTGCCGACGCCACTCCTTGGGCACGTATCCTGTGGTAAGGCTGAGATTAAACAGCTGCCTTATGTGCGGGTTTAATTCCTCATTTAGCTCGTGTAGCACACAGCCGGGGACACCATCCGGTCCCATTGATGCTGTGTTTTAGCTTTAGAGAGAGCAGCTTTCACCTGCGCATTTGAGATGTCCGGGAGGCTACACTTGGCTGGGATAGTTATCTCTCCTTTAGGGGAGAGGGGTGAAGTTTGCACTGAACCTGTCTGCCAGTATGTTGGCAATGTCTGTGGGTTCAGTGATTTTGTATCATTTTGGACTAATTCTGAGCATATCTGTGAGTTTCCACCCAGGTTCCTAACATAGCTGAAAAGGCCTTATGATTGTCCTTTGAATCCATGGCAATTTTTCTCTCAAAATTGGCCTTAGTTGATTTTATGAGTGCTCGTATTTTTTACTAATAATGATCAGGGTGACTTCCCTTTTATGGATTTTGTTCTATCATGTAATAGCTTTCTCCTCTTATTGTAAAGTTTGTTAATGGCTGGGGTCCACCAGACTGGACGTTTGCCCTTTGTGGAAAGAGTCTTGGTTTTATTTGGGATTGCCTGATCCATGCAGTCCTGGAGGTGTTCATAGAAGGCATTTGTAAGGGCTTCCGCAGCTTGGGTTGTGGTTTCCTTTGACTCAGGGGCCTTGAAGGATACCACACCAGTCTTGAGTAGTGTGAAGTTTGCTTTAGAGAAGTTCTTCACTATGGTCTTTTTTGTTTGGGGTGGGGGCGGGATGTGGATTTCCAGTGAGATTAGTTTATGATCAGATCTCACCAATGAGGGATATACTTCCGGTGTGGAGCATTTTGTCCCCATGTTTGTGACAATGAGATCTAGTATATTTTCTCCTCTCGTGGGAACAGTGACTAGCTGTTTCATGGCATTTGAATTTATGAACTCCAGGAACCATTGGGCTAGAAAGTTAGGGCTTGAGTAATGTTCCCAGTCTATATTCGGGTAGTTGAAGTCACCCAATATGATGGTGTTTGGAGATACATTTATACCCTCCAGTGTCTTCAGGAAGGCTGTGTGGGGTTCCTGAGTTTGAGAGGGTGGCCTGTAGCATGCTACAATTTGTAGAGCAGTTTTGCCTATTGTTAGTTGCACCTGGATGGTTTCCGAAGCTTCATGCGTTGCCACCAACCTGGAGGTGTGAGTATCCTTTATGAATATGGATACACCCCTCCTTTTGTGGAGTGGTCCGGGTTTTGGGGCCGAACGCATGATATGAGGTAAAACCTAATAGTGCCGGGTGCTCTCAGGAGCCTTGAACCAGGTTTCAGTTACAGCACAGACATCGATGTTCTCCATACTGAGAAGGGCCTCGAGTGCGTGCATTTTGAGATTTAGACTTCTGGCATTGAGCAGCATTACCCTCAATTTCTTCCCATTTTGTTTTCTAGGGTGGTAGGTTTAGAATTTGAGCCTTGCCTAAAAAGGCACTATGGGGTGGCAAGAGCCTTAGCCAATATCCGGAATCCCAGGGGTGACAGGTGCAAGCCGTCCCTTGAGCAGCGTGGCTTGTCAAGCATGTCATCCCAGGCAGACAGACACTGGATCCCCTTTGAATGACACCAGACATTAAGCCAATTGTTAAAGCTGATCATCTTGTCTCTATATTGTGGCATCATTCTTGGTGAAGGAAGGATACTGCTCAGGGTTAGGGTCATACCTGCCTGGGCTACATAATCAGAGAGCTCCTCTATGTCTCTTTTCATGCAGTCCAGGGAGGTATGCGTCTCAGGTCGTTCACACCAGCATGGACAATGACTGTGTCATATTTGTACTTGCTGTGGAGTGACCCGAGTGCTTGTGTTATGTGGCGGATTCTAGCGCCCGATAGGCAGCTTACTGTGACCCTCTCCTTGTTCAGCCTGGTGAGTGGGACGTCAGTGTGTCTGACTATGGAGTCACCTATGACAAGTATGTTTGGTGTTGTATTTGGCCTTAAGGGCTGTGACTGCTTTGCACACTGCTTTTGTGGTTTATGTGTTGCTTGTGGGGTGTCTTGAGGTAGCAGTTGTTTGGGTGTCTGCTTTGGAGGCCTCTGCTGTTTAGGTAAATTTTTACTCAGAGCCTCCGAGTATGTCTTTGTGTGTTTATGTGTTTGATTCAGTGGAGTGGTAGCATTATGTGAGGCTGGTTTTGTGGTGTGTGTAGTTGCCTTCTCCTCCTGTCTGGTCTTGCCAGTCCTGAGTTGAGAGAGCTCAGCCTCCAGTTTGGCTAAATAGCTGCATCTCTCGCAAGTATTTGTGTTATGTGGGAGGAGGAGAGGGTTGTCTGTGTACATGAGGCAGTTATAACATTGCCTCAAGATTCCCAGATTCACCAGCTGGACCGGAGAGGTGATTGACAACTGACCTTTGGACATGCTAGAATAATATTGGGAAATCCTTAATTGAAAACAAGGGCCAGTGGGGAGTGAGGGTGTAGTGCTTTTAATTTTTAGTGCTGACTTATATAATTGCTTTAGTGAGCAAGTGCCAGGTAACTTGAGTGCAATGTGATACAAGTAACTAAATGCAAAACGACAAACAGTAACTTTCTTTCAAGTGAAACAAGGAAATAAGTACAGTAAGCAATGCAGATATCTCTAGTGATCCACAGAAGAGCTGAGAAGTTGCGTATTAGGTGAATTAGCTTCCAGGGAAATAACAAGCAAACAAACAACAAGTATATAAACAAAGCTAGATTCAGTAGGCCTGGATCTAGTCTATGCTAGAGCAAACAAGGTGAACCAATTTCAGTAAGATACAGTTCAAATATTCAGGCACTATAAACCTTTAACCAGAAAATTCCCAGCTCAGAAGGGCAGAGTCCAGCCTCTTCTCCCACAAGAGTGCAGTCCACGAACCTTCTTAATGTAAAATAACTGGCCTGAAGCCCAAGTGCCTAAACCAGAACTAATACACTTGGACACTGGGCTCTCAATCAGCAGTTCCCAACTTAGAAGGATGAAAGCTACCTGTCCTGCCACCACAGTGCTTGCCACAAACCTTCCTAATGTAAAACAACTGGTCTGAAGCCCAAGTGCTTAATCCAAAAGACTTGAATGATAGCTACACTTTAATCAAGTTACAACCAAGCAGTAATAAATACCATTGACTACTTTAGAGAATGTCTGGATTAGTGCTCAAGTTACACAAACAAAGCTAGATCCAGCAGGCCCGAATCCAGTCTATGCCACAGCAAACAAGGCACCAACTTCAGTAAGAAACAGTTCAGATATGCATGCACTATAAGCCTTTAACCAGAAATTCCCAGCTCAGAAGGGCAGAGTCCAGCCTCTCCTCCCACAAGAGTGCAGACCACGAACCCTCTTAATGTAAAATAACTGGCTTGAAAGCCCAAGTGCTTAAACCAGAATTAATACACTTTTAGAATAACAGACACTGAGCCCTCAATCAGCAGTTCTCAACCTAGAAGGATGTAAGCTACCTGTTCTGCCACAACAGTGCAGACCACAAACCTCTCAGTGCAAAACAACTAACTGGTCCGAAGCCCAAGTGTTTAAACCAAAAGGCTTAGAATGAGTTACACCAAGCAGTAATAAATACAATTGAGTATTTTAAGATGATGCAAAAGTAAAAAGAAGTAGGTAAAAACACAAGTACAGTAAAAGCAGATGAATTTTTTTTTTTTTTTTTTTTTTTTAATATAGCTCTACTATCTGCAGCGATTGTATCGCTAGTCACTACAGTTTTATTTCTACACTTTGTATATTACTGTAACTGTACTTTGCTTAGTCTACAGTTGTTATACCTTCACTAATGTTTTTCAACAGTGAAAGCTACTCCTAAAGTGCTGCTAATGAAAGCAAAGCATTAGCTGTGTTCCGTAAATGTTTTACACTATTGCCGCTAGTAAAAGCAAAGCATTAGCTGTGTATCATAAGTGTTTTAAACCATTGCATAATGATTAAGTAGTACAGGGCCCTGATTTATTTGTTTTTATGACATGAATAAGATAAGTACTGCTCTATTATCTCTTTTTTCCTATGCCTATACTCCCAATCCCAGCTCTAAATGTGTCTGTTCCTTTGCCTTTTACTGTAGAACTCTAGAGCCCTAAACCTGCTGAACCAACTATGTTCCATCCTCTGTGGCTTGCCTCACCTACTGATCTCAAGTACCAGAGTCCACCACCACTCACAAGCAGTCAACAGCCAAGCTAATGGTATGTCTAGCTATTTGTTATACTTTCCCCTAGAGATCACACCGTATTGGTCGGCAGCTGGGTTTGTGCCCCACTCGCCATTTTTGCCCTGCTGTGTTAAATACTGCCCATGGGTCTATATCACGTTGTTGAACTCTTAAAAGTTCAAACGTCATATGATCAACACCATATGATCAAACTTTTAAAAGTTCAAACATTTCAACAGATATCTTAGTACAGTGCAGAATGAGAAGATTTCCCTTTTCTGCACTGTAGCTCAATCTCGGAGTTGGTATATTTAAAGAGCGGGGGGTGAAGGGGGGCTTGCCCCCCTTCTTAAACCATTCAGGTAGGTTTTTTCTTTGGTTTATTTTTTTTTTATTACATTTTCGAACTTTTAAAAGTTCAATCAGATGGTGTAGACCATATGACGTTCGAACTTTTAAAAGTTCGCTTATGTAATATAGACACCTGCCCATTGGGTTTTATACTCTTTTTCTCTATCTTTCCATACCCTTCCCTGGAATAATTGCTGCTGTTGTATCACAGTTTTAAAATGGGAAATCCTCCTCAACCTTGCCCCTACAGACCTTAGCAATCTTCCACTAACCCCTGAATCTCCTAGCCCTGAGAGTTCTGCATTTTCTAACAAGTTGAATACCTCCTTTAACAAATATATATTGCATTAAACTGCATTTTCTAACAAGTTGAATACCCCCTTTAACAAATGTTAAAGTCTCAAATGACTGACTGATTGTTTTGTCTACATCAGCTTACCTTTCTGGGTCCTGACTTAACCCACTCTGTTCGCCCTCATTCCGCTCCTCTACCCTACCTCCATTCCCACACATCCCCAATTCAATTAGATTTATACTCAACTAGACTCCTCCCATCATTAGGTCCCATCCAACCACACCACTTCCCTCCCGTTCCCACTTCAGTTACATTGCTTCTCAGCTAGACCCTTCCCATCATTAACTCCCATCCAATCACAGTACATCCCACTACCTCATACATTACCCTGTACATTTCACACACTACCCCCCACATCTTTGCTTTCTCCACTAACAACCCTCTGTTCTCCTTCCCTTGTCATATCCTTAATAGTATACCACCTATACTAACGACATTCCTTATCACATCTTTATTAGAATACCTCATATTCCTACTATATCTGCTACTGTACATTATTAGTATACAATCTTTACTAACTACCACCGCTATCTAGACCCCCACTATCACCCACCTATCCAAAATGGCACTTAAATATAAACTAACTTCTTACCTAGTCTTATGACCCTTAACCCTCCTACAACAACTCACCCTCTTGGAATCCATCCCTATTAAATACATACCCTCACCAGCAACCAGCATTCATAAACTAACGCCCAGATCCTTCTCTAAAATATCACCTAGCCTATACCTTACAGACAATATCCTATATTTTACACAAAAAGCTTCTACCCATGAAAAACAAAATTAATATAAGCCACACACCCCTACCTTCACCAAAACATGAAAAAAAGACAAGAGCCATCCACCATCCTATTCAAATACTCCAAGCAAATCTTAAGTGGGGATATCTATCCCAACCCTAGTCCTTCTTCCCCAACCCCCTAACCCAACCACCCCATAAGTCTCTAAACCTAACTACAATTAACCTGCAAAGCATTAGAAACAAAATCCCACACAACCATGCCTGGATAACACAGAATGAATCTGACATTATTTCCGCTACAGAAACATGGCTAAAACCAGACATCAAAAGCTCAGAATTCCTTTCCCCTGGCTTTGCTTGCCTATACAAGGACAGACCTCAAAAAAAGGTGGTGGTATAGCCCTGATCTACACTAACACCTTCAATATAGTCCCCTACAACTCACTTATACCTAGCTTCACCACAGCAGAAATCTTAATAGCCTTCCTAAAAATCAATGAAAACAAAAGCCTCCATATCATTACCCTGTATATCCCCCCTGGCAATAATATCCCCATACTAGAGGAAATCCCAGCCTGGACTTCCAACAACAAACCTACCAAAACAATAATCCTGGGTGATGTTAATATCAATTAGTTAGGTTTATCACAACACCTCCCCACCAACATTAACCTATATAACTACAGCCATGTAATTACTGACATTACAAGACCCAACAATAACAGTCATGGAACAATCTTAGATTGGATCATGGTCTCTGACCCTAATAAAATCACCACCACAGGAACCCTCCCTAACAGCATGACTGACCACCTACCAGTCTTTATAATACACAAAACTACAACTGCATTACACAAACATCGATTCAAACATACTAGAGACTTATTGCAGTTTTCCCCTACAACCTTTAATGATGCTCTACAAAGCATTAAGTGGGAACCCTTAAAAACACTCCTAGATTTCCTCATTCCTTAATATTTTGGATAGCCTTGCCCCCCCCCCCAAATGTGTAAAATCCATGCATGCCCCATGGCTCTCTAGAGCTACCAAACAGCACATGGCCACCAGGGACAAATCCTGGAAGCTTTGGCAAAAGCACAAAAAGCCCTCTGACATCATAACCTTCAAACACCTCCGCAACCAAGTGAAGTGCCAAGTCACTAAGGATAAAAAAGAATGCTATCATACTTTATAAAACCAACACAAACTTAACCCTAAATACTTCTGGAGCTCAATCAACAGCCTTCTACACCCAGGATCAGAAACTAACCCCCGTGCAGAGCCAGAGAAAAAACCCATGGAAATTGCACATTTTTCAACAATTATTTTATTGACATTATAGCTAATCTCACTATTCTAACCAACCAAACCCTCCTGCTAATAATACCTCCCCAACCCATACACACAACTTCTGTCTAGCTCCTATTCCCACAGCCATAGTAAAGAAACTGCTTCTTAAATTAAAACCATGCACTAATGCCCCTGACAACCTGTCTCTAAACCTCCTACAAAAAGCAGCTAATTCCATTTCATACCTTATCAGCATATTTCTTAATAGGTCCATCCAATAGTCCTATGTTCCTTCCATTTAGTACAAAGCATTTATCCTCCCACTCCACAAAAGTGGGAATACTATAGACATCTCTAACTTTTGCCCAACTGCCATTCTTTCTCCTGTCTCAAAAATCCTCAAAAAATGTATCCACAGCCAACTCCTTAACTACCTACTTGAAAATAACATACTATCACCTACCCAGCATGGTTTTAGACCAGGACATAGCACCACTACAGCTCTAATTTCCTTCTGTGACACTATCAGTCAGGCCTGTGATGCCAGAAAATGTGCCTACTCCCTATTTATCTATCTGTCCAAAGCCTTTGATACTATCTCCCACCCTCTTCTTCTTAGAAAACTATCTAACATAGGTATCTCTCCCTCAACCCTACACTGGTTTTCCAACTACCTCTCAGACAGTCAACAAGCTACAATGTGGCAAAACTCCTTTTCTCCTTTCCTTAACACCACTATGGGTGCTCCCCAAGGGTCTATCTTAGGTCCACTACTTTTCAACATTTTCATCAATGACTTCCACTCTAGTCTCACTCACGGAACAGTCATCCAATACGCAGATGACTCGACTATCATCTGTACTGCCGACTCCCCACACAAACTTCAGAAACTTACCCAAGCAGCCCTCAACTCCACTGAAATTTGGATGGCTAACAACCATCTAGCATTACATCCTAAGAAAAAACTAACTAGTGTTATTTACCCCCAAGAAATCCAGCACCATAAACAAAGACACTTTGTCTATCCTCACTCACATTAACACTCCGATTGAGGTTGTCACTCATACTAAACGTCTAGGTGTCACCATAGATGAACACCTAACTTTTGACATGCATATTCACAACAATATCAAAAAAGCTCACCAGAAATTAGGCATGCTTTGACACAAAACTTTCCTCAATCACTCTTCCAAATTAGCCCTAGCCTCCTCCTTCCTAGTCCCCCCTCTACTTTACGGTGCTCCTCTTTTCACCAATATACAGGTCAGTCTTAAATCCAAACTACACTCATGCCATAACAAAATTGCAAAGTTTATCACCAATGGACACCACTTAACCCACCACCCAAACAGACTTCTCCACTCTGAAAATCAAATGTTCCAACAGGTAGGAAAAAACAACCTCTCCACTGAACAATGGCTCCACTTCTTTTCCACTACTAAACTATGGAACTCTCTCCCACCTTCACTTAGATCCACTAGCAATACATCCATCTTTAAAAAAGCTTTAAAACATCCTCTCTCCTCCCACTGGCAATGCCCATGTGCTAACTTCTCACAACCCATAACCTGACTCTCTCCTCCCTTCTACTTCCATCTTTCCTTACTACCTCCTACACCTTCACTTTTACTCCTGACAAATAAACCTCTTCTGCACCCTTGTGTAACCGTAATGACAACTACTATATATATTTTTTTCTTTGTCAAGAATTCTTACACCAATTAATCTGTTATATTTGCTATTATTATCAAATAGTATGTATGGAATGTTTTATTTGAGCTAGTCGTGTTTTTATCAAATTGTATGTATTGTATTGTTTATTTGAATTTCAAACTAATTGTATGTATTGTAGATGTCACTGTGGAGCCTTTCTCCCTGGGCCTCGACTGAAAATGGGCACTCTTTGGCCCAGTGGACCTTCCCAGTAAACAATTGCAATAAATAAATAAATAAATATGATTATGTCATTGAAATGTCAGTTATTGCTACCTGAACCCCTTTACCTATCCTTTTTTACCCACTAGTCTAATTGCTGATTATGTATGTCCTTTTGAAATTATTTCATCACCTAGTAATTTCAGCATATTCTCCCCCCACTTATACCACACACACACTTGCTTCACCGTCATAGAATGCTGCAGTTTATCTTAGATCTAGCACATACAAACCCTTTCTTTTCTCTCTGAGCACACTTATAATTGACATATCACTAGAATGTTGAATTCATAAGGGATACAAGGTAGGTGCTTCCTGTCACAGGTTCAGTCAGATTGCCCTGACTAGCTGCAATTACGATTACTAACAGGATAATACTTTAGGACTTTAATTTGAATAGCTGTCAGATATTTTTTAATACTTATTGTCCCAGCTAAACATAGCAAATAGCATCTATTGTCACATCACATATACAGTGATGTACTAATAGTTATATATAGCCAGGGATAACATTTATATGAACTGTTTGTATTGATTAGGCACATAGGATAGAAATACAATACATAAGCTATACATATTAGCTACCAATAGGAGTAGATATACAGAACAAGTATGAAAGATGAGACTTATCCTATCGTAACTTGGATGAACATCTCATGACATGCATTTATGATCCCAGCTCGAGGTAATTGGCAATGATCAGTGTGTTAAAGCAGAAAAATACTATGTGTCATCTAAACTGGATTTAGATCTGTTAAAGCTGTTTTAAGGGCAAAAGCACTCGTCTGTTTTTCAATAAAAATGTTTAAATTTCTAAACAAGTTATAATTGCTTGATTACACTGAAGTTTCAGCTGAGATTGTCTAAACTACATGGTTCTTTTTTCCTGATTTTTTTTAGGATTCTCAACCAGTAGTTTTATTGTTCACATGTGCCAGTTTTCTCTGTGGTCTATATATAAGAAATAATCTCAGTATTTCATTTCCTACTACATATGTTCTAAGGCCTTAAATATTAATACAATCGATGTATTGATTTCCACTGCACTTTACTGTCTTGCAATAGCCTCTAAAGCAATTTAAACTGCATTTGCAAATTTTGTAATCTAAAATTTAAATAATTCTATTTTTATAATATACGGTCTCTTCCTGTTGGTTTCATAACCACAATGCTGGCCTGAAAATGTTCCATTTCTATCAAAGGTCTACCCCATTAAAGAAATTTTAATAAGTAAATACATACACTCATTGGTGGTTGGGTGATGATGGATTGAGTCACAGTACTGCATATGTTTATTTATTTTATTTATTTATTTATTTATTTATTTATTTATTGCATTTGTTTTCCAGGAAAGTCCACTGGGCCTGAAATGAGCCCATCTTCAGTGGAGAAAAGCTCCACATTTAATTACATACAGAGAATTTTTTACACAACAATACAGAGTATATAAGACAGTAGTGTCACATTAAAATAACACAATGAAGACGTAGAATAATTTTGATAATAACATTGTATAAATGTGATAACAACAGTAAAGAAATGTTTGCTAACATGATTTGAAAAGTGGTTATAGAAGGTTTAAATGTATAAGTAAGATTTGAGCAGTGAGAAGGAATTAGTTTAAGGGTCAAGGTGACAGAAGGCTTAGGCTAGGGATAGCAGATATATGATATTAAACAGCAGTATAAGTGAAATGTTCATTGATATATATTTAAGATTTATAAAGGGCTTGCATTATTGACTGTTTCTGCAAAAAAATGAAGTGGACTAGCAATCTAAAGTTGTGGTTATTAGTGTGACACCTATGTATAGCAATGTGATACATACATTCTGTTTACTGTGCTTTTCATTAAATTTAAAATATCATATTTTCCTGTTTAATTCTTTCAGCATCTTTGTATGCAAAGTTGGTTGTGCCATGTCAACCATTGTTCAAAACCATATAACCGTGTCTCTGACTGGCTCTACTGACCTATTTTACACCTATTTTACACCTGTATTAACATATGAGTATACAAAGTATGAACATAATGAACAGAGTAAACACACATCTGTTTACGAACTAAACTAACATGATTGAGAACTCATCAGACAGTCTGAATGCAAACACAAACTATGTAACCTTAAGAACAACAGATGAACTGCTAAATAACCTTTTACAATAAACCTCTTCATTTCCCTTAAATCATAGATCGTCCTTGTTGATTACTGTAAAAGAATGCATGACAATATGATACATTGTCTGCTGAAAATCTACGTTTACCTGAAATCTGCAGTGTCCTTGTTACACTGAAATAAAGGCGCCCAAAGAGTTATGTGTGTGTTAAATGGGTAACACCACACCATTTTGTTGCAGTTAATGACACATCCCTTTAGCACAGCATATTCTGAATAAAATCAATGGAATGGAAATGTCTAAAGAGGAAAAAAAAATCTTTATAAATTATTTATGGGACTTTGACATAAGTCCTCGTATGTCTGAAGACACAGTTTTTATTGACAGCATATTCAAGATTCAAGACACGATTGAACATATAATAAGTCTCAGTGCATTTATTGTATAAAATATGTAATGTCAAGAGTGGTGTACTTAATTTGTTTCCACATTTCTCTTCCTGCTACAGCATAAGGCAAATGACTATCATTTTAGCTGCTAAGTGTCTTCTAGCTTCCTATTTGCACACATCTTTTTTCCTGTGGTAATTGTCTGAACTATGTACAATTACCATATCCTATATAGGTCCATAGATTCATAGGTTCATAGGTGTTTACTAGGCTAATGGCCCTGGGGTCTTTACAAGCCTAGCCATAGGATTACCCTGACATAGTGCCACCCAACCTTAGTTCCCAGTGCCTCTGTCAAGTAGAGACACTGGAGTAATCCCCATGGTGAATTTTCTGCTTCCCATCCATACATCAAGATTTCTCTTGAAGAGGGTCAGCGAGGTGCTCTGCTTGATATGTATGGGAAGTCCATTCCATAACATGGGCAATCTCTGGGTCATGAACCTGTCCCTCCAGCATGTTCTGTTAATTGTGGTAATGAGGTTGAGGTTTCTAGAGTGTGTGGAGGGATTGGAATTTCTTTAGATGTAGCATTTCTAACAGAGCTGGGTCAGACATGGCTTTGTAAGTTAAGCAGAGATTGTCTCTAAGTAGGCGATATGAGACAGAGAACAGTTGTTTTTTTTTTAGTCTGTCCATATAGGACAAGTGCTTAAGGCCTAGGATCATCTTTGTGAGGTACTTTTGCGGCCTCTTCAGTTGTTGCAGGTGTCTGGTGAGGTACATGCCAAATAGGGCATTGGACTCAATGATTGGCCTAATGAAGGAAGAGTAGAGGAAGACACTGACCTCTTTCTTGCCGGATGCAAAACCCTTAGTAATGAGATGTGCCACAAAGAAGGACTTTCTGACTACAGTGGCAATGTAGTAATCAAAAGAGAGATTGCTGTAAACCTGTGTTCCCAGATCTCTTATAACACCTTCTGTGTTCAGTGGACTACCATCAATGTGGTAATTCATGGGAACCAGATTTTTCCCACAGGGGATGACGACACATTTTTTGGCAATGAGCTTAAGGCCATGGTTCTGACACCACTCATTGGTCTTAGTGAGGCCATTCTGTAGGATGTCAACATCACTTGGGGAGTTAATAATAGCTCCCAACTTGCAATCATATGTGAACTTTGTCAGCCAGAGTCCCTTTGTGTTGGCCTGGACTTCAGAGAAGTAGATACTAAACAGGAGAGGACCCAGGACCAAACCCTGTGGGACTCCACATGTGACTAGTTGGCAGTCTGACTTGGAGTCAGCTTCTTTCACACTGTGGGTTCTATCTGTGAGCCAATTTGCAACCCTCCTAGTGATATAGGAGTTGATGCCTAGTTTAGTGAGTTTTTCTATGATTCCTGAGAGGGGAATGGTATCAAAAGCCTTGGCCAGATCAAGGTAGGCTGTATGAATCACCTTGCCTTCATCCACAGCTCTGGTGACTGACTCAAAGAAGTTGACCAAGTTGAGCAGGCATGATCTACCCTTCACAAAACCAAACTGTGTGGGATCCAGAGTTTGAAGATTCCCTATGTCCTTGTTTATTAGGTCCATAATAATGTGTTCCATAGCTTTGCATATCAGACTCATCAGGCTAATGGGGGATAGGGTCTGTAGTCATACATCCTTTGTGGAGAGAGATGACTGTAGCAGTGTGCCATTCAGTAGAGACAAAGCCTGAGGTGAGGCTGTCATTGAACAGGGCACACAGGTGAGGTGCCAGTTCACTCTGTAGTTCATGTAGAACACAGCCAGGGATATTGTTAGGTCCTATAGAAGCTGTATTCTTGGCCTTGGACAGTGCTGTTTTAACCTGTGTAACAGTAATACTGGGTGCCTGGCAATCTACTAGTATTGTGACTGGTCCCTTGGGGGGGGGGGGGGGTAAAGTTGGCACTGAATCTGTCAGCCAGTATATTGGCAATATCTGTTAGCTTGGTATAGGAGGTACCATTGTGCAGTACCCCAGAACAAATCTGGGTATTGCCATGGAGATTCTTTACATAACTATAGAAGACCTTGTGGTTGTCTTTACTATCTGCTGCAATTCTGTTTTCATAGCTAGCTTTAGAGGACTTGATGAGGTTTTCCAGTCTTGGGACTTCACCTTATTCCACATCAGTTTCCTCCTTCTGTTGTAGAGTTTGCTTACGGCAGGGGACCACAAGATTGGCTTCCTTTTCTTGGAGGAGAGTGTCTTGGTTCTATTGGGTATGGCAAGATCCATGCATTTGTGTACGTATTTGTACAATGCATTGGTGTATGATTCAGCAGTCATGCAACTACTCTCCATTTGCATGAAGTTAGCCACCTCTGTTTTTAGGAGCCCAAACTTAGCTTTGGAGAAGTTTTTCATGGTGGTTACCTTTGCGGGGGGGGGGGGGGATTTCCAAGGTGATTAGTTTGTGGTTGGATCTAACCAGGGAGGAAATCACTATTGGTGTAGACCAAGAGTCGCCCGTGTTAGTAATGACCAGGTCAAGGATGTTGCTACCTCTAGTGGGGGTAAAAATGAGCTGGTCCAGGGCAGTGGAATTAATGAACTCCAGGAAACAGGAGGTGTGTGCATCCTTTATGAATATGGAAACACCACCACCTTTGGAGCTTCGGTCCAAGTTCTGGGGCTGAAAGGTGTGGACTGAGTTATAGCCTGGTAGTGCAGGGGTGCTTTCTTCTGCCTTGAACCAGGTCTCTGTAACAGCACAAATGTCGATGTCGATGTTCTCCATTTTAAGGAGTGCATTTTGAGATTTAGACTTCTAGCATTGAGTAGCATGACCCTCAGATTGCATTTGTTTGTAGCTGTTACGGTGGTAATTTGGTCTTTGGAACACCACCTTAAAAAGGCACTATAGGGGTGACAAGAGCCTTGGCCAGTATCCAGAAGCCCAGGGGTGACAGATGCAGGTCATCTCTGGCAAAGCATCAAGATCTGTCAGTCATGTCATCCCAGGCAGACAGATATCGGATCCCCTTAGAATGACACCAGAAACTTAGACAATTGTTGAAATCAATAATTTTCTGCTTGTACTGTGGTATCATTTTGGGTGATGGTAGGATGCAGCCCAGGGCTAGGCTCATACCCGCCTGGCTACATAATCCAAGATCTCTTTTCATGTAGTCCAGGGAGGTACGTCTCAGGTCGTTCACACCCACATGTATAATGACAGAGTCTTATTTGTACCTGTTGTTGAGGGACCTGAGTGCATGCGTTATGTGGCAGATCCTGGCACCTGACAGGCAGCTGACTGTTACTTTCTCCTTATTCAACTTAGTGAGTGGGACTTCAGTGTGCCTCACTATCGAGTCACCTATGACTAGTGTATTGGGCATGCTGTTTTACCTTAGGGGCTTTGGTTGAGTGCACACTGTTTAGGAGAGTTATGTGTCTCATGATTAGTGTTGTGTTGTGGTGGTTGAGTGCGTTTCTGCCTTGGAGGTCTCTGCTGCTTGGGTAGATTTTTATTGAGAGCCTCCACGAAGGTAGTTATGTGGTTTGTGTTTTTATGTGAAGGCAGTGCTGGTGTGTGTTCTTGAGGGCTATATGTTGCATGTGGTGTGGTACAAGTGTTGACCTTCTCCCCTTGACCAGCTATTCCAGTCTTGGCTGGAGAGTGCGTAGCTTCCAATTTGGATATATAAGGGCATCTTTCACAAGTCTGAGTGTTGGGATGTAAGAGGAGAGGGTTGTTGGTGTACATGAGGCAGTTGCTACATTGCCTCAGGATGCCCAAGTTTACCAGGTTAATAGGAGAAAGCACATGGAACTGACCTTTAGACATGCTGGAGGGGTGGGCATTGATAATAAGTACTGGATCTGTTTCCTTTTAGAACATCTAGTGCTGGTAGCACTTTTGTGTGCTACAATAATTGCTACAAGAAGTCTGGTAAAGTACTAGGCTAATAGGCTAGTATAAGTGCAGGAGATGGGAGAACTAGTAGATCTAAGGGAAAATTTGAAAAGCAGACTTTGGTACTGCTCAGAAGCTTACAAACAGTCCTGGATACATCAAGTCTGTATCTGGACTAGACTAGTTACAGAAATGGCGGGAAACAAGCGCAAACGCAGGCTTTTAAACCAGAAAGTTGAGAGAGATGAAAAACTGCCCAAACAGCCAGCAAACTAAAATTTCTGGACCAGAAATTACTCCTCTTGTGGTAGATAGGCTACCTAGTGCTTACCACTCCCACTGATAAGCTAGAAGGCTTCCCTCCAACATAGAAAGGTTTGGGGGGCTCAGAAGCTTACAAACTGTCCTGGATACAGCAAATCTGTATCTGGACAAGACTAGTTACAGAAAAGGGGGAAAACAAGTGCAAATGCAGGCTTTTAAATCAGAAAGTTGAGAGAGATGGAAAAACTGCCCAAACGGCCAATAACTACAATTTCTGGGCAAGAAACCACAAATTATGTGGTAGATAGGCTATATAATGCTTACCACTCCGACTGATGAGCTAGGAGGCTTCCCTCCAACACAGAAAGTCTTGAGGGGTTCAAAAACAGTCCTGGATACATCAAATCTGTATCTGAACTTGACTAGTTACAGGAATGGCCGGAGGCAAGATTAGCATTTTTTTTTTTTTTAGTAAAGTGGAAAAGGAGAAAGCAGGAACAGAAGATAATTCAAGCTTAAGAACCTATGTGGTCTTTCTCAAATGTTCTGTCTGTATTAGGTAGAAGGAGCTAATGACACTAGACTGGGAGGAGTGTTCCAGATCAAATTTACAGTATGAACAGGCAACTGCAAAGACACCAAGTATCTATTACAGCTACTAGCTCTAGCCACAGATAAAGGAGCAAGGGGACTCTAGAGAATGCTATTAACTGCAAACAAATTAGTTATATGATACCTGACTAGAACACAGAAACCTCAAAAAATACACAGAAAGGCACAGATAGAGCACTCACAAACAGAAAATACAACTCTCAGTATGAAAAAGCAGTTTATAGTTAAGTAATTTCACAGAAATGCAGTTAGAGTGATGAAACAGTATCTAGCAAAAATGTAAGTCACAAAGGAAGCGGAGTACAGCAGAAGTAAAAACAAAATTCCAAATTTAATTCCAGGAATGTGCACTTATAACATACGGATGAGCGCTTTCACCATTACAGCTTCTTCAGATCCTTGTATAAAAGTCACAGTAGACCTCCCCTTATATAAGCAGCTCAATTAATCAATTAAAACAATTTAAACAATTAAAAGCAATACTGAAGAATTTAAAGAACTCTCCCATATATAAACATGTCAATGTAAAGTAAGACAAAAATATATAAAACTTGCATAGTGACCTAAAGACATATAAATAAACATTCTGATAAGTTAATATTGATAAAATACATAATCAAAAACATATACAAATAAATGACAGTTCATTTTATGTGCCTGCGTTGTCTCAGCTTAGGTTTTATAGAAGCTCTATCATTCAACCCATGCCCCCTATCAGCTTTCAAATGAATGATCCAGTCAGTCTCCTTAGATTCAGTAAGATTCATAGTATTACCACCCATAGCTCTCAACCTTCCATGTCCAAAATGTGGAACACTAGCCCTCATAATGTGGAACAAATGGGCAAAATGTGGAACACATACTAATGGCTTACTAACAACTTCAACTAGGAAGGTCATAGGATGGTTAAAATATGCTGGTTTTACTTATAAAGATGATCTTTTAATGAATTAATATGATCCATTTCTATTTACAATGTATTTGACTTAAAAAAAATTACTAATAATGAATGTGTGACAGAGTCTTTCAATGTGGAACTTTGAGGGAACTTCGAGGAACATGAACTTTTTAAGACCCAAATGAGGTACGTTCCTCGTAATGAGATACACTTGAGAGGTATGTTACCACCCCTCTTATTCACAACAATTATCTCTAGGACCCGGATCAAGAAAGTACGATCATAGTCATTGGTGGTTATATGTTTTGCTAAGGCATTGTGTAAAGTGCCCTTTCTCATGTGGTAAATATGCTCTCTCATTCTATCCCTTAACGGCCTGTTAGTTTTACCAACATAGAAACTCGGGCATGCCTGACAAGTAGCTAAATACACCACATTAGGTGTCATACAATCTGCATCTGCCTTGATGGAGAAAATGGTGTGTAAATCGGGTGTATAAACACCTTACTGCTATCAATAAATGAACAGAAGTTGCAGTGACCACAGGGTTCTTCATAATCCTATCATGTCTGGGGTGACAAAGCAATCGCTTTAGGTTGCTCTTATTCCGAAATAGGAAACTTGGTGTCTCCCCCACAATGCGTTTCAAGTCATCATCAACCAGGAGAATATCCCAATGTTTACTAATAATTTCCTTTAACTGATATTGATCAGAAGTATAGAGAGTAGAAAATTTAATAGATCTATTTAACATGTGATCTCCAACAGTTTGATCTTGGACACTGGGTCCAAAGTATGGTGCACCTGAAGTGGCGCGTGACATGTATGCTTCCTCCATGTATGGTATAATCTCATTATCCTTGTATCCTCGGGTCAGTAATCTATTTCTCAGATTGTCTAATTCTGAGATAAATCCCTGTTCAGTGGGGTTCAATCTCGAGTCTCTAATGGCCTGTCCTTTCATTATATTCTTAAAAACAAATTGTGGGTGCATACTAGACCTTAATAACAAGGAATTGCAGTAACATGCCTTGCGATAGACCCCCGTATTTATCATATCATCTGTTAATCTCTCAATATATAGGTCTAAAAAATCAATTCTATGTGTGGAATAGTTCATGGTAAAAGTAAGGAATGTAGTTAAATCATTCATAATGGATAGTATTGATTCCAGCTGTTCTGATGTTCCATTCCAAAGAACAAAAAGGTCATCAACAAACCTTCTGTAGAACACCACATGTTCACAAAAATGTGCATTCTTAAATAAAACATGTTCCTCCCAATATGCAAGGAACATGTTGGCGTAGCTATTTGCACATGGAGTGCCCATAGCTACACCATCATGCTGTTTGTAGATCTGGTCTTGGAACATGAATAAGTTGTTCTCCAGGACCAGTTCCAGAAAATGAACTATGAGGTCTATCAATATTGTAGTGTAAGTACTGTGTGCTTTCAGATAATTTAACACATAATCAAGTCCTATATCATTAGGTATTACAGTAAATAGGGATTGAATATCAAAAGTCACAAAAGTACAACTAGAGATTCTATCATGGTGTCCAATACATTCATACAGATCAATCAAAAATTGCTTGGAATCCTTCAAGACTGTAACATTGTCATTCAATACACATCTCAGATGTTTCTCCACAAAAACTGAGAGGTGTTCAGTTACCCAACCACGGCCAGAAACTATGGGTCTCATGGGTGGGTTCTTCATATTTTTGTGTACCTTGGGGAGACCTTTTATAATTGGTATAGTGGGTGTATGAATCATAAGGTATCCATATAGCTCCTTATTTATTAAATTAATTCAGAAAGGCTCATCCAGACTCTGCTACACTTTGCTGTGAAGGAAAGGTTAGTTTGCTTTTATTTTTTGTATTACTGTATTGCCTTTCTATATTTTGAATACTGTAGTTTGTTTTCTTTACCTTGTGTTTTGCTTGCATTCTGTTTTAACAGCATATTAAAACTTCAAAAGAGACCACAGCTCTCTCTGTTCTGAGTCAGACAGAATTTCTTCCCACTCTCCCACCCATTTAAGTTGTCTTGTTAAATACCACTGTCTTTCTAGTTGCCCGCCTCTTATACTAATCTGACCATATATCTCATTTCTCTCTACTTTCTCTGGCTTATGTGTGTAATCACAAAATCATCATTTTTGAAATCCCACCCCTTCAATTATTTAAATTTATTGGCCATCCTACAGTATTTCATAGTACCAAAATACAAAAGTGACCACCCCTTTCAATCCATCTTGCTGTTTTAAAAATAGTAACTCTCCACTAAACCTTAACTTTTTAAACAGGTAAAACTCAAGTTACCTACTTTCACGTCTAACTTCTCTAGTGCACACTGCAGAGTGCATTCTTTTCAATCTTACCTTTAAGCATCCCTGTGACTAGCACTTTCTCTAATACCTGCTGGAAAGTACTAGGAAGCCTTAAACTCATACAAACACTGAACTCTCCTTGTTAACAAGGAGAAATTAATAGTAGGCACTAAACAGCCTATAATTGCAAAGTACCTTGCTAAGGAAACAGCTCCTATACTTTACAAAGAAAAAAAAAAAGCCCCAAACCAGGCATGTCCAAGGGTCAGCTTCCGGTGATTTCTCCTGTCCACCTGGTGAATCTGAGCATACTGGGGCAATGCAGCAATTGCCTCATGTACACAGACAACCCTCTCCTCCTACCACCCAACACTACAACCTGTGAGAGATGCACTTACATAGCCAAAATGGAAGCAAAGCTCTCTCCACCCAAGATTGTGCTAAACAGTCAAGAGGAGAAGGTTAACACCCACACTACACCTCAAGCAACACATAGCCCTTCTAAACCTGCATCACCAACACCCACATATAGCAACACTAAATCCACATATGCAGAGGCCCTTAACTGTAACCTGCCCAAGCAACAAAGACCCCTGAAGCTGAAACGCAAACAAACACCAATCACAACCAATGTGTCACATAGTTCACAACACCAGTGTGCCACCTAGCAACAGCCCCTAAGGCAAGACAATGTACCTAACACTTTAGTCATAGGTGACTCTATAGTCCGGCACACTGATGTCCCTCTCACCAGGTTGAATAAGGAGAAAATTACAGTCAGCTGCCTGTCGGGTGCCAGTATCCGCCACATAACGCATGCACTCGAGTCACTCCACAACAAGTACAAATATGACTCTGTCATTGTCCATGTTGGAGTGAATGACTTGAGACGTACCTCCCTGGACTACATGAAAAGAGACATGGAAGAGCTCTTGGATCATGTGGCCCAGGCAGGTATGACCCTAGCCCTGAGTAGCATCCTGCCTTCGCCCAGAATGATACCACAGTATAAGGATAAAATTATTGACTTCAACAATTGGCTAAGCTTATGGTGTCATTCAAAGGGGATCCAGTATCTGTCTGCCTGGGATGACATGATTGACAGACCACGATGCTTTGCCAGAGATGGTCTGCACCTGTCGCCCCTGGGATTCAGGTTACTGGCTAAGGCTCTTGCCACCCCTATAGTGCCTTTTTTAGGCAAAATTCAAAGGACAAAACCACCACAACAGGTACAAGCATGCAAAATCTGAAGGTAGTGCTACTCAATGCTAGGAGTCTAAACCTCAAAATGCACTCTCTCAAGGCACTCCTAAAAATGGAGAACATCGATATC
This sequence comes from Protopterus annectens, assembly GCF_019279795.1. Taxonomy (NCBI): domain Eukaryota; kingdom Metazoa; phylum Chordata; order Ceratodontiformes; family Protopteridae; genus Protopterus; species Protopterus annectens. The sequence goes on from NC_056739.1 coordinate 1,238,776,604, forward strand.
TGTGCAGTAACTGAGACCTGGTTCAAGGCTCCAGAGAGCACCCCTGCAATACCAGGCTACAACTCTTACCACACTTTTCGGCCACCAAACCAGGACCGAAACACTAAAGGTGGAGGAGTGTCAATATTCACCAAGGATATTCACACCACCAGGCTAGTTGGCCAACACAATGTGTCTGAAATTCCCCAAGTGCAACTAACACTAGGCCAAATTGTAGCTTGCTACAGATCCCCCACCATACCCCAAGATTCTCACTACACCTTTCTAAACATACTGGAAAATATTAAGATAGAACCAAACACCCTAATACTGGGTGATTTTAACTACCCTGCCATTAACTGGGAAAACTACTCATGTCCCAACACCTTTGCGCAACGGTTCTTGGAATTCATAAATTCCAACGCCCTGGATCAACTAATCCATAGTCCCACCAGGGGCTCCAATATCCTAGACCTGGTCATTACCAACATGGGAAATCAATGCTCCACACCTATAGTCACCCCCTCGTTAGTCAGGTCTGACCACAAGCTAATCACCCTTAACATCCACATCCCACCCCCACCCCCCAGTAAAGAAACCACCATAAAAAACTTCTCCAAAGCCAACTTCATGCTACTCAAGTCAGAAGTGACAAACTTCATGACACCCATGCAGACGGGAACTGAAAGTTCAACTGCTGAATCCTACACTAAGGTACTGTACGAGCACATCCACTCATGCATGAATCGTGCCATCCCAAATAGAACCAAAATACTCTCATCCAAAGAAAGGAAGCCAATCTGGTGGTCCCCTGCCATAAACAAACTTTACAACAAAAGGAAGAAACTATTGCAGAAAATAGGAAAATCCCAGGATGCAAAAAACTCCCTTACTAGCCTCAGTAAGAAACTGAGATGCCTCATAAAATCCTCCAAAGCTAGTTACGAAAATAAGATTCCAAAGACAACCACAAAGCATTCTATAACTATGTCAAGAATCTAAATGGCAATGCTCAGATCTGCTCCGAGCTAAAACAGAATGGCATTAAATATACTGATCCGAAGGATATTGCCAATATCCTGGCAGATCGATTCAGTGCCAACTTCACCCCCCTCTCACCCCCTAAATGGCCCATCTCAATACCGGAAGATTGCCAAATTCCAGTAATAACGGCCACACAGGTACAAAACGCACTCTCTAAAGCCAAGAATACAGCATCCATGGGACCAGATGACATCCCGGGCTGTGTACTACATGAACTACAATATGAACTGGCACCTCACCTAAGTGTCATGTTTAATCATAGCCTCACCTCAGGTTTCGTGCCCACTGAGTGGCGCAGAGCTACAGTTATCCCAATCCACAAGGGGGGATCCACCTTGGATCCTGGAAACTACTGTCCCATCAGTCTGACAAGCCTAATCTGCAAGGCCATGGAGCGTATTATCATGGAACTTATAAACAAAGACATTGGCAACTTTCAAACACTGGACCCCACCCAGTTTGGGTTTGTGAAGGGCCGATCTTGTCTCCTGAACCTGATTGACTTCTTTGAATCAGTTTCCAGAACCATGGACAAGGGTAAGGTGGTCCACACAGCCTATCTAGACCTTGCCAAGGCCTTTGACACCATCCCCCACTCTGGAATCATAGATAAACTTACTAAGTTGGGCATTAATCCCTATGTCACCCAATGGGTTGCTAAATGGCTTACTGACAGAACCCACACTGTAAAAGTAGCCGACTCCAAATCCAGCTCCAGACAAGTGACAAGTGGAGTACCTCAGGGTTCAGTCCTGGGGCCACTCTTGTTTGGCATCTACTTCTCTGAAGTACAGGTCAATACTAAGGGACTCTGGCTAACAAAGTTTGCAGATGACTGCAAACTGGGAGCCATTATTGAATCCCAAATGATGTGGATACTCTACAAAAGGGCCTTACAGAAACAGATGCTTGGTGCCAGAGCCATGGGCTCAAGCTCAATGCCAAGAAATGTATTGTTATCCCCTTTGGGAAAAAACATGTATCCATGAATTACCATATAGGTGGCAGTACACTAAACACAGAAAGTGTGATAAGAGACTTAGGGACACAGGTGGACAGTGGTCTCACCTTCGATAACCACATCGCTACAACAGTCAGGAAATCCTTCTATGTGGCACACCTCATCACGAAGAGCTTTTCATCCAGAAAAAAGGAGGTCATTGTCCCACTGTACTCATCCCTCATTAGACCCATTATAGAATACAATGCCCGATTTGGTATGTACCTCTCAAGACATCTGCAACAACTGGAAAGGCCTCAGAAATACCTCACTAAAAGAATCACAGGCCTAAAGCAGATGCCCTACGTTGACCGCCTTAAAAAACTCCAGCTATACTCTGTCGCATATCGTCTACTCAGAGGCGATCTCTGCTTAACATACAAGGCCATGTCAAACCCAGAGCTGTTGAACATGCTACACTTAAAGAAATCCCAATCCCTCAGAGCTACACGCTCCAGGGATCTAAACCTTGTCATCACAATAAAGAAAACATGCTGGAGGGATAGGTTCCTGACCCAGAGACTCCCCAGACTCTGGAATAGATTGCCCATACATGTCAAGCAGAGTGCCTCTTTGGACCTCTTCAAGAGGAACCTTGACTATTGGATGGGAGAAAGGAAATTCACCCCGGGGATCACGTCAGTCACCCTGCTAGACAGGGGTCCAGGAAAGTAAATAATGTGGGAGGAAATAGCCAGGGAATTGTTATGGCTAGGCTTGTATAGGCCCTAGGGCTGATAGCCTAGTACCAACCTATGAACCTATGAACCTATGAACCTTCTAAGAATGTCATAAAGCGTGTCATGAATATATCTGACAACAGAGTAAACCTGTTCCATGGAAGTAGGTTCATAGAACCTGTCCTGTAACATGGAGGACATAGCCTCCGTATAAAATGACATATCCAATACTACAACTTTAAACCACAGCAAATGTTCTAGTAAGACTATAACACCAAAAAATAGCAGTTCCTAGTCGCCAAGGATGATGTATAAAAATCTTTTATTTTTCCAAACAAAGGTGAGCGCTTTCGTCTACCTGTGTAGACTTCATCAGACAAATGAGAACTGGCACCATACTGTATTTATAGGACACTTCATTATCTCAATCAAACAATTAATTCATTAAATTAAAAAATTGAAAAATTGTAAAAAATCATCTGTATCACATTAATTGATTAAAACTACACAGTAAAAAATGTAGTGAACAATATCTAACTTATTAAAGAACTTCTATGTATGTTTTAACAATTTCTTATGTGTACATGAACTATACAATTCTATACTTTCCAAATAGCTTATAGCTAACAACTAAACACATGTATTTTTAATTTTTATTTATATTTATTTTCATCTTTATAATTAAAAATAACCAAACCTAAAAGAAATAAAAATAAAAATCACATCGAAAATAAAAAATAATAATAAAAATGAAAATGAAAATGAAATGAAAATGAAAATAGAAATGAAAATAATACTTTTTATAAGAATGCTAAAATTGATGTTTAAAAATTAGTTTATACTTTCCCTGCTCTATCAACCAAAATGGCTTTGATACTAATATATTCATTTAAGCCAGGGAAAATGTTAGCCTTCAGCCTCAACTGCCAACTCACTTCCCTATATAATAAAAGATTTTTCAAATCACCTCCCTTGTAGTCATTTTTCACCAGGTCTATAATACCAAATTTGAAACCTTTGAAAGAACTACAAACTGTAGAATGTTTGTAAAGAACACTTGTGTCTTTTTTAACTCTAATGTCGTTTATATGCTCATAAATCCTGTCCTTTAGTGCCCTTTCAGTTTTTCCCACATAAAAGGATGAACATTGTGTACAAATAGCTAAATAAACTAACATCTTTGTGTGACAATTACCCTTACAGAAATGAACTGTACTACCCAACCCATTATTTAATTTTACAGTTTCATTTTTATAAATATGGGTACATTGTCCACATCTACCACAGGCATGGGTAGCCCTTTTAATATTTCCATAGTTAATGTCCCTTTCAAAGGTTCTTTTAAAGTTGATGCCTATTTTGTAAGTAAAATGGGGTCTATTACCCACCGCTTCATGTACCTCCTTATTGGTCTTAAGTATTGACCAATTAGTTTCCAAAATTTTGGTGAATTCTTTGGTAAAAACATTAAATTCAGTTCTACAAGTTCCTTGATAATTTATTTTTTCTTTGTCCAATTCCTCTGTTTTATTGAATGTTTTACCCAATAATGACTTAAATTTTGTCCCCCATCCATTATACACGTCTTCTAAAATACCACCAACCAAAACTTTTGGATACCCCCTCTCAATTAATTTTTCACCTAAAAAAACAAACTCTTCATAAAGATCTTCAAAATCAGAGGTCATCCGTGCTACCCTTACAGCCTGCCCTTTAATAAGGCTTCTTTTTTGATGAAAGGGGTGATGACTATCAAAGTGTAAATAACCGTTACACCATGTCTCCTTGCGAAAAATCCTAGACTTAAAGCCTAGCCCTACTTTGCTGACTGTGAGGTCAAGAAAATCAATACTATTTAGCCCAACAGTATGGGTAAATAACAAAAAATTAGTTGTTTTATTAATATAAGCCATGAATTCCTCTAATTGTTCCTGTGTACCTTCCCTTAGAACAAAAATGTCGTCCAAAAACCTATAATAACACTTCATAAATTTGAAATGTATACTATTAAATATATGTCTCTCTTCCCATTCTAACATCACAAGATTGGCATAAATGGGGGCACAAGCTGCCCCCATAGCCACTCCGCTTACCTGTTGAAAATATTCACCCTGGAAGCCTATATAATTGTTGTTTAAAACAACTTCCATCAATTCCAAAAACAGCTGTTTCTGATCTAAAGGTGCTTCTAGATGTTTATGTATACTATCTTCAAAAAATTCAAATCCTAATAATCTTGGGATACAAGTAAACAAATCTTTTACATCTATGGTTAAAAAGATGCAATTTTCAGACCACATATCATTATTAATTTTACCTAGAAAATCCCAAGAATCTTTAAGTATATGGTTTGTCTTAGTGACAATACTCTTGATAGTTCTGTCTATGTAGACTGCTAAAGGATGTGTTTTTGAATGTTTTGCAGAAACAATTGGTCGGGCTTCATAATTCTAATAGCGTTCTGTTTTTTTAAAATCCAGTAATAATTTTTCTTCATCTCTGCTTATATTGTGGTAAAATCCATCCTTTCTATTTTTATAATAGGCTTCATAAATCTCATTTGTGACAATGTTTTCAAAAGTCAATATAGCTGGATGAAGTGGGGGATTATATATACTGCTCCTAACCAGCTCTCTATTAAATGTAGAACCTTCACTACCTGATTTTTTATGTATTAATTTAAGATTTAATTTCCTAAGTTATGTCTTAAGTTCTATCAATATGTGTGCTAAATCCCCTAACTGAGATTTTACAAATTTAAAGCCTTTGGAAAGTAGATTGAAATATTCAATACCTAAAACAATTGGTGTATAGTTAAAAATCTTGAAACCCTTATATTCAAAAATAATGTTATTAACATCAGATGTAATGAGATTTATCTGCCCTTCCTTCTCACATCTTTTCAGCCATAGTTGAAGCCCGACAAGGGAGGGGGAGTTGTTTTATTTAATCGTGAAGAATACAACAATCTTCTTACTAACATATTGTTAGACACCAACACTTATGCCTCGGTATCTTATAATGAGATACAAATAGCCTATGGTAGGATTGACTCCCTCTTGAATGAATATTTGTTAGAAAACAGAGTAGATAAGACCGTATACAATTTTTTAAATCAACCTAACCCTACTATTTCACAGTTGTTTGGAGTACCCAAAGTCCACAAATCTATTGTGGAACCACCTTTTAGACCAATTGTTTCTGCAAAACATTCAAAAACACATCCTTTAGCAGTCTACATAGACAGAACTATTAAGAGTATTGTCACTAAGACAAACCATATACTTAAAGATTCTTGGGATTTTCTAGGTAAAATCAATAATGATATGTGGTCTGAAAATTGCATCTTTTTAACCATAGATGTAAAAGATTTGTTTACTTGTATCCCAAGATTATTAGGATTTGAATTTTTTGAAGATAGTATACATAAACATCTGGAAGCACCTTTAGATCAGAAACAGCTGTTTTTGGAATTGATGGAAGTTGTTTTAGACAACAATTATATAGGCTTCCAGGGTGAATATTTTCAACAGGTAAGCGGAGTGGCTATGGGGGCAGCTTGTGCCCCCATTTATGCCAATCTTGTGATGTTAGAATGGGAAGAGAGACATATATTTAATAGTATACATTTCAAATTTATGAAGTGTTATTATAGGTTTTTGGACGACATTTTTGTTCTATGGGAAGGTACACAGGAACAATTAGAGGAATTCATGGCTTATATTAATAAAACAACTAATTTTTTGTCATTTACCCATACTGTTGGGCTAAATAGTATTGATTTTCTTGACCTCACAGTCAGCAAAGTAGGGCTAGGCTTTAAGTCTAGGATTTTTCGCAAGGAGACATGGTGTAACGGTTATTTACACTTTGATAGTCATCACCCCTTTCATCAAAAAAGAAGCCTTATTAAAGGGCAGGCTGTAAGGGTAGCACGAATTACCTCTGATTTTGAAGATCTTTATGAAGAGTTTGTTTTTTTAGGTGAAAATTTCATTGAGAGGGGGTATCCAAAAGTTTTGGTTGGTGGTATTTTAGAAGACGTGTATAATGGATGGGGGACAAAATTTAAGTCATTATTGGGTAAAACATTCAATAAAACAGAGGAATTGGACAAAGAAAAAATAAATTATCAAGGAACTTGTATAACTGAATTTAATGTTTTTACCAAAGAATTCACCAAAATTTTGGAAACTAATTGGTCAATACTTAAGACCAATAAGGAGGTACATGAAGGGGTGGGTAATAGACCCCATTTTACTTACAAAATAGGCATCAACTTTAAAAGAACCTTTGAAAGGGACATTAACTATGGAAATATTAAAAGGGCTACCCATGCCTGTGGTAGATGTGGACAATGTACCCATATTTATAAAAATGAAACTGTAAAATTAAATAATGGGTTGGGTAGTACAGTTCATTTCTGTAAGGGTAATTGTTACACAAAGATGTTAGTTTATTTAGCTATTTGTACACAATGTTCATCCTTTTATGTGGGAAAAACTGAAAGGGCACTAAAGGACAGGATTTATGAGCATATAAACGACATTAGAGTTAAAAAAGACACAAGTGTTCTTTACAAACATTCTACAGTTTGTAGTTCTTTCAAAGGTTTCAAATTTGGTATTATAGACCTGGTGAAAAATGACTACAAGGGAGTTGATTTGAAAAATCTTTTATTATATAGGGAAGTGAGTTGGCAGTTGAGGCTGAAGGCTAACATTTTCCCTGGCTTAAATGAATATATTAGTATCAAAGCCATTTTGGTTGATAGAGCAGGGAAAGTATAAACTAATTTTTAAACATCAATTTTAGCATTCTTATAAAAAGTATTATTTTCATTTCTATTTTCATTTTCATTTCATTTTCATTTTCATTTTTATTATTATTTTTTATTTTCGATGTGATTTTTATTTTTATTTCTTTTAGGTTTGGTTATATTTAATTATAAAGATGAAAATAAATATAAATAAAAATTAAAAATACATGTGTTTAGTTGTTAGCTATAAGCTATTTGGAAAGTATAGAATTGTATAGTTCATGTACACATAAGAAATTGTTAAAACATACATAGAAGTTCTTTAATAAGGTAGATATTGTTCACTACATTTTTTACTGTGTAGTTTTAATCAATTAATGTGATACAGATGATTTTTTAAAATTTTTCAATTTTTTAATTTAATGAATTAATTGTTTGATTGAGATAATTAAGTGTCCTATAAATACAGTATGGTGCCAGTTCTCATTTGTCTGATGAAGTCTACACAGGTAGACGAAAGCGCTCACCTTTGTTTGGAAAAATAAAAGATTTTTATACATCATCCTTGGCGACTAGGAACTGCTATTTTTTGGTGTTACAATACTACAACTTTCCCACCTTTATCAGCTGGTCTAATTATAATGGTAGGATCATTCTGCAATTTCCTCAGACACTGACGTTCCCGAAAGCTCAAGTTATCCCGCCTCTTCTGTTTTTGGGGTCCCAGTTGAGTATTATAGTAACTATACAATTCCTCCTCTGTTAACTTAAGGAATGCTTCAACTAATGGGTGGTGAGTTGGTACAAAATCACTTAAATTCTTAAAAGCAAACTTCCTGCTCTGTGCTGATTCTTTCTCAGAATCATTATAAATGAATCTAAGCATTACATTCCTACAAAAAAGTTTTAAGTCCACCATTGTATCAGTCAATTTGCTCTGGCTTTTAGGAATAAAATTCAAACCTTTGTTTAATAAACTGGTATCATCATCTGTTAGAGTAATGTGGGACAAATTATAAATTAATGCTTGTTGTTCCACATTCTCTTTAAAGTCTGATGGGGCATAAAATCCCCTGAAAATGTCCTCTTCTGTCTGCCCCTGCTCATGGAGCGAGGTCTGCGAGGACCTTTCTCCATGCGCACTGGCAGAGGAAAAGTCAAATCCAAACTTGAGAGCTTACTGGAATCAGTCAAAGTAGTAGTTTTCTTAGGTTTAACAACAGGCTCTGATCCTTCTTTTGTAGAAACAGGTCTATTCTTAACCACATGTACTTCAGGATATACGTTGTTTCTAGTACATGTACTGGGATGTACAATGTAAATAACATCCACAGAGTCCTTACAATTGTCTGTGGTAGTCCCAGCAACAGGTGGTATTTCTTCCAAAATACATGCATCATTACTGATGGTGACCCCCCAGTACAAACTTGGGCAGAGTCCATCTCCACAGGAGTAATGCTGTTATGTCCATTCAATTCAACACCCACATTCATATCGTTTGTTACACTATTACTTGTAACATCGTTGATAAAATTAAAGTGTGTAGATTCCTTTACTTTCCTAGGAGGCATGGGGGTAGAAGGATCCCTATGCATCTGAGACATTGTAGAGGAATCTTGCCCTGTTCTGGGCCATAAGAATACATTGCCCAATTTAAAATAATTAATATCCCTGCTGGCTTTGTGTTTTTTCTGCTGCAAAAGTTTTCTTTCATACGTTAGCACACAATCTAGCAAGTTCTCAAACAATGGTGCAACCACCTTATCCGAAAAGTTACTAAACAGCTCCTGCTGTTTGCGCTTGATATTATCTGTTAACCTAACCTCCTCATGGAGGAAAAAGTAAATTAGTAGTTGCAAATACTTGAGACTCACCTCAATGTTCAGGCGTTGCCATTTCGCGAGTAAATCTGGATGTTCCTTGCCTTGATTTGGCATATTAAGAACCCCTAAACCTCGCGGAATAATATGTTGTTCGAGGCAGAACTGGAAGTGTATCCGCTGTGTTTGTAAGCATTTGAGCCTCATGAAATCCTTCTCCATGCTATCCAAAACTGCATGTAGTCTTTCCGAATTCAAGGTCGGTGTCATGACATCATCGGAGGTCGGCGTAGACTCAAAAAACAGAGATGCACTGACAGTTTCTTTTAAATACTGTTGGAAGCATGCCTGCAATGCTCCAGTCCCACGGTCTTCACTTCTCGGGACATAATCCAGTTCAAGATTCGCCATTACCCAAGAAAAGAGTCTTACTCTTGCTGGCAAGCAGAAAAAATGTACTGAATAAAAAATAAAGTAAAGTAAAATCCACTGCTCAGCAAAGCAAACGCTGTAGTTCCATGAGGTAGATATAATGTAAGTCACAAAAGAAGCAGAGTACAGCAGAAGTAAGAACAAAACTCCAAATTTAATTCCAGGAATGTGCACTTATAACATACGGATGAGCGCTTTCACCATTACAGCTTCTTCAGATCCTTGTATAAAAGTCAGAGTAGATCTCCCCTTATATAAGCAGCTCAATTAATCAATTAAAACAATTTAAACAATTAAAAGCAATACTGAAGAATTTAAAGAACTCTCCCATATATAAACATGTTAATGTAAAGTAAGACAAAAATATATAAAACTTGCATAGTGACCTAAAACCATATAAATAAACATTCTGATAAGTTAATATTGATAAAATACATAATCAAAAACATATACAAATAAATGATAGTTCATTTTATGTGCCTGCGTTGTCTCAGCTTAGGTTTTATAGAAGCTTATCATTCAACCCATGCCCCCTATCAGCTTTCAAATGAATGATCCAGTCAGTCTCCTTAGATTCAGTAAGATTCATAGTATTACCACCCTTCTTATTCACAACAATTATCTCTAGGACCCGGAACAAGAAAGTATGATCATAGTCATTGGTGGTTATATGTTTTGGTAAGGCATTGTGTAAAGTGCCCTTTCTCATGTGGTAAATATGCTCTCTGATTCTATCCCTTAACGGCCGGTTAGTTTTACCAACATAGAAACTCGGGCATGCCTCACAAGTAGCTAAATACACCACATTAGGTGTCATACAATCTGCATCTGCCTTGATGGAGAAAATGGTGTGTAAATCCGGGTGTATAAACACCTCACTGCTATCAATAAATGAACAGAAGTTGCAGTGACCACAGGGTTTAGTGTGACCAGTGTTTTTCATAATCCTATCATGTCTGGGGTGACAAAGCAATCGCTTTAGGTTGCTCTTATTCTGAAACAGGAAACTTGGTGTCTCCCCCACAATGCATTTCAAGTCATCATCAACCAGGAGAATATCCCAATGTTTACTAATAATTTCCTTTAACTGATATTGATCAGAAGTATAGAGAATAGAAAATTTAATAGATCTATTTAACATATGATCTCCAACGGTTTGATCTTGGACCCTGGGTCCAAAGTATGGTGCACCTGAAGTGGTGCGTGACATGTATGCTTCCTCCATGTATGGTACAATCTCATTATCCTTGTATCCCTGGGTCAGTAATCTATTTCTCAGATTGTCTAATTCTGAGATAAATCCCTGTTCAGTGGGGTTCAATCTTGAGGCTCTAATGGCCTGTCCTTTCATTATATTCTTAAAAACAAATTGTGGGTGCATACTAGACCTTAATAACAAGGAATTGCAGTAACATGCCTTGCGATAGACCCCCGTATTTATCATATCATCTGTTAATCTCTCAATATATAGGTCTAAAAAATCAAGTCTATGTGTGGAATAGTTCATGGTAAAAGTAAGGAATGTAGTTAAATCATTCATAATGGATAGCATTGATTCCAGCTGTTCTGATGTTCCATTCCAAAGAACAAAAAGGTCATCAACAAACCTTCTGTAGAACACCACATGTTCACAAAAAAGTGCATTCTTAAATAAAACATGTTCCTCCCAATATGCAAGGAACATGTTGTTGTAGCTATTTGCACATGGAGTGCCCATAGCTACGCCATCACGCTGTTTGTAGATCTGGTCTTGGAACATGAATAAGTTGTTCTCCAGGACCAGTTCCAGAAAATGAACTATGAGGTCTATCAATACTACAGTGTAAGTACTGTGTGCTTTCAGATAATTTAACACATAATCAAGTCCTATATCATTAGGTATTACAGTAAATAGGGATTGAATATCAAAAGTCACAAAAGTACAACTAGAGATTCTATCATGGTGTCCAATACATTCATACAGATCAATCAAAAATTGCTTGGAATCCTTCAAGACTGTAACATTGTCATTCAATACACATCTCAGATGTTTCTCCATAAAAACTGAGAGGTGTTCAGTTACCCAACCACGGCCAGAAACTATGGGTCTCAGGGGTGGGTTCTTCATATTTTTGTGTACCTTGGGGAGACCTTGTATAATCGGTATAGTGGGTGTATGAATCATAAGGTATCCATATAGCTCCTTATTTATTAAATTACTTCTAAGAATGTCATAAAGCGTGTCATGAATATATCTGACAACAGAGTGAACCTGTTCCATGGAAGCAGGTTCATAGAACCTGTCCTGCAACATGGAGGACATAGCCTCCGTATAAAATTACATATCCAATACTACAACTTTCCCACCTTTATTAGCTGGTCTAATTATAATGGTAGGATCATTCTGCAATTTCCTCAGACACTGACATTCCCGAAAGCTCAAGTTATCCCGCCTCTTCTGTTTTTGGGGTCCCAGTTGAGTATTATAGTAACTATACAATTCCTCCTCTGTTAACTTAAGGAATGCTTCAACTAGTGGGTGGTGAATTGGTACAAAATCACTTAAATTCTTAAAAGCAAACTTCCTGCTCTGTGCTGATTCTTTTCCCAGAATCATTATAAATGAATCTAAGCATTACATTCCTACAAAAAAGTTTTAAGTCCACCATTGTATCAGTCAATTTGCTCTGGCTTTTAGGAATAAAATTCAAACCTTTGTTTAATAAACTGGTATCATCATCTGTTAGAGTAATGTGGGACAAATTATAAATTAACGCTTGTTGTTCCACATTCTCTTTAAAGTCTGATGGGGCATAAAATCCCCTGATAATTTCCTCTTCTGTCTGCCCCTGCTCATGGAGCGAGGTCTGCGAGGACCTTTCTCCATGCGCACTGGCAGAGGAAAAGTCAAATCCAAACTTGAGAGCTTACTGGAATCAGTCAAAGTAGTAGTTTTCTTAGGTTTAACAACAGGCTCTGATCCTTCTTTTGTAGAAACAGGTCTATTCTTAACCACATGTACTTCAGGATATAAGTTGTTGCTTGTACATGTACTGGGATGTACAATGTGAATAACATCCACAGAGTCCTTACAATTGTCTGTGGTAGTCCCAGCAACAGGTGGTATTTCTTCCAAAATACATGCATCATTACTGATGGTGACCCCCCCCCAGTACAAACTTGGGCAGAGTCCATCTCCACAGGAGTAATACTGTTATGTCCATTCAATTCAACACCCACATTCATATAATTTGTTACACTATTACTTGTAACATCGTTGATAAAATTAAAGTGTGTAGATTCCTTTACTTTCCTAGGATGCATGGCGTAGAAGGATCCCTTTGCATCTGAGACGTTGTAGAGGAATACTGCCCTGTTCTGGGCCATAAGAATACATTGCCCAATTTAAAATCATTAATATCCCTGGTGGCTTTGTGTTTTTTCTGCTGCAATTCCTTGTTATTAAGGTCTAGTATGCACCCACAATTTGTTTTTAAGAATATAATAAAAGGACAGGCCATTAGAGCCTTGAGATTGAACCCCACTGAACAGGGATTTATCTCAGAATTAGACAATCTGAAAAATAGATTACTGACCCGGGGATACAAGGATAATGAGATTATACCACACATGGAGGAAGCATACATGTCACACACCACTTCAGGTGCACCATACTTTGGTCCCAGGGTCCAAGATCAAACCGTTGGAGATCATATGTTAAATAGATCTATTAAATTTTCTACTCTCTATACTTCTGACCAATATCAGTTAAAGGAAATTATTAGTAAACATTGGAATATTCTCCTGGTTGATGATGACTTGAAACGCATTATGGGGGAGACACCAAGTTTCCTATTTCAGAATAAGAGCAACCTAAAGCGATTGCCTTGTCACCCCAGACATGATAGGATTATGAAGAACACTGGTCACACTAAATCCTGTGGTCACTGCAACTTCTGTTCATTTATTGATAGCAGTGAGGTGTTTATACACGCGGATTTACACACCATTTTCTCCATCAAGGCAGATGCAGATTGTAAGACATCTAATGTGGTGTATTTAGCTACTTGTCAGGCATGCCCGAGTTTCTATGTTGGTAAAACTAACCGGCCGTTAAGGGATAGAATGAGAGAGTATATTTACCACATGAGAAAGGGCACTTTACACAATGCCTTAGCAAAACATATAACCACCAATGACTATGATCATACTTTCTTGTTCCGGGTCCTAGAGATAATTGTTGTGAATAAGAGGGGTGGTAATACTATGAATCTTACTGAATCTAAGGAGACTGACTGGATCATTCATTTGAAAGCTGATAGGGGGCATGGGTTGAATGATAGAGCTTCTATAAAACCTAAGCTGAGACAACGCAGGCACATAAAATGAACTATCATTTATTTGTATATGTTTTTGATTATGTATTTTATCAATATTAACTTATCAGAATGTTTATTTATATGTTTTTAGGTCACTATGCAAGTTTTATATATTTTTGTCTTACTTTACATTAACATGTTTATATATGGGAGAGTTCTTTAAATTCTTCAGTATTGCTTTTAATTGTTTAAATTGTTTTAATTGATTAATTGAGCTGCTTATATAAGGGGAGGTCTACTGTGACTTTTATACAAGGATCTGAAGAAGCTGTAATGGTGAAAGCGCTCATCCGTATGTTATAAGTGCACATTCCTGGAATTAAATTTGGAGTTTTGTTCTTACTTCTGCTGTACTCCGCTTCCTTTGTGACTTACATTATATCTACCTCACGGAACTACAGCGTTTGCTTGCTGAGCAGTGGATTTTACTTTACTTTATTTTTTATTCAGTATCTAGCAATGAAAAATGCAGTTAAAACAGTATAAAGCAGTAAATAAATGCAGTGAAACAGTAAAAAAAGCTTTATAACAGTGCAAAATGTAGTAGTTTGGCTGTATAGCACAATCATAAGCATTAAAGAAGTGCAATTAAAGGAAATAAGTGTAATAAATAACTTACTCTGCTCTTGGAATCTTAAGGAATTTCTGCTTAGTCTCAGTAATGAATCATGCTTTGTATTTTTGTACTTTCAAGTGGAACAGAAAGTTATATAATTTTTTTTATTGTATGCATCAGTGCAATGAATGTATATCTATGGTCTTCATCATCATCATCATCAACTCCCTTTTTTCTACATGGGGTCAGGGTATTCTGTCAACTGCCACCATCTCAATTCATTGTCACTCCACTTTCTTCTTTGATAGTTATGTCTGACTATCACAGGTCTTCTCTCACAATCTCTCCATGTCTTTGATGGATACCCTCATTTTCTTTTGCCTTCTTCCTGTCTGTCCCCACTTTTCTTCCCCAGATTGTCTTCTGCTTTCCTGAATGCATGCCCAAAACACTATACTCTGTCCTATTGACCTTCTCTGCAATTGGAGCAACTGTTCCTCTGCTTTGATGTTTTCATTTCTTCATCTGTCCCACTGTGCACATTCTAACATACATCTCAGGCACTTCACTTCCATCAGCACTAGCTTTCTCAACTGCTCTGCCTTCTCTGTCCAGGTTTATGTACCATACAGTAGTACTGGCCACACCACTGTTTTGTAGACCTTACACATCAGCTTCTAGGCAATGCATCTGGGACAATGTTAAGTGGAAGCCAAGGGGTTGTGTGTCAACTTTAGCAGGAGAATATCAGTAAAGACACAAAAGCACTGGTGATAAGAGAGCATTTAATGTGATTTCATGGGGCTTTTTGGATTTGATGTCCCTGGTCTTTTGATTAATGTGATTCAGTCAGGTGCATGGACTTCATTATCATCGTTAAATTAGGATTGAGTATCTTGCAAAACATTACCATGCAAGTGAACACAAAGCGAAACTGACCACTTCCACCATTTTGTTCATATTGCCCATTGGACTAGTGACTATATGATTGTGAGTCTATCTTGTACTTGTTCATAGCAAAGGGCACCTTATAAACTGCAGCTAATATGTCTATATGCTGATGATGTTTGCCTTATTATACTTACCCCAGAGGAAATCTTCCTTATATGACAGACATTCTGAATGCCTTCTTAGCCGTCTCCAATGATAAGGTTAATCCTAGTAAAATGTTTGGCCTTTGAGATACTCTGCGTTACATTCATTTAAAAAGGAATTTCAGCACAGATGGACTACTCTTCCTATTAAATATTTTGAAATGTGGGTGTCCGCATCAGAAAACATAGAGAATTCCATTGTAAGTAAATCTCCTGTTAATAGATATGACACGGTGGTTTCTTCTCTGTCTCCTGCTGATTTTAAGTTGGACTTCATTAAATCAGTGATGATGGTCAAATATTATTTCCTATAGTGGTCTCTTTGATATTCCATCTTACAGGGTGGTATTAGAGTGGGACCAAAGCTTTTATGGGTTTATCTGAAGCTTGATTAGAACCTTATTGAGGGTAGAGGTTACGAGTTTGGGTAAATGGGTGACAGGTCTTTTATTTCTATATAACCGGTTACTGTATTAATGCAATATATTTAACTTCATGACTTTATGGATGATCTGGACTGCAGGGCATGTTGTAACATGCAAGAAATTTATTAGATGTTTGACCTTAAAAATGCAGGGGTAGGCAGGGTTAAAATGTGACAGGATAATGTCAACTCATAACATCTGATGATGTGAGGGGACAATCTGCTCTCCTTTGGGGAGGCTCAGATAGAGCATAATGTGTAGCATTTTCTAACTGATTACTGCATTAGAAGGCATTAGATTTTATTGATAATGCTTCAAAGGAGTGTGGATGTGGTTAGGCCATGGCTGGATCCCATACTACTCCTATTGGAGACCTGTGAAGACAGTTGCTGGAGAGGAAAGATGGTCTATTCACCTATTTTCTGCTTCTTTATGGATTATTGAGAGCTGAAGTGCAACCTTGTGCTGCTCCTTTTTGGCACATGTTTATGGTGTCTTGGGGGGAAGCAACACCAGTTAATTGTGATTTATTTCTCCTGGTTCTAATATTCTCAGCTTTACTTCTCCACAAGGCACTGATTTGCATGGACATTGTTTCACTTTTTCTTCATCACACCCAAAAACGGTTTGCAGGATTTTTCCAACTTATGAGAGTCAGTGAAAGAGATGCCCTGATGTAGAGGTTAGTTCCTGGTATCCAAAGATATGCATATACAGGTATCAAACAACACGGTTTCAGTTCTGCTGACATTTAGGATTAAACTTTATACAACAAACCAAGAGGGAACTACCATGAGATAGCTGTAACTTTCAAATTAAGAGGTAATGTAGAAATGAGATGATTTCAGAGTCCATATGACCACAGCTTCAGCATAAAATAATGCTGGAATGTAAGTATGGTTCTGAAAGCATTAATGAAAATAGAAAAGAATGAATGACATAACTTCATTCACTGGAGCTACAAGTGTTAAATCTTGTATAAAAACAGGTGCTGCACTAAAGGCTTTGCTTAAGTTAATTAAGATAAAACTGATAAGTTTGTCTTGATCCGTGTTAGTTAAAATGTGGTTAACATACTCAGCCTTTTCCTCCAACCCTATTGTTGGGTGTTAACTTTGTTCTAGAGTTGGTTCACAGAGTAAGTTTGCTCAGTTAGGCAAGTCCGGTTGTTATGGAATATTTCAGTAAGTAGTGTGATTTCCCAATTGTGTTTAAATGATCTGTATGTACAGTCTAATAGTCAAGTAGAGAGACAGAGATCAGTGCAGACTTTTAAAGTATTTGATGATGCTGCAGGGCATCAAAACACTGACTATTACATGGACTGTCATCTAGCATTACTGGAATATAGAAACATTCCAGCAATGGTTCTGTGATATACAGGTCTTTGCAGATTCTAGAAAACCAAAATCAGGTCAGATAGACAGAATTAGAGTCAACCAAAATAAATATTCTACTCTAGCGAACGTGCTACTCCGTTTCTTCATATGAAGGAAAGAGATAAGTGGAGGAAATAACTTTAAGTAGTTGCTTTAAAGAAAATAAGCTGCCAAGTTTACTAGTTGTTAAAACTTCAGATGGCAAAGTGCTGAGAAGTCCAGGAGACATTTGATCAAGATAAATATGTCTCAGATTAACTATGTTCTCATCAACCGCCTTTTCCACATTTTCTATGTGGGTTAGGGGTGTCTTGTCAACTGTTGCCATCTCTGTCTAGTGCCACTCTCCTGCCGTCTTCAACACTCATGCCTGATTGTTGCAGGTCTTCTTTCACACAGTCCAGCCACCTCTTTGCTGGATGCCCTCATTTCCTGTTTCCTTCTTTTTGTCTGTCCCAAGCTTTCTTCCCCAGATTATCCATGTGCCAGAACCACTGCAATCTGTTCTCTTTGACCTTTTCTATAATTTGAGTTACTTTGGCTTCTTCTCTTATGTCCTCATTTCTTCATCTGTCCCAAAGTGTGCATCCTACCACCCATTTCAGGCACTTCATCTCTATCATCTTTACCTTTCTCAGCTGCTCTGCCTTTACTGCCCAGGTTTCTGTGCCATACAGTAATACTGGTCGTATCACTGTTTTGTATACCTTACTTTTCAGCTTCTTTGGCAATCTTCTGTCGTTCACTACACCTGACACTCTACACCAGTTGGCTGTAGCCTCTTTTAGATAACCACAAAAATAGGAGCCTGAGCCACTGACCGTTCCAAGCAAAAAAACTTTATTGTAGTTAAGCACTTTCATTCCACATTATCAAAGGAACTTCATCAGAACTAAAACCATTGACCCCTAACACAATTAAATATTGTAAAACCTCAGCACATTACCGTGAACTAACCAAGCACTTAAACTAAATTTAAATTACATGCATTTTAAATTTTAAATAAAAATCACAAATTAAAAACAATAATATTAAAAAGATTACAAAAATTGCATCAAACCTTATCACAGGTGAAGAAGTGGGCATGCTAAAAATTATTCTTTTACATAAAACCTATGAAATATGTTGTTAGAAAAGTAGAACATTAAAAAACAATGCAATAATTACAGGTAAAAAATGGTTGAAAAGGAATAAGTAACTTGGAGAACATAACAAGCAAATGTGTCACCCTCTATTTTGAGTTTAGGATTGCCTCTAACTCAGCAAACTGCTAGCAGCGCTGAGCGGTTGTTTAAGCTACAAGTTGAATTACAAGCTTGTAAAAACAACAGGTTTGACTTTAATTCTCATAACATTAGTTCTAATAATGTAGAGCCTAAACTATGGATTTTTACATGAACAATTAGGCTTGTTTGAAAAGAAATTGGAAAAAACTTAGAAGCATGGCAAGTGCCTAAAGGACTCCGTATGTGGAAGTTCCCTAATGGGGTCATCAAAGGGACTGAGTTTCACACGCAACTCATTCAATTTTTGGATAAAACTGAGTCTGAGTTAATGTGTCTTATAATTAAGCACTATGAAACACAGATTGAGAAGCTGTAAGCGGAGATTGATGAGCTCAACACTTCTATCCTTAATAACCTTTTGTTTGAACACTATACTGTTAATTACAACAATATCTTCAGTGGGGTGGATAAAATGTGTGTGATGTGATTTTAAAGAAGAAAATCACAAAATTTAACAGAGACTGTGAATGTTATCAAAAGCAAAGCACATATCCAGATCCCCTGCAAGGTTTTGGCAATAGAGGGCATGACCAGTATATTGCAGCAATAGAAAACAATGAGGTAGTTTCAACAGCAAAAGTTATAAATGATGTTTATGATAGGGCGGCCCCTTTAGAGAACAACATGGTGAGGAGGTCCAAGAGGATCCTGAACAAGCAATGGGGTGATTACAGTTCCAAAGTAACACCGACCAATGAGGACTTTTACAATCGACAAGGAGCAAAGCCGAAATGGTTTCAACCCAGGTGGAACAATTGGAGTAATTAACCTCAGATTCAATGGATATTTCAGGTGATGATAGTGGGCATTTAACTTTATCATTGACTTACAATAATGCCAAAGATTTTACCATTTATAACTTTTTCTGACAAAGCCATCAATAGTGAACATGTGGAAATTCTTTCAACGGATTTGTCCTTTGTACCAGCTAAGAGTGCCAACCTGGTTGATGCTTTAATTGAGTTAAAACTTTTTACCTACAAATTAAATTTGTGTTTCTGGTTCAGTGGGGATTTTGGGGGTCAGGACACATCTTATTTAAAAAGACCAAGTGTTTTCACCCCCTCCCCCCCACCTAACACCTATATGCATGTTTTTGAGAAGATGTGTGAATCTGAATTTAGGATAATTTTTGCTAATAACAGGAGACGGTGGTCTGGTAATTTGACATGGGAAGAAATTTGTTTTTAATGATTTAATTTCTGATCCTACTATCCGTATAATGAAACCAGACATGGGGTGTGGGATGGTGATCATGAGGTATCATGATTATAGCAATCGTATGAATGTGATATTAATGGACGATGCCTGTATGGAAATTTCTAGAAACTAAATTAATATAGGACATTGTAAAATTAACCTTATGCTTAAAGACATGTTATCACAAGGACAGATTGATATCAAAGACTTTGAGTACATGAGCAATGACCAACCCATTTCAGCAACTATTTTTGTATCCCGAAGTTGCGCAAATGACTTAATGATCCAGCATTAAGGCCATCGTAGATGCTACAAGATCTATTATATTAATAATCTAATATTTAGACATGGCCCTGAAGCAAAGTTTAGATAGACTTAAGCATGTACGTAGAGACTCATGGCAATTTCTTAGTAATTTTAACTCTTTAACATTCAATGAGTATTTCATTTTTGTTATCATCAAGATGCAAAATTTGTATTCTCTCATTCCGCATGAAGTGGATTTGAGTTGGTTTGAAGAACAACTTGTGAGGTTGGGTCCTTGGACATAGCATGCACTAATTCTGTCAATGTTTCTGGTACTTAAACGAGAGCAAGACTGCCCAAATCAGCTTTCTTAGGACCTTGTCATATGCTTTTTCCAAATCTAAGAATTCCCAGTTGGACTCTTTTTATCATCTCTATCTTCTTCTCATCTATCTGTCTTACTGCAAACATCAGGTCAGTTGTGGTACATCCTGATCTGAATACAAACTGCTCATCTCCATCAGAGAAACTATGTGAGGCAAAGTAACTTTTCTCCTAGATGCTTCTAAGTTTGCTTATGTAGGTACACAGATGTTCACTTAAATGTCAACAGAGATGTTTGCAAGGCCAGAATATCAATTTAATAGAATCACCTGGTAAAGAAAATATCTTTTGCATATTGTCATAATCAGCTAATGAGACCACAGAGCTTTTGCACTCCTATCTCCAACATTTTCATGACTTGTAAGACCACTTAAGAAGCAAATGTCATGTGATGACAATTCTTCAGTTAAATTACAGCATTGTCTTGATTTTTAAAATGATCCAGAGATGTCTTTTTAATATGCTGTTCTCTGTGATATAACACAGCTTAAGAAAGAACACTGATATTGCTGCTTTGTGATTGTAACTATGTGTGTGAAATGCAAACTAGTCGATGGGCCACATTCATAAAGGCTACAGTAAATTGTACATGATGTGCACAGCTCTTGATAAACTCTTCAAATTCAAAGGCAGCCCTAATGTGGTGCTTCTACTAGATGACATGCAGTGCTGTGTTGGGCTTACTCCATGGGCATGATACAGCCTAATGATGCAGTTTGGGGCAAAGGCGTATAATAATTAGCCATGTGCTCTCCCCTGGAACTGTCTCAAGGAAGGCATCTACAAGCTGAGGAATTCATAGAATCACTCAGTCATGTAGATTAGCATAGATGCTTCTTCCATATTATGATAGTGAATATGGTAAAGAGGTCGTGTTCATCCATTATAATAGAGGTAAGTGCTGGGATTTTTGTAGGAAGGTAGGGTTGGAATGACTGTACATGAGTGAATGAGTGTGTGTGTGTGTGTGTGTGTGTGTGTGTGTGTGTGTGTGTGTGTGTGTGTGTGTGTGTGTGTGTTTTTACTTCGCCCTCATGACAAACCACACCAACTGTGGGTAAATCCAGCATTACCTACACCCAGGCGTGTGTTATTGCTATATTATTTGTGAACTCCTTTAACATAGCGAGACAGTCTGTAAAAAGCAACGGAGATCTTGCTTTCTCCGTTGCTTTTTTCAAAACTGTCTCACTATGCTAAATGGGTTTAACATAGCGAGACAGCTTTAAAAAAAGCAACAGAGAATCTCCGTTACTTTTTTTAAAGCTGTCTCGCTATGTTAAACCCATTTAACATAGCGAAACAGTTTGTAAAAAGCAACGGAGATCTTGCTTTCTCAGTTGCTTTTGCCCACAGCTCTGATATACTACGTAGGCATACGCATGCACAGTACATCAGAACTGTCGCAGAATACCAGACAGCTGCGGAAGGGCAGCAAGGAGGCATTATACAATGCCATTATTTAAGAAAAGTAATTATTTTTTTTCTTAAATAATGTCATATAATAGCAATAACCCACTTCTGGGTGTGGGTAATGCTGGATTTACCCACAGTTGGCTTTGTTTGGCCACTCAGGCTTCGCCCTCATGACAAACCACACCAACCGTGGGTAAATCCAGCATTACCCACACCCAGGCGTGTGTTGTTGCTATATCATTTGTGAAGTCGATTTAGTATAGGAAATCATGGCTAGTTTTCAGCATGCTCTGGCAGTGATTTCTTTCTGCAAGGAGATTTCTCCATTTCTCCATTCTTCAAGTTTTGGTGATCATAAAGTTGGAATCTCTCTCTCTCTCTTTATTTATATCTATATATATATATATATATATATATATATATATATATATATATATATATATATATATTTACTTTCAAAATGTTGAAAGCACATTTTAGAAAGCCAAAAACAAAACGAATGTCGACATTTCCAATTGCTCCACACCTAAAAATAAGTGATAACATGGGTCAAAAAAGGGGGGGGGGAGATTTTGCAGTTCAGAATATCAGTGTTTGAGGTTTTGAAATGAAAGGTCAGAGGTCGTGGAAGTGATTTCGATGATGTGACAGTCAACATTTTGAAGTTAAACCTCTATTAAAATGGAGATTTTGGTACAGTGAGGATCAGGAAATGTACCCTTTTCTCACTGTAGTGCAATGTCGGAGTTGCTATCTATAATTTAGTAGGGGTGGGGAGCATATGGGGGTGCATGTTCTGGGTTTCATGATTGTAAGATTTCGGTTATCCTCGGTTTCGATGATGTGGTCTCGCTGTTTTGTAAGTCGATTATATGGGTCTTCGATCTTTTGAAGTAGACCCATAAATATATATATATATATATATATAGAAGCACTACAAGTTCAAACTACTGAAAACTCAAAACAGTGAAAACAAAAAATCCTGAAAACACACAGAATACCAAGACTTACTATATTCCAGATAAACCTATGTGTTGTCGGTGCTTAGTGCCAGCAACTAAAAAACCACCTAGGTGAGTATAAGGTGGAGCCTTCTTTTACATATTAGAGGGTTTACTTGTGTCCTTTTCTTTGTAGATGGTGGTGTGCAGAGTACCAGTTGAGGCAAAACACGGTGAATTCACAGATGATGGAAGCAGTGGCGAGCGAGGAGGTTACACATGAGGAGCACGAGGGGGCAACAGTTACTGACAGAAATTGCTGAAGTGCAGAAAGCATCATGCAGTGGCTTGAAAAGGGGATTGGAAAGGTCACGTTTTGATAGGATGGATGTTCTTGCCTCTGGAATGGGCACAAGGAGGGGCTGAGTAATAACCTTGGTAAGGCAAGTTAGAGCTCTTTGTTTAATTAGTGAGAACTGCTTATTGCATTGGTATAGGGGGCAAGTAAGGAAGAGGTAGGTGGGGGGGCCAAGGAAAAAATGGTCGGGAATGGTTTATGGGGAGTGTGGGGATCCCACGGGATGAGTACAGTCACAACATTCATAGGAGTACAGAAACATATTAGGCTACAACTCTATGGCTCTTGCAAGCCAGTGAAGTTCAATCCTTGCTTTCTTGGAACCTTGGGGTGGTTGTATTCAGTCATCCAGTTGTAGGGGAAGGGCAAATGAAGTGTTTGACAGGATGCCAGAGTTTGTTCCTAATGGGTGGTATCTTTGGGGTGTCAGATTTGTCCCTTGAGTAGGTAGTGGTAATGTCACATACCAGGTTAAGATTTTACAGAGTAGCACAAGGATCATTTCACTTGTGGTGTGGGTGAATTTGTAGGGAGGGTTTTAGGAAGCAGGGTAGGTAGGTGGCTGTGTTGGAGTCGTTTTAGGAACTGGGTGCGTTGTAAAAACTCATTAAGGCATTTCAAGGTTGGTGCAGCTGGGTGTGTAAGGCCAAGGGAGGATAAGGTATGTTGAGGGCAAGTTGTAGCAGGGTTTGATATTTGCTTAGGGGTAGTTTTGGCTTCTTAGAGGTGTGATGAGCGGCACCAATTTCAGGAGTTGGGGTAGTTACTAGGTTAATGGCTCTAAGGTTTTGATGAACTAGACAGCCTCAGGTAAGTAAGATTCCTTAATCCAGAGTGCATTCCATGTTGCTCTTAGTCAAGAGGGACATGGGTGATTGTTGCTCAGGTCCAAAGGAATATAGGTAGGCCTGTAGGGGGAATTTACACTTCAGGTTTGGTCATAGGCTATAATAGCATGGCTATGGTTATTTTTTGTGGGTTTTTTGCCTTAATTATGGTTAACAACATTGTTGGGAACTAATTGGTTTGGAAAAGACTGGTATATTATTTATAGAATAGGCCCCTTTGTAATGCAATCTTTTGTTTATTTTGCATGGGTATTAGCTGTATCGGGAATTTGTCAGGTGTGGAGAAAACCTTTCAGGTATTTTTGTTAACACATCTTAAGTTTCATTGGTGTTTTGTATGCAATAGTAAATGCATTTTAAGCAGTTGACGAAGGATACGCCAGTGGTGGTGCATACTGTCATTAAGAAGTTGTGATTGTGTGTGGATGAAGTATTTACAGTTTTTCTTTTACAGGTAGGTGGAAGGAAGGTGGCTTTAACAGGCGAGAGAGGGGGTCGAGGTTGAGGTCAGTTGATGGAGTGGTGTGAAAAGAGGTCATGGTCTTCCAGCAAGACAGTCACATATGGAATTGTCTGTTATATTTTCTTTCCAATAGTTACAATGTAATGGCTTGTTTGCTTGCTTTGGGTGGGGAGCATCAGGAGTGGAATAAGAAGAAAAAAAAAAAGAGGATATTGTACCTACTTTAAAGAGCTCTCATTGGTATGATGGTATGCAATGGGGTTTAATAACAAAATAGTATGGCTTGTTGTGTTGAGTTGCTAGAATGCCATGATGGCTGTTGAGCTGTTTTATTGCTTATAAGGGATAGTTAGTGTGATGGCGGGATTGCTAGACAATGGGATTTTATGATACTATTTTGGTTATTTTAAGCAGTGAAACGGGGCTGGGATTAGGCATCATGGTTTGTTCTTGTTTCTGTGTGGTTTCAGATGATGGTGGGCTTTGTGTTGGTTGTCCAGTTGAAGGGTAATGATGGGGGCATCATTAGAATTGTTATTGCTCTGGCATTTAGGAGAGCTCATTTGGTTATTACTGGATTGGGTGGTAAATGGGGTTGCAATTTGGTATGATGGCATGTAGTTGACTCTGCATGTTTTTTATAATGCCCTTGAAGTCTTTGTGGAGCTGCCACTGGTCATGAAGTAAGGATTATTTAGCTCATGTGCAGTGGGTATGCTAGGTTATCTTAGAACAGGTGAAGGGTCAGTGTTTTGTTTTCAGCGGTTTTGGTAACTGGTTATTTTTGCTATGTGATAGGGTTTTAGGAGTTAACTATATCCACCTTGGTTAGTGGGGACGGGGTACACCGAATGATGTTTGGCCAGATGCTTTAATGGTGTTTAGATTGCTGGAAGTGTGCTGCAGAGAAGAGGAACAGCCTGGTCACGCTGGTGGGCAGAGAAGAGGGGCAGGCTTGCCCTCTTCTGTTCCCCCTCTGGTGCTGGATGGTCAATTCAATAAGTTGGAAAAGGAAAGTGAGTGGTTACACTTCTTGACAAGTACATAAGTAAGCTGAGGAAGCTGCTTATTTGGTTGAGGGTATAATGCAATAAATGGTAATAAAAGTGAGCGGTTACACTGCTTGATAAGTATATAAGCAAGCGGGTGAAGCTACTTATTGGATTGATGGTATAATGCAATAAATGGTAATGAATGTGAGCGGTTATGCTGCTTGATAAGTACCAATAAATGGTAATGGAAGTGAGCGCCTACGCTGCTTCATAAGTAAGTGAGTGGAGGTATGGACGCTGCTTACTGATCAGGATGAGCAGATTTATGCTGTCCTGTCCTAAGATAATTTTACATGGATGTTATTTCACCTGTATCATGTTTGGTTGAAATGAATGAATATTGAGTAACATTTATGTTTATGGAAATTTAATAAAGGTTGTCAAATGTCATTCGGTGTAATATGTTTCTTGAAGGGGACCGGGACAAAAGTACTTTTATTCATCTGGACTTATTCTTTCTAAGTGATTTCTGCATAAATGGTGTTATTTTGTTTCAGTTTTACTGTGCTTTCAACTGTTTCTGCTACAAAGTTGGTCTGTTGTGTGTCTGCAGTCACCTGACTGTGAATGTCTCCTGGTACTTAATTCAATATTTTTCTTCTGCTTGTATTTACACGTTGCTGTGATCTCTGCCTGTAGTCTGGTAGAGTTATTCAGTGGCAAGGGACAACCTATTGCTGTTTCTGGTGAGTTATCATTATTTGCTGAAGCCTTAACTGGTTTTCCTAGCTTGTTTATACTGAGCTGCATGACACATTGCACAACTGCACAGTCGCCTGAACTTGATATACGCAAGCACTTTTAGTTTCACATTCTCCTAATGTAATCCTGGTTCATACAGCTTTCATTTAGAAGCTGAGAAATGTGACTCTTGGGCATCTGTGCCCACATAGTGTACTCTAATTGCCTCTATAATCAGTTCATAGCCTATTGTTATTTCATACTAGCAACTGTTTTACACTGAAATTAAAAGCTATCTCTTCATACTTAGAGGTGTACATAGCTATTATATGTTCATAGGCAGGTACTAGGCTATTGGCCCTAGGGCCTATATAAGCCTAGCCAAAAAGGTACCCTGGCTTTCGCCACCCAAGAAAATTATTTTATTGTACCCCTGTCGAGCAGAGCCACAGAATTGATCCCAGGGGTGAATTTCCTATTTCCCATCCAATCATCAAGATTTTTCTTGAAGCGTGCTAATGAGGAGCTTTGTTTGATATAGATAGGTAGTTTGTTCCAGAGTATGGGAAGTCTCTAGGACAGGAATCTATCCCTCCAGCATGTTCTGTTTATTGTGGTGACAAGGTTTAGGTCCCTAGAGTGTGTAGCTCGGAGGGATTGGGATTTCTTTAAGTGGAGCATGTCCAACAGCTCTGGGTTTGACATAGCTTTGTAGGTTAGGCAGAGATCGCCTCTGAGTAGGCAATATGCGATGGAGTAAAACTGGAGTTTTTTGAGACAGTCTGCGTAGGGCCTCTGCTTGAGACCAGTAATCCTCTTTGTGAGGTATTTCTGCAGCCTTTCCAGCTGTTGTAGATGTCTTGTGAGGTACATACCAAAAGGGGCACTGTACTCTATAATGGGTCTAATGAGTGATGAGTAGAGGGGAACAATTACCTCTTTTTTCCTGGATGAGAGGGACCACTACTAACGCACTGGCAAGACATGTTTTGGAATACCTATTACATAAATTTAAGTATGCTATTATTGAATGTGTGGGTAAGGATGTTAGAGGAGGCCCTTGGCAATTTAAATTGGAAGAAAAAGAGCTTATATGACAAATTAAGACCAATGCATATACGTTTCCAGGTCTTAATGAGCATAGCTCGATTAAATGTATTCTTAAAATGAAAGCCTTAGATAGGTGAAGACACCTTAAAATTTTAAATATTTAAAATATATATTGAACTTGGTTTGAATACTGGATGACAATGCACTTTTTGGCATTCAGCTTGAGGCCATGGTTTTGACACCAGGCATCTGTCTCAGTGAGGCCCTTTTGTAGGATATCCACATTGTTAGGAGTTTTGATTATGCCTCCTAGTTTGCAGACAACTGCAAGCTTCATTAGCCAAAGGCCTTCTGTGTTAGCCTGTACTTCAGAGAAGTAGATACCAAACAGGAGAGGACGCAGGACTGAACCCTGTGGTACTCCACTTGTCACTGGTCTGAAGTCGGATTTGGAGTTTGCTACTTTCACAGTGTGGGTTCTGTCATTGAGCCAGCTGGCAACCCATCTTGTGACACAGGCATTTATACCTAGTTTAGTGAGTTTATCTATAATTCCAGAGTGGGGGATGGTGTCAAAAGCCTTGGTGAGATCTAGATAGGCTGTGTGAACCACCGTACCCTCATCTACGGCTTTGGTGACTGCTTCAAAGAAGTCTATCAAGTTTAGGAGACATTATCTGCCTTTTACAAACCCGAACTTGGAACTTTGGAGATTGCTAATGTCTTTGTTTATAAGTTCCATGATGATGCATTCCATGGCCTTGCAGACCAGGCTCATCAGCCAAAGTAAAACACTGTAATACCTAATAGCATAACCATAGCTTAGTCACCAGGTAGTAAATCATCTAAAATCCAATAAACCAAATCACTGTATGGATAAAAATGTGTTAGTGATTGGCGACTCCATAAATAGACACACTGATTCAGCTCTCATGAGGTTTGAAAAAAAACAGGGTGATGTGGGTTGTCTCTCATGTGCAAGATCTGACATCTTAAGACCTCTGAAGGCCCCTAAACCTAATAAATATAATTATGAGGGTTATGCAGGGAGACATGACAGAACTCTCTATACATGACACAAATGCAGTTAAGACCTTGAACTTAAGTGGAATTCTTCCTTCTCTAATAATGATGCCAAAGTACCAGGAAAACAATAATAAGCTTCAATAATTGGTTAAATAGCTGGTGACATTCTGGGGATGCTACTTCTATGCCATATTGTATGCAGCATGATAAGCAGGACTAATAACCATTAAAACCAGAAAAGCACAAAATATAACTACAAAAGCACTGTCTATATTGTAGTGTTTACCTGTTGTTCAGAAAATAAGCCAAAAATGAAATAAATACATGATGACATTTTTAAGACCCATGTGAACCCAATGTGATGGGTGTTAAGAGTCAGTCAGCAAACACAACTTTAGAGCCATAATAAACCCATCTAATTACGCTAAGAGGATTTATGGCAGGAATCTAGGTCCCACAAACATTCTCTACTGCACCTAATATGTTGGTCCATCTGAATAATACTACATGAATCTAGTAACCTTCCTCATTGTAAACAGCCATTTAAGAATCAAGGGTCGTATAATGTCAAAAAAATTTTGCAGAAGTAATTTTTGAATGCAGTACCATGCACCAATGATGATGTAACTTGCTTTTGAATTATTATGTGAAGCCCCAGTCAGGCATGGAATATGTGACTGATTCTAAGTAATGGAGGCAGCCATGTCACAATAACTAGGGAATGAGAGGTGGATACCTTTGCCTAATGAACATTTTGTGTGTTTTAAGGATGGACCATGGACAATAAGCATTTTATGCATGTAATCAAGGTGTGTAGGAATGGTATGCCTCTGAACATTGTAGTTATGTATGAGAGTGAGAGAGAGGAAAATAAACTGGAAGATGACAACTTTACGAAGTAAATCTGGCTGAAAATGGTTATGCTAAACAACACATTCAGTGAACCCTTACTTTGACCTCTTCCCCATTGCTCTTTGCCAGTGGCTTTAGTTTATACAAACTCAGGTGTTTGGGGAGGGGCTCTCTTTACATGGGAGGTGTCTCCTATAAAAAATCACTTTGCGTTTGGTTTAGTTAAAAATGGTTTTCAGTGCAACTGCTTTGAATTATTGCCACTCATAGCAACTGTGTTTGTAAAGTCATTCTGAACCTGTTTAGGTAATTAGTATTAATCTATATATTTTATGAGAAATGACACCCTAGATATTTCATTATAGGAAATACAGGGTCCCAGTCCTCACTGAACAGTTCTATTGTCCAACCTTCTGCAAAGTTATATTCAGCAGGGATGGGTAGAACACATAGTAATGGCTACTCTCTAGGCCTTCAGACTGCACTGCAATTCTCCATGGCAATGCCATTAGGTACAACATGAAGAAGTTTGTAGCAGACCTTGGTAATATCTTTCAGTGTGCTAACATGTAAATACTAATACATTTCTTGGGAAACATAATTACTGAAATGGACCAAACTACAAAGAACATGGAAAAGATGGTGCACCATAAGAACAGACTACATTTCAACATTTCATATTAGATATGCCAGCAAGTCACTGTACTTTAAAAATATACTTATATGAAAGATTATTTGACAAAATCTCATTTTGAAATTGCCATGAAAGAAGGACAGAAAGACAGTTGCAGTTCAGATGACTTTGTATGCATAGTCCTAAGCATTTTGGAAATTCAGTTATCATAAAGCTTAGCTACTCATGGAAAACCATGCAAATATGCATCAGATATCTCCCATTACTAACTGCATTTAAGATATAACATCTTCTTGCTGTATATAACAAAGCATGTTCACTTTTCATGTTTTATGAGACTTTGTTAGCATAAACATAATAAACTGAACTATATAGGTACTACCTTTTCTCAGAATTTAATTTACATCACATCTTACCAAGTTCTAATTAACATATTAAAATTCATATACTAAATAGACTTATGTCAATCATCACACCTATATCTGTTATAAATAAACAAGCCCAAATCAAAAACTGGAGACAGTAGAAATGAATGGACTAGGCTACCCCTACATTTAAGACCCATAATTAAACATTACATTCAAACATGAATGTAAACCTCACTTTGCTAATTATAAGACAGGTATATCATACAGCAGTCTAAGTCTCATCTCTCCACCCTATAGTACCTTCTGACACCTTTGAAAAATGATAGCACATGACAGTATAAGAATTATTCTGTAACTTCCTTGTTTTCCTGTTTGCTACCTTATTGACCCCCATTTGCCCTCTTCGACTCCATTATCCCATCAGTCATGCAAAATGCTCTTCAACTACATTGTGCATGAAAATGTCATATTTCTCACATGTTAATTTCCTCTTTTACTATCTTTTTTATTTGATTTTCAATGGCTTTGTTAAATGACTTACTCCATACAACAAATAAATATAACTGCATGGTGCTCCCCTCGGGTCCCTTCTGCAGATGAACACTATTAGTAGGGTCGACTCAGTTATCAAAACAAATATAAATGAATAAATGGGGTTTACCAAGTCTATCCTACATGGCAGTACAGCAGTACTGCGTATCTGTTATACATGCATGATGCGTTCTGATGTGTTACATTGTAGTGGTGGTGCATCTTTAACAGCACAACATCAGTTGTGACTGAGGACTTGACCCTAGGGAGTGGGTACTCCAAGACTCACATTAATAAAATAAATGTTATATGGAAAAATAAACTGATCTGTTTAGAGCAAAGGTACCCTGTCACTGTCATTGTTATTAATATGTATATATTGTCAGTTGTGCCATAATATATCCCTTGCATTTTTAGTTCTCCTACCATTGATGTCATTTTAATGTGGTATTTCTTGACACTGAAATGTTATCTAAATTTCATAGCTAATTAACCTACAGATACTTTCAAACCCTACTCCAGATCTGTCTAATTAGTTGTACTTCATCCAGTTTTATTTTGTTTGCACCATTTACTCAGTTCTTCTGTAAATGATCTGCTTGTCACTTCTGCTCTCTAGTGTGCCAGTGTTCTTCTCTTTATTAGTACTGTCTTTGTGGATGGGTCCTTAGCACCAGTCCACTTTCCACATTATCAGATTAATAAAAATAATAATAAATGCAATTCCTTCTGAAATGTTTTTACTCATAGTTACACCTTATCATAGGATTAAGCAGAACTGGACATGGATCAGCTTTTTGGGCAAACATTTTCAGTTACTGTATTGGTTAATGTAAGTCACACTGCAAACATTTTCATATATGGTATTTGTTAATGTAAGTCACACTGCAAACATGTTCGGATACTATATTTCATACCCCTTCATACTCCCCCAAATACAAAACTAAATTCTACAACCTCCTATTACCTTATCCTTCACTCACACATCTCATTAATAACCTACTATGCTCTGGTGACATCCACCAAAATCCAGGCCCCTCCCCCTCTCCCCTCTATCTCATATCACTAAATTCTCCCTCTACCTCCTCATCCACTCACTCTCACAACCTAACCCATCCTCATAGCACAAATGCACCCTTGCTGAAAAAAACTATTTACTCCATTAATCTACAAAGCCTAACCAACAAAATTACTGAATTTCACTCCTGGATAGCCCAAACTACCACGCACATTCTTTCTTTATCTGAAACATGGCTCAAACCACATATCAGTAATAAAGTAATACTCCCACCCAGCTATAACATATATTGCTTAGACAGAAGCTCAAAGAAGTTTGGTGGAGTAGCCATCCTATACAAAGATGGACTAAATCTCTCACCTGTCACCATCCCTATCCCGGACTTCCACCCTGCTAAACTTATCATCCTAAACTGCCATCTTAACCTACACAAGAAATTTACCATCACTGCCATCTACATCCCCTCAAGAAACAATATTCCCATCTTAGAAATCATTCTATCCTAGTTTATCCATAATGTACACTATGAAACCCTAATTCTAGGAGATGTCAATATTGACTGGTCCAAACTTACAACTGACTCTCCTCAACTCAGTATCAACCTGCATGGCTTCCATCAATTGATAACATCTCTCACCCACTTCTCTAGAAATTTATCCTCCAGTTCAACCATTGACTGGATTTTAACTAAATCCCCTTTCCTCTACCAAAACCCCACTACCTTACCTGACTCTCTAAGTGACTATCTCCCCACATACATCGTAAGACACTCTATCCACTCACACAAGGCCCACCACTACAGAGATTGTCATAAGCTATCTAACTTTAATATCTCCCTATTCAACATCATACTTTCTAGCTGAAAATGGTCCATCCATAGACTATTCCCACTCAATGACACACTCAACAAATTCAACAACATTTTCCTAAACACCCTTAACAGCTTTGTTCCCTCCATGAAAATTAGAATCAAATCAAATTATGCTCCCTGGCTCTCTAAAGATACTAGATCCCTAATGCACAAAAGAGACAGCACCTGGAAAGCCTGGCATAAAACAAAGGAACCTCCCCTATTAAAAAATATAGAGAACTGCGGAATCTAGTCAAGAAAGTAACTAATAAGGACAAAAAGTCCTACTATAACTCTGCTCAACTAGACAACAAAACCAACCCCCGTAAATTCTGGGCTACCCTCAACAATATACTCTCTCCTGGTTGCCCTTCAAATCCCTCTCCTTACCCAAACAAATCACCACAAGAAACTGCTACTCTCCTTAACAAGCACTTTATCGAAACGGTCCAAAACCTCACTAACTCCAATTCAAACACAACCACTCCACCAGCCCCACCTGACCATCTTAATAAAAATCTCTTCTCCTTTCAATCTGTCTCCACCTCCTACATTAAATCACTTATTTTGAAACTTAAACCCTGCTCCCCCTCCTCAGATAATCTCCCCCCATCTTTCCTCAAACTTGCTGCTGACTCTGTAGCCTATCCTGTATCTATTTTTATCAACAGATCCATGCAGGAAGCTACAGTTCCATCTATTTGGAAATATTTCTTCACTATCCCCCTCCATAAAGGTGGTAATTCTACTGACCCATCTAACTATCATCCTATTGCCATCCTATCACCCCACTCTAAGATACTAGAAAAATGTATTCACTCACAGTTTCTCAAATACCTCCTCCAGCAAAACCTTCTCACTCCCACACAACATGGTTTCTGCCCTAACCATAGTACATCTACTGCTCTCCTATCTTTTCACACATAGCAGAGGCTCATGACAACAATTTACTCGTATCCTGTCTCTTCCTTGACCTTCCCAAAGCTTTTGACACCGTCTCTCACTCCATCCTCCTAACCAAACCTGCAAACCTTAATCTATCTGCTGCCTCCCTTACCTGGTCCTCCAGCTATCTATCTTGTAGACAGCAATCTGTCAGATGGCTATCTT
The DNA here is from genome assembly GCF_019279795.1 of Protopterus annectens. Lineage (NCBI taxonomy): Eukaryota > Metazoa > Chordata > Ceratodontiformes > Protopteridae > Protopterus > Protopterus annectens. The sequence continues at coordinate 1,238,810,444 of NC_056739.1, forward strand.
CCTACTCTCCTTATATTTCAGTCCCAACTGGAGTCCCACAAGGCTCCATCTTGGGTCCCCTACTATTTAATGTTTTCACAAATGAGCTGTACAAATCTTGCAAAAAATCTTCCCTCATGACTCAATACTCATATCCATCTCAAACAATATCTCAGAACTATATTGCCTCACTCAACACTCCTTTCTTACCACAAAAAAATGGCTGTCAGATAATCAACTCATCCTCAACTCCAAAAAGACTAAGCTCTTGCTCTTTCTCCCCCGGTCTCTTTCCCATCATAAATCCACTTTTACTATCACTTCCTCCAACAACACAATCATTCAGCATGAACCTCAAACTAAACTCTTAGGTGTCATAATAGACGATGATCTCAAATTTAAACTACACCTACTCCAATATATAAAAAAAAAAAAAAAAAAAAAAAAACAGAAACTAGGATTGCTATATTGTAACAAAAAAAATTCTAACTCCAGATGCTGGACTCTCCCTAGCTCAGGCATTCCTCCTACCCTCACTTATTTATGCTGCCTCAGTACTAATCTATATCCAGGACACTACCTTGACTAAACTCCAACAAACATATCATAAAATTGCTAGATTCATTACCAACTCTCACTTCACCTCACATCACTGCCTTGACCTAAACTCCCTGCAATGGCTTGAATTCCCACAGCAACTGTTAGTATCACAACTCCAAATTGTACACTCTATTATATAGACCATCGTCCTGTCCAGCTCTCTCTACCCTTGTATCCACCTACTCCCCATCTCAGTCCCTGCACACTTCAAACCAGCAACTATTACCAGTCTATCCACAAAAGAAAAATGTGGGCAAATTACTATACAAATGCTCAGTTGCCCAGTCCTGGAACAAACTTCCCTTAGACCTATGTGCCATTATACACCCATCTCACTTTAAAAAGGAATCAAACATCATCTGCTCAACTCCAAAACTTGTCCCTGTCATAACCTCACCTAACCCCCACTTTCAGAGAACAAAACTCCCACCCATTCTACCTAGACTGCAAAAAACAGCCTACCAAATCTCTCAAAGTATAAAAGTAATACATTTTCTAATCCCATGGTATTCTTCATCATTAAAGATCATTGCATATATAATGCCTTTTGCTTGTATACTGTCCTACTCTTATCTTTTCTCTGCTCGTCCTATTATATATTTATCTTACCCCTCTTTTTGCTTTATCTTTAGATATGGCTAGCAGAATTCTTGATGCAACTGGACCTTGTTTTACCATTACTACACAACTTTCTCATACTGTAGACTAAATGGGAATCTTTTTTCTGCAAACTGTTAAATGAATGTAACTAACTGGAACTTGTTTTTCTCTGTAAAAGGTACACTGAATGTAAGAAAATGTATATTGCATTCTCTGTTAACATATATATTAAATATAACTGGAGCTTTTCTCCTCAGGTCTCCACTGAAAATGGGTTTCTGACCCAGCTGGACTAACCCAGTTAACAAATGTCAGTAAATAAATAAAATAAATAAATAAAATGAATAAAATAAATACTGTATTGGTAAATGTAAATCACACTGCAAACATTTTCACATACTGTATTTGCTAATGTAAGTCACACTGCAAACATTTTCACATACTGTATTGGTTAATGTAAGTCACACTGCAAACATGTTCAGATACTGTATTGGTCAATGTAAGTCACACTGCAAACATTTTCAGACACTCCCCAGGATTCACGAAGCCTCCATGTAAGAGTTATAACTCTTACACGGAGGCTGCAGTTAAACTGAGTGATGTCAGCATGCTCTGCATATTCATGAGAGCATGCTGAATCACACCTAAGTCGAACACGGCCGTGTAAGACAGTAGGGGGTGTGTCCGTAGGCTGAGCCCTGCAAGCGGACACGCCCTCAGAAGTTTAAAAGTGCCCAAAGTACACACCCACAACAGAGTCCACGGAAATGTGAATAATCACAACACAACACATGCCCCTACAGACTATTAAACATAAAAGAAATATAAATGTACATGTCATATTTTTTTTAAATTGTAAAGATGTTTAACCGTGAGTGTGCTCGTTTGAGCGTGCTCAGAAGCAGCTACGTTAGTAGCAGTCAGTGGAAAGCATATAAGAACTACATATATGCAAAATAAGCCAAGAAGCAATAGCAAGCGGTAGAGATGCTGGCTGCAGAGCAGGCATTCATGGTTCGAGCCCCACAACACAAATTTTTTTTCCAAAATAAGCAGGAAACAAGTCCCTGACATATATGTACACATAAAACCAGAATATATGTAAACGTGAGCTCCTCGCAAACCAGCGCTAACCCGGTTACAACTGCTTAAAAGTGCCTTAGTCACTTTGATTGACAGGTCCTGACTCAGTTCAAAAGAAAATAAAATCCCACTGTGAGCCCCGAACCCAGGACCTTGGCAACTATAGTCTGCATGACTTACCACTAAGCCATGACTCTTATATAGAAACACTGTGCTAAAGTAAATATATCATTTAACAGTAGGAATGAATGTAAGGAATATTGATGTGTAGTACACAAAGCATGACATTTAGAATCACAAACAAAACTGGTGGATTTCCATAATAGTAGTGTGTGAACAGAAACAGCCATGCTAGTTGGAAGCTAGTAGGTAATAATGTCACCATAGCACCTTGCAAGACACACACATACTCACAGCAGGATAAGCACTGCCCATACCCCACAACCTCTTACAGGAACACATCTGGACCAAGTAATAAAATATGTGGAGCAAAGGCCCAAAACCAGGGACACATTACAAATAAAGTTACAACAAATGCAGACAGTTCAGAAAGTAACAGGGTCTACACCTTGTGGGATGTTTGGAAGGGTATGCAGTCTGGAACTTGAATGTTTGTCACCATATTCTGACTTGAGCCCAGACTGACTTGCCAGATAAAGGTGTGCATGAGATAATGACCAAATTATGAGGCAGAAATGTGGACAGCCTGCAAATATCTGTACACATGACAGGTCCAACACCACCATATTTGAATAGTTAAGAACCTAGACATAGCAACAGTGAATGTCTTACAGGGATGCCCCACAGACCCCATGTGAAATGTACAAACAGTAGGCAGAAAGGTGTAACACATGCAATGGTAACTATGGAGTCCGGAAAGTATTCACCACTGCATGGCAGAAAAGTGTAGCAATACCTATGCTCATGCTAACCCACAGTCACAACTGCAGCATACCAGACATATTAATGGGTGCACCCACTGATATGTACCATTCCATGAGGCACATAACTGATGAACCTGAAAGCCTCTGGGGCCTGCTCAGCAGCATACCCACATATGCTAATAGATGTCAAGGCCCACACCATGGCCAGACCACACTGCATGCTGTAACACCCTAGCAGATATAGCAAGCATTCCAGGGTGTGAATGTACATGGGAAATAGGAAAGCTACAGCAGCACACTACAGTCAAGACACCTAGCAGGCACACCAGTACTGACAGTAAAGTCAACTATTGAAGACGTAGCAACAGAGTGCAAGCAAAGGTGAAAGGAAGCACACACACACACGCACACATCAACAATAGTAGTAGTTGTTAGTGTACATACACAGTCAGTACAGGAAACTGGAGAAATGAATGGAGGAATGTTAACCCACAACCCACCGAGTAAAATTAGAGATACCAACCTTTACACTCACAGAAAGTTGTCCACAGCATAACAGCATGGTCCCTGCCATTAACATCTGAAAGGGCTACACCTATTTCACGCACCCTTTTATAGCACAGTTCTGAAATCACAGTGAGAACTGCAATCAGTACACAACAGGCTGCATGCAATTAGCAAATGCTGGCTAACAATTGGTGCAGAGGCCATCACATGGGCATATGCAGATACCTACAAAAGTATGCTGTATTCCATGTCCACGCATGCAATAATTACATTGCACCGGAGAAAGAGAGAGAGAGACAGAGAGACAGAGAGAGTGAGAGAGAGAGAGAGAGGAGAACCACACCCAGAACTAGACTGCAACTAAGCAGACAGACAGGAATCCCCAGCAGCACACCGCCTATAAGCCAAGAAGCAATAGCGGTAGAGATGCTGGCTGCAGAGCAGGCATTCATGGTTCGAGCCCCCACACACACATTTTTTTCCCAAAATAAGCAGGAAACAAGTCCCTGACACATATATGTACACATAAAACCAGAATATATGTAAAATGCTAACCGCCAGTGCTTGTCGTGAGCTCAAGAAAACCAGCGCTAACCCGTTTACAACTGCTTAAAAGTGCCTTAGTCACTTTGATTGACAGGTCCGTACTCAGTTCAAAAGAAAATAAAATCCCACTGTGAGTCCCAACCCAGGACTTTGGCAACTATAGTCTGCATGACTTACCACTAAGCCATGACTCTTATATAGAAACACTGTGCTAAAGTAAATATATCATTTAACAGTAGGAATGAATGTAAAGGGAATATTGATGTGTAGTGCACAAAGCATGACATTTAGAATCACAAACAAAACTGGTGGATTTCCATAATAGTAGTGTGTGAACAGAAACAGCCATGCTAGTTGGAAGCTAGTAGGTAATAATGTCACCATAGCACCTTGCAAGACACACACATACTCACAGCAGGATAAGCACTGCCCATACCCCACAACCTCTTACAGGAACACATCTGGACCAAGTAATAAAATATGTGGAGCAAAGGCCCAAAACCAGGGACACATTACAAATAAAGTTACAACAAATGCAGACAGTTCAGAAAGTAACAGGGTCTACACCTTGTGGGATGTTTGGAAGGGTATGCAGTCTGGAACTGAATGTTTGTCACCATATTCTGACTTGAGCCCAGACTGACTTGCCAGATAAAAGGGTGTGCATGAGATAATGACCAAATTATGAGGCAGAAATGTGGACAGCCTGCAAATATCTGTACACATGACAGGTCCAACACCACCATATTTGAATAGTTAAGAACCTAGACATAGCAACAGTGATTGTCTTACAGGGATGCCCCACAGACCCCATGTGAAATGTACAAACAGTAGGCAGAAAGGTGTAACACATGCAATGGTAACTATGGAGTCCGGAAAATATTCACCACTCGCATGGCAGAAAAAGTGTAGTAATACCTATGCTCATGCTAACCCACAGTCACAACTGCAGCATACCAGACATATTAATGGGTGCAAACCCACTGATATGTACCATTCCATGAGGCACATAACTGATGAACCTGAAAGCCTCTGGGGCCTGCTCAGCAGCATACCCACATATGCTAATAGATGTCAAGGCCCACACCATGGCCAGACCACACTGCATGCTGTAACACCCTAGCAGATATAGCAAGCATTCCAGGGTGTGAATGTACATGGGAAATAGGAAAGCTACAGCAGCACACTACAGTCAAGACACCTAGCAGGCACACCAGTACTGACAGTAAAGGGCAACTATTGAAGGACGAGCAACAGAGTGCAAGCAAAGGTGAAAGGAAAGCACACACACACACGCACACATCAACAATAGTAGTAGTTAGTGTACATACACAGTCAGTACAGGAAACTGGAGAAATGAATGGAGGAATGTTAACCCACAACCCACCGAGTAAAATTAGAGATACCAACCTTTACACTCACAGAAAGTTGTCCACAGCATAACAGCATGGTCCCTGCCATTAACATCTGAAAGGGCTACACCTATTTCACGCACCCTTTTATAGCACAATTCTGAAATCACAGTGAGAACTGCAATCAGTACACAACAGGCTGCATGCAATTAGCAAATGCTGGCTAACAATTGGTGCAGAGGCCATCACATGGGCATATGCAGATACCTACAAAAGTATGCTGTATTCCATGTCCACGCATGCAATAATTACATTGCACCCGGAGAGAGAAAGAGAGACAGAGAGACAGAGAGAGTGAGAGAGAGAGAGAGAGAGAGAGAGAGGGAGAACCACACCCAGAACTAGACTGCAACTAAGCAGACAGACAGGAATCCCCAGCAGCACACCCCTCAACATGTCTAGACAGTCATGAAAAATAAAAAGCAGTGGCCAGGTTCGAACCCAGGATACTATACACCATAGTCAAGGTACAGAACCACTAAGCCATGACAGCAGTACCTAGAAATGCAATATTAGCTCATATATAGGAATGAATACAAACTACAGCATGACAATGCAGGTTTACTGAAGGTGATACAATTCCAAACTGGCCAATCACAGATATGTGCGGGAAAAACGGACTATATAAGCCCCATAGGTGGGAATACACAGCATAAACGATTGTAGAACAGACCTGCAGTTAGAATGTCAGGTGTAGGTGAGGGTAGTTGCTTCCGAGCGCAGAGGTGGGGTGTTGAGGAGTCCAGGTACATGGCCTGGCTCCTAGTCCACAACCATGAGGCCCAACTCATGCAGGGCCAGGTCCTTTGGGGAGCGTACAAGGCTGAGGCGTGGGACCAGTTGGCTCATGAACTCACCAGTGCCACAGGAATTCCTAGGACAGGTGAGCAGGTCCGTCACCACCATGCGGACCTGTAGAGACGTAAGCAGGACCAACTGAACCGTTGGATCCAGGAGGCCCGGCAATCACCCAATGCCCCACCACTGAGTAAGTATAAATTAATTATGTTTGTAGAAAGTTAAACTACCTGAAATCATGGAGATGTGTATTCCAATATTACTTCATTTATATTACAGCTGCAGGTGTCCGTTCTGCGAACCGCAGAGCCTATGCTGATAGGCTGGTGCGGTTGCGCCACCAGGCAGGTCAGTAATCCACTACTAGTAACTGTAAAGATATATAAATGTATGACAGTCAGCATAAGAGTGCAGTGTAGTCAGGAAGGAATTAAATCTGCAACTCACAGAGTGTGAAAGTGTATGCAAGTATTGCCTGATTACAACAGTTCCCAGCCTGTAAGTTGAAACTAATCATGAGACTGTCCAACACATATTTTGAAATAAAACTGCCCTGCCTGTAAGAAAATAGTACACAACCTGCAGCAGCAGGTAAAGTATAGCTGCAGAAGAGGATGAAATCACATGTGTGAAATATATTCCTGTGGAAATACTGAAACATGACAGAAGTGAGAGTGCTGGAAAGAACTGTAATAATTTCTGTTAAAACATGTCAATAAAGCCTAGAAGTACCAGTCTGAATAGTAACATGAAAGCAAGTGAGAGAGTGTGAGAAAGTGTCAGGAATACAGCACTACAGTAGTAATAACCCCTGAATAAACTATACTGCAGTCAGGACATAATTAAATGCATGTGAGACCCAGAACCAAACAGAAACATCTGTTCAAAGTGTTGCTGCATGTGGAATGTGTACACCAAAATCTGGATATGTTGCTCCCAGTCTGAAATATGCAGATAGGATGACTGTCTGATATACCAAACATCCACACCTGTCTACAGTTATAGAAAGCACAGTTAACAGGATGATGTATCTGCACAAACTTCGATATGAATCGTGTATGAACAGCAATAAAATGTAGAGTTATGTTGCAGTAACAGTCCCATCTGCAAGGTTAAGTAGTTAACATATAGGACACTGTAGTTAGAACAGTAGTGTGTATATAACTGTAGCTATTAGAAATGTACAGCATATGTGGTTGTATTCGAAGGTGTTAATAATATGTCTGATTTACCCCACCCTCTAACCATCTATAATCCATTCCACGGAAAATGGTATGTGCAATCACAATTACCACCCCTGGACATCTGTCCTGTTGGGTCATATATATTTGCATGTCTGTTGATGCATCCGCCCGTTCATACATCCACACCTGATGGCCTGTTGCCATCAATCAACCCTGCATGTTGTTGGACTGTGTATTACTGTTCAAATTATGCATGTGCTATGCACGCTGTTCAATGGTGTGAATAACTGGGTGTGTGGTTAATGGGAATACTAATGCATGCTGTTACAACTAACTGTGAATGGTATTTATATGTCACTAACCCAAACTGTCATGACATAATGCAAAACATAGAGCGACAGGAAGGTGGGTTCCGCGGACCCACCTCTCCCACCTCAGCTGGCGAGTGCACCTGGCACTAGTGCCCAGTCGGACCCTCCTCCGGTGGCCCTGTGCCACCTGCGGGTAGAAGCACTGCAGGGACGGGCTCGCCCTCTGCAAGTGTGGCGGAGGAGATCCACCACTCACCCTCCGTAGCGTCCGGACTGTGGTGCGTGGGAGATTCGGGACTCTGTCCTTGAGCCCCCACGCCAGCTCGAGGCACGGGTGGTGCAACTAACGGGCTTGCCCATTGCCCCCCACAGCCCCCAGCACAGCCCGTCCTGGGCAGTGAAGGAACAGTGGCAACTGCCTATGGGTGGGGATATCAGTTCCACTGTTGCCATCTGTGGGCTCATGGGCTCTGGACATCCCAACCTCCGTCCCCGTCAATTGTGTAACCCCCACACGTGTCATACACGCCCTGTATGCGTCTTGTTTGTCTTGTCTGTTAACCTACCCAACCTACCCCCCCAGCTGTACCGACTACCTTCACCTGACATACCACTCTCACCTCAAAAAAAAAAAGGGCACTCTGTACCCACAAAAAAATTACGCCCCATACATAGCTGCCCATTCCGTACACATGTCTACTGGACATGTAACCCATCAATTCCTATTGGTTGTACAACAGGAATTATTGTTGTCCTGACACCTCTCTCAGGGTGGAAGGTTTCAAATGTCAAACCAAATTACATACATATGCACAGCTGTTGCTGATGAAGAAATGGGCAGCTATGGGCCTTACCTACATCCCTCCTGCACATCCCAAGCTTATTTCCCTACTGTCTTACCCTCTTTGTAACCCCATTTTCACCACATTCCTGTCTCCCCATTTTCTTTTCTTTCAAAGAAAATAAGCGGTGTCGCAAGAGTAAGCACGTTTAAGCGGTTGTAACGGGTGTGCGCTTGTGTCTGTGAGCTAACCGCCAGTGCGCATCGTGAGCTCCGCGCAAACCAGCGCTAACCTGGTTACAACTGCTTAAAAGTGCCTTAGTCACTTTGATTGACAGGTCCCGTACTCAGTTCAAAAGAAAAATAAAATCCCACTGTGAGTCGCGAACCCAGGACCTTGGCAACTATAGTCTGCATGACTTACCACTAAGCCATGACTCTTATATAGAAACACTGTGCTAAAGTAAATATATCATTTAACAGTAGGAATGAATGTAAAGGGAATATTGATGTGTAGTACACAAAGCATGACATTTAGAATCACAAACAAAACTGGTGGATTTCCATAATAGTAGTGTGTGAACAGAAACAGCCATGCTAGTTGGAAGCTAGTAGGTAATAATGTCACCATAGCACCTTGCAAGACACACACATACTCACAGCAGGATAAGCACTGCCCATACCCCACAACCTCTTACAGGAACACATCCGGACCAAGTAATAAAATATGTGGAGCAAAGGCCCAAAACCAGGGACACATTACAAATAAAGTTACAACAAATGCAGACAGTTCAGAAAGTAACAGGGTCTACACCTTGTGGGATGTTTGGAAGGGTATGCAGTCTGGAACTTGAATGTTTGTCACCATATTCTGACTTGAGCCCAGACTGACTTGCCAGATAAAGGTGTGCATGAGATAATGACCAAATTATGAGGCAGAAATGTGGACAGCCTGCAAATATCTGTACACATGACAGGTCCAACACCACCATATTTGAATAGTTAAGAACCTAGACATAGCAACAGTGAATGTCTTACAGGGATGCCCCACAGACCCCATGTGAAATGTACAAACAGTAGGCAGAAAGGTGTAACACATGCAATGGTAACTATGGAGTCCGGAAAGTATTCACCACTGCATGGCAGAAAAAGTGTAGTAATACCTATGCTCATGCTAACCCACAGTCACAACTGCAGCATACCAGACATATTAATGGGTGCACCCCACTGATATGTACCATTCCATGAGGCACATAACTGATGAACCTGAAAGCCTCTGGGGCCTGCTCAGCAGCATACCCACATATGCTAATAGATGTCAAGGCCCACACCATGGCCAGACCACACTGCATGCTGTAACACCCTAGCAGATATAGCAAGCATTCCAGGGTGTGAATGTACATGGGAAATAGGAAAGCTACAGCAGCACACTACAGTCAAGACACCTAGCAGGCACACCAGTACTGACAGTAAAGGGCAACTATTGAAGACGTAGCAACAGAGTGCAAGCAAAGGTGAAAGGAAAGCACACACACACACACGCACACATCAACAATAGTAGTAGTTGTTAGTGTACATACACAGTCAGTACAGGAAACTGGAGAAATGAATGGAGGAATGTTAACCCACAACCCACCGAGTAAAATTAGAGATACCAACCTTTACACTCACAGAATGTTGTCCACAGCATAACAGCATGGTCCCTGCCATTAACATCTGAAAGGGCTACACCTATTTCACACACCTTTTATAGTACAGTTCTGAAATCACAGTGAGAACTGCAATCAGTACACAACAGGCTGCATGCAATTAGCAAATGCTGGCTAACAATTGGTGCAGAGGCCATCACATGGGCATATGCAGATACCTACAAAAGTATGCTGTATTCCATGTCCACGCATGCAATAATTACATTGCACCGAGAGAGAGAGAGAGACAGAGAGACAGAGAGAGAGAGAGAGAGAGAGAGGAGAACCACACCCAGAACTAGACTGCAACTAAGCAGACAGACAGGAATCCCCAGCAACAGCTACCTGGAAGCTGCAACTGTGAAGTGGAGCAGCAGGACAGAGAGCCAGACAGTAGCAGATGCAGCTGTGACAAACACAGGTACTGTAAAGTAATACTATCAAGGTGTACATACTGTGAACCCTCCATATGTGTTATTGGGCTGTATCCATATGTATATGAAGATGTGTAATGGGCAGGAGATATACAGCACCTATCAGTGAAGGCTGTACATACAGTTGTATGTGTGAGCATCTATGTGCACATATATATGTCGTTTGATCGTAGGTTGTACTGCCATGTACTAATTAGATTACACAGCTATGTATGTTTAGCAGTATGTTAGTGTGTGTATACAGTAAGGTAGACATATATGCTGACATACCTGTCCAACATATGGCTATGTAGTTATGTCAACATATGTATGTGTATATATCTTATATGTATATATATACATATGATATGCATATATGTATACATACATAGAGAGAGAGATGTAGGACTACATAGACAGATGCTGATAGAATATTGTAGCGACATATCTATGTAATGCACACATGCAGAGATAGATATATGTAGATACATATACATAGACAGACTGATCTGACCACCTACAGGTATGATTGTATATGATGACCTGCAACACAGCCTGCCCCTGTCGCCCACACCCCTCTGCCCCCACATCTACAGCAGAATATGTACATCAATATATATATATGTGCAAATGTATACAGACATATGTACATATATATATAAATAGACATATAGACATATCTTAATACATATATATATATGTATAGAGAGAGAGTGAGAGACATGTATACAGAGCTGGAGTGAGGCACATGTGTACAGATGTATTGCAACAGGTGCCTGGTGACAAAGGCACGGAGTGAACACCAGTGTCACATCCGGAGTATCATACCACAGTCCAGATCACCTACACAGGTAACCACCATATAAATGAGTGTCCCCCCACCACTGCATGTGTCAGGGGTGGTCAGGGTCAGACATGTGTACAATAGTGGCCCCAATGATAGTCACAGTGGCACACTATCCCTGGAATAGCTGCACATGGTATGTGTCCGCACACATGGTCAGTCAGGCTTGGACATGTAGGTCGGTGTACCCCCCACAGCACGTAATGGATGCCATGGTATGGACCTCACGACAGCAACAGATATGGAGAAGGACACAGTGACATGTACAACACGGTGACAATGCACCCAAACACAGTACCATTGCACAGTGACTGTCAACACCACAGAGTACACATATGCTGCCCACGTACAGGTTACCACGCCCAGATGCACATATGGAGGTCACACCCATGACAGATGTCCAACAGGCATTGTACCACCCCACCATCCACAACCTACCTGTCTGCTGTGCGCCGTCTGTGACACTGCACTAGTGTGCACTTGTGTAGGTACGGTTGCAAACACACAGACAGGACACACCCTGCAACAAACCACACAGTGTTAAGATGCGAGACTCCCCATGTGTACATGTCACACATACCCCTGCTGCATGTTACTCAGATAGGTAATATGCCATATGTGTCACCCTGTGTAACTGTGTGGCGGCAGATGGTACCATCACTCCACATCTGTCACAATGGTCAGGTTAGCAGAACAGTACGCTGCTGTAGACACGGGGGCATTAGCATATTGTATAGTATTGTATTACAATGTCATCTATTGTGTTGTATTGTATTGGTATGGTGAGGTGCCTCCTTCATGGAGTGGAACCACTGGTGCTGTGCGCCAGTGTACAGGTACATACCCTGTAGTCAAGGTAGTGTAACATAGCACCTCTATATGTGTGTTTAGCGCCTGTCAGAGGTTATGTAGCATGCAACTGGGGATACCAGCAGGTCCCGTCCATGTCGTGTATTCTGCTGACCTGCGGGTGTCTCTCACCTGGACATCTGTGATGACCTTGAGGTTAGGGTCAGCAGGGATAACCATGCCTTAATACAGGGGGAGGCGAGGTGACACCTGCACTGACCCTGTCCGCCACAATGTCGTCTAGCTGTGGTGTCGGTGAAATATGTGTAGTGTACTACCCATGGGCATAGAGGATGGCTCCTGACCAGGTCGCTAACATAGGTCAGGTAGGCCTCCTGGTCATCTGCAGTATCACGCTTGACGTCCCACTCAACATTGCCCATGTAGTCAGTGTGATGGGAAATAGATCCTTACCAGTGCTACTCAAACATACCCTCCCTTCAGAGACTGATGCTCTGTCTTGCAGTAGCTTACATCAACTGTAATACAATCAGTATATGGCTGGGGTTCGCCGGACAGGATGCTGTCCCTTTGTGGACAGTGTCCTGGCCATATATGGAAATGCATGAGCCATGCGGTCTTGGAGATGTCTGTAGAAAGCAATTGTGTAGGGGTCAGCATTGTGGGTTGTCTCTGCCACTGGCCCAGTGGGCTGTAAGGATACCATATCACTGTTACAAAGTGTAACGTCTGTATCTGTAATGTTGTGCACTGTAGCCATCTGTGCTGGTGGTGGAGGTGGGATATGTATATCCAGGGCAAGCAGGGTGTGGTCAGCCCACAGTAGTCGCCGATGTACGCCATACAGTACCTAGACACAAACCCCCAGAGTGAGGAGGTGCACCTCACCTGAATTGGTGTTCTGACTGCTGGTGTTCAGTAGTATGTCGTACGTAGCCTGGCAGGTACTGTACAACAGTTGCTGGCCGAGCACTGATACCTGGCCATCTACATGTGTATCCACCAATAGACAGACAGATGCTACATATATGGGATATGTGGTATCATGACAGTCAAGTAGCATGTGTAGTATGTGTGCCAAGGTCTGCCAACATAGATTGCTGATACCATGTTATCTTTTTTCCCAGGTACATGGCCCACCCAAGACATCCAACCTACTCCATGGCTGAGGATGAGGAGATACACCAGAGCCTGGTGCGGGACTATGCAACACTCTTTTCCCGCACCAGCCAGAATCAGCAGGTGAGGGCTGCACTGTGGCAGGACCTTGTCTGTCGGGTAAATGATATAGGCATGCATAATAGGACATATGAGCAGGTACGACATCACTGCAGTGATTTGATTAGACATGTCCGTCAGCGTCGTCAGATATCCACAGGCAACAGGTCGCCACAGGTGGTGGGTGGCTACACATCCCCACTCACCAGACTGGAGGACTGCTCCTGAGTGTAGTGGCTCCAGTCCACCTGCAACAACAACAGCAGCAGACATGCGTCATGATGGAGGCTGGAGCCGCACAGCAGCAGGACAGTGAACGTGCAGGTAATATGTCATATGTGTAGTTGACTGTTGTGTACACTGGTAGTTAATGCATGTGTGTGGTGTGTCCTTTGTTTCGTAGCTGCCACCATAGTATATAATGTGCAAGCGTGATATCCGCAATATTAGCTGCAGACCTTTGAAAGGCGACTGTCGTACTCTGACCTGTATCATACTCAGTAACATTGGCACAGTTGTGCCCACTAACATTAGTTTCCTCATGTCTGCAGGACCCTCCAGTATCACTGCATTGCAGCCTATCCATGCTGGTGAGTGTCTATTTACATTACCTGTAAAGTTGTTGATAGTAATAGTACCTTTTGGCACACTTAGTGGTGCCCTTGTATGCATGTAGGTGTGTCTGTGTCTGTGTGTCAATATCACGCATACTGAGTACTGTTCAATTGTGTGAAACTGTGTGCATGTGTGCATGTGTGCATGTGTACATGTGTGCATGTGTGCACCTGTGCATGTGTGCATGTGTGCACCTGTGCATGTGTGCATGTGTGCATGTGTGCATGTGTGCACCTGTGCATGTGTGCATGTGTGCATGTGTGCATGTGTGCACCTGTGCATGTGTGCACGTGTGTGCATGTGTGCATGTGTGCATGTGTGCACCTGTGCATGTGTGCATGTGTGCATGTGTGCACCTGTGCATGTGTGCATGTGTGCATGTGTGCACCTGTGCACCTGTGCATGTGTGCACCTGTGCATGTGTGCATCGCTGGTAGTGTGTAGACATTGTAAACTGTGTTTCCTGTTTCCTTCCCACAGGTTCTGTTGCTGCTCTGGTGTTATCTAGCAGGGAACCTGAGTCAGGTGCCGTGGGTACTGCTACTGATGACATTGGTGTAATGGCACAGGACGGTATGCCAGGGTCCGCCATTGGTCAGCCAATTGACAGTACACAGCTGTCGACCCCATCCATGCGCACAGTTATCCTGCCAATACACCCTTGTCACCACTGTCCCTAGGTGATGGACAGCATACAGTGGGCATTGACCAGGGTAATGTGGTATCTGCGGCACATGCTTCCCCACACAGCAGCCATGGGCATGGCCCAGAGATGGTACCACACAGACAGATGTCCAGGGTTTCTCGTGGGAGCATCCATGGGCGTACTGCCCTTGGCAGGCGAGCCCACAGAGGTCTTACAACCTCAGCTATGTTTCGGACTGTCATGCAGGCACAGTCACGTATGGAACGGTACACCAGACAGGGTCTGAGGGAGCTGGCAGCATGTCGCACAGCCATGACCGACGGTATGCGTGACATTGCGGCCGCCATCCGTGATTTCACCGGTCGTAGACAGGCGTTGTGGGGACATATTACACCGGCTCCACAACTACATGTCCATGAGCCAGGGTGATGGTGGGCGGTTGCGTCGTCGGCGTGGCGTATGCCAGCAACAGCAGCAGCTGGCAGTTGGCGTGGGCGACAACAGGGCGGCCGCCCGTAGTGCCAGCAGCAGCCCCAGCAATGCTGGGTCTGTGCTGTCATCAGACCGCCCCAGGAGACCACGTGCACATGGCTCTGGCCAGGCCCGACAGGGCTCTGTGTCCAGTCAGCGAACACCTGCTTCTGATGACAGTACCCAGTCTGGGTTGGTACCGGATACGGTCCGTAGCACCCCTGCAAGGCACAGGTACCGTGTCCGTGGCCAGAGACACTGATCTGTATGACCTGGCAGGTACAGTCTGTGGCTGTCCACAAACACCAGTATATGGCAGCCATGAGGTGGAACTGTGTGCATCCATACACACATGCAAAATAACAACACCTAGGGCTACCGCATACACGCACACACTGCATCAACACTGCCCCACCTTCTACTGCTGTCCCTCACCAACACACATACACATACATGTCAATTGGTGGTATGGGTGGCTGACCCAGGCATACCAAGTTCACACCCTGTGCATATGATGAAACTGTGCCACCTCCTGCATTCTGTAACAACTGTGCAGGTACAGGTTAACATGTTGCTGATGCACAGGGTGACCACATAGATGTGTAGTAATAGTATCATGTTGTTAACAGTACTGTACTGTGTGCTGAATTAATTGCGGGTATATCACAGCATGCCTGAAGCAGTATTTGTGTGATTGTCATGTCCTGTTGTCTACACCCATGGTAAGTACCATAGTGTATCATCTGCACATGTTGGCATACTGGTGGTAATGATGTCAACGGCAGGCGACATACATAGGTAGCACAGGGGATGGGTAATGAATGTAGTAATCCACAATGATGGACATGTGAATTGCAAGTGGCATGTTGCCCACACTAGACTCTGCAATGCAGATGTGTGGGGACGTTGATATGTGTGCAGAACTACACAACTGGTACAGGACACACAGGAGCACACTAGCACTGCATGCACACACCACATACCATGCTAGACAGCACCAACACACATAACTGACTGTCACAGGGGGGAGAGTCCCCATATATGTCAGGGATACTGTGGTGGCAGGCCAGGGTGCATACATCATACTAGGTATGGCACCACTGACTGAAGGCTCGGTGTCTGTTAATTGGCATGTGTATTACTGCAGGTATGGCCACATGGGTTTCAATCCAGTTATTGTACATCCTGACAGTACATGCATGTTCCGTACACTTGTGTGCACTGCGACTGGACCCTAGACATCTGACCAGTGTATTTCCATGTACATGTGCATAGCGCCTGCATATTTGCAGTGTTACCTTATGGAACTGGTGCAGCTTGTATGTTGTACAATGGACTACATGTAGCCCTGTTCACTGTATCTGTTATGCATGCATGTTTGCTTGCAATTACCCTTGCATACCGATCACACCTGCAATGCATGGTTATAGAGCTTCTGTGGACCCCTAGTGCCATCTGCATAGCCTACTATATGTATGGCCATGTCCCACTTGACAGGTTGCCACTGTTTGACCTGTTCACATGTACATTGCCTGTGACACAGTGCATATGACCTGACTGGCATGTGTCCACATGAGCAGTCATATATGCTACTGCTAAGTAGTCACAGGCACTACACCTTCACACATTCATCTCCTGTTGAACTACCTGCTTTGCCAGGGACAGCCTGCACCTGTCATCCCTGGCCTATCAGGTATTGGCAAATCCTCTTGCTACCCCCATAGTGCCTATGTTAGGCAGGGCCCACATGACAGACCCACCTTCATAGGTACCACAAGGGATAGGACACTAAGAGCAATGCTACCCAACGCCAGATGTCTACACCTCCAGATGCATGCACCCAAAACACTCCTTGGCATGGGAAACATCGATATCTGTGCAGTAACAGATGCCTGGTTCAGGGCTACTGAGAGCACACCAGCACTACCGGGTGTAACCCGGTTGATTTCTTTGCTACAGTCACCAAGGCCATTGCCGAGGGGAAGGTGGTTCACACAGCCTACCTGGACCTTGCAAACGCCGCAACAATACCCCACTTGGGCATTCTAGGGAAGCTCAGCAGCTTAAATATAAGCCCCTATGTCACTAGATGGATTGCACAGTGGCTCAAGAACAGAACCCACATGGTTAGCATTGCTGGAGCCATGCCAGACCCCATAACAGTTACAGGTTGTGTCCCAGAAGGCTCAGTCCTGGGACCCTCTTGTTTGGTACATATTTATTGGAGGTACAGGCCAACACGGATGAACTGTGGCTGTCCAAATATGCAGATGACTGCAAACTGGACACCATAATCGACTCCCCAGCTGACACAAGCATCTTCCAAAGGGGCATCATAGCAACAGACAACTTGTGCCAGAGCCATGGCCGTCTGCTGAACAGTGTGTAGAAGGGGAATGTGCATCCTGTAGTCTGTTCACCTAGTTGCCAAAGGGACATTGTCCTCACACACACTAACCCCCCTCAGCCAAAAACACACACTTGCCAATTGCAGGATTCAAACCCCTATCTGACTGTTATGACACGTGAGACGGGCACATTAGCAGAGCACGCTATTTGCATTACTGGGGGTTTTCTCTTCCCCTGCTATACTTATAGAGTGCTGACATCATCAGTGTTTAGAAAAGGGAATGGCCATCCTGTAGTGTCTTATCCTATTTGCCAAAAGGGACACTTCCCTCACGCACTAACCCCTCTCAGACAAACACACACTCTTGCCATTCACAGGATTCAAACCCCTACCTAACTATGTTATGACACTTGAGACTGATGCATTAGCAGAGCGCGCTATTCGCATTACTGGGAGGTTTTCTTTCTCCTGCTGTACTTATAGGGTGCTGACATCATTGGTGTTTAGAAAAGGGGATGGGCATCCTGTAGTCTGTTCACCTAGTTGCCAAAAGGGACATTTCCCTCACACACTAACCCCTCTCAGACAAACACACACACTTGCCATTCACAGGATTCAAACCCCTATCTAACTATGTTATGACACTTGAGACGGACGCATTAGCAGAGCGCGCTATTCGCATTACTGGGAGGTTTCCTTTCTCCTGCTGTACTTATAGGGTGCTGACATCATTGGTGTTTAGAAAAGGGGATGGGCATCCTGTAGTCTGTTCACCTAGTTGCCAAAAGGGACATTTCCCTCACACACTAACCCCTCTCAGACAAACACACACACTTGCCATTCACAGGATTCAAACCCCTACTTAACTATGTTATGACACTTGAGACGGACGCATTAGCAGCGCGCTATTCGCATTACTGGGAGGTTTCCTTTCTCCTGCTGTACTTATAGGGTGCTGACATCATTGGTGTTTAGAAAAGGGGATGGGCATCCTGTAGTCTGTTCACCTAGTTGCCAAAAGGGACATTTCCCTCACACACTAATCCCTCTCAGACAAACACACATACTTGCCATTCACAGGATTCAAACCCCTATCTAACTGTGTTATGACACTTGAAACAGACGCATTAGCAGAGCGCGCTATTCGGATTACTGGGAGGTTTCCTTTCTCCTGCTGTACTTATAGGGTGCTGACATCATCGGTGTTTAGAAAAGGGGATGGGCATCCTGTAGTCTGTTCACCTAGTTGCCAAAAGGGACACTTCCTTCACACACTAACCCCTCTCAGACAAACACACACACTTGCCATTCACAGGATTCAAACCCCTATCTAACTATGTTATGACACTTGAGACAGACACATTAGCAGAGCACGCTATTCGCATTACTGGGAGGTTTCCTTTCTCCTGCTGTACTTATAGGGTGCTGACATCATCGGTGTTTAGAAAAGGGGATGGGCATCCTGTAGTCTGTTCACCTAGTTGCCAAAAGGGACATTTCCCTCACACACTAACCCCTCTCAGATAAACACACACACTTGCCATTCACAGGATTCAAACCCCTACCTAACAATGTTATGACACTTGAGACGGACGCATTAGCGGAGCGCGCTATTCGCATTACTGGGAGGTTTTCTTTCTCCTGCTGTACTTATAGGGTGCTGACATCATCGGTGTTTAGAAAGGGAATGTGCATCCTGTAGTGTCTTTTCCTATTTGCCAAAAGGGACATTTCCCTCACACAGACATACACACACACACACAGCACTTGCAGGATTTGAAACCCCTACCTAACTATGTAATGACACTTGAGACGGACGCATTAGTAGAGCGCGCTATTCGGATTACTGGGAAGTTTCATTTCTCCTGTTGTACTTATAGGGTGCTGACATCATCTGTGCTTGGAAAGGGGAATGTGCATCCTGTGGGGAGGCAAACACCAAGCACACTATGGCTAAGCTGTCATTCCCTAGGGCAAACAGCCTAGTGTTGACCTCTACACCATTATGTTTAATTGTCAAATGCACATTATTTGTTGCTGATAGACTGTTTGCATATCTTTATTGCCATAGCATTCCCTGTTGGTATGAACAACTTCTGCATCTGTGGAAACTGTTTGCATATGGGAGGGATCCACTATATCACGTATGTCTCTGTAGTCATTTAACTGTGTGCACTGGGCAGACTGCTGTAATGTGGTTGGTTCCTGGCATAACACATAACAATACCAGATATGTGTGTCCAACTGCTAAACCATGATTTGGACTAAGTGTGTGAGCATGCCCAGTTCAGCCTTCCCATGGCATGTTGTCAAAGTGTGTGAGCATGCCCAGTGTGATTATTCCATATCTTGGACTCTGCAGCCCACCACATTTGTGGATGTGTGTGGACTTCACAAACTAAGTGTGTGAGCATGCCCAGTTCAGCCTTCCCATGGCATGTTGTCAAAGTGTGTGAGCATGCCCAGTGTGAGCATTCCATATGTTGGACTCTGCAGCCCACCACATTTGTGGATGTGTGTGAACTTCACAAACTATCACCCGTTTATGGTTGTGGGTTGTGTGTCATGTTGTGTAGTTACTGTACAACTGCTTTGTGTGTGAACACAACAGGATTATACTGTGCCTGCAGTGTTTGCATGGGATACTTTGCATACAGTTGTCAACATCCTTTCACACTGACCTAACACTGTAGTACTGTATAGTGTACTGGTAGTACTTTGGCTGTGGTGGACAGTAACCTGGGCTTTACTGCTATCACTGCTTTACATTTCGACAGTGGGCACAACAGCCTGGTTGGGGCCAGTTGTGTACATCTGACCATGTTGCATTCTGTTCAGATATGAACTACTTACACCAGGCTTGTCCAACATTGTTAGTGTATTCCACAACATAGGTGTACAATTGCAAACACTAGCGATGTGCCCTAGTCCATGTCTAATGCAAGTTGGAGAGTGTGTTTGTCCTTCAACACACATTGTAAGAGGAGTTTGCCATGACATATGTCATGGTTAGTATACTGTGCCTCTGTCTACCTGTCACATGACAGTGATACCCAGGATAAACCTACCATCTGCCGTCCACCCATCAGGATTCCTATTGAGGAAGATTGATAAGTGACTCTATGGGTAGCCTGTGCTGAGGGTTCACTCATGGGTGGGAGTGGCTTCTGTGTTATGGATCACACAGTACAGCTTGTCCTATGTAAGTCAGTGCTGGGGTTCAGGTCTGTCATGTGCATAGCTCACTGCCATTCAGATTGTACTATGTGCAGCATGTTTATTGATGCCAGCAACACAGGCAACACATGGCATCTGTGTAGGCTGTTTGATACTCCTGATGAGGTACTGTTGGGGACTTTACAGTTGATGGAGGTGTCTGCTGAGGTACATCCCACAGGGGCTATTGTAGTCGATTGTACCACTGATGCAGGAGGACTGCAGAGCCACAATGACCTCCCTTATGTAGATCTGACAGCCTTCATGATTAGGTGGGTATATGGTATGTTTCTGTAAACACTACAGCACATGTTTGTCCAATGCAGGACATCTATCACCCTGTGTCCCCAGGTCTCTCATTACATGTTAACTACATAATGGGTTAACACCTATGTGGTGATTGGTGGGCACTTACTGTATATCCACGGGGTTGACTATACACGTTTCTGCACTTAGCTTGCTGACATAGCTATGGCACCAGTTGTCTGTTTCTATGTGGCCCTTTTGTGGGATGCATGTGTCAGCTGGTGGATCATATGTGGTGAGCGGTTTGTAGTCCTCTGCAAACATGTTAGGACACAGTCCTTCCATGTTTGCCTGTACCTATGGGACATATATACCAGACGAGGGAGATACCAGGACAAAGCCTTGTGGGATGCCAGTTATATCTGGTTTGTAGTCTGACATGGCTGAAGCATGTCTGACCATGTCTGTTCTGTCCTTGGTCTGGTTTGCAACCCCTCTACTGACATGTGGGTTTATATTTACGCTGGTGAGCCTATCTATACTGAACATGTAGGGTATTGTATAGAAGCCTTTGCAAGGTCCAGATACACTGTGTGGAGCACATTGCCCTCATCAATGACCTTAATGACTGTTTCAATTGAGTCAAACATGGTTAGGGGCAGGATCTGCACTTGAGAAGGCCACACTGGGTTGGGTCCGGTGTCAGTAGGTCCTCAACATCCTTATGTCTGTGGTACATGCTGATCCTTTCCATAGCTGTGCAATCTGGGCTTCTCAGGATTCTGGGGTAGTACTGTTCAGTATCCATTCAGGCAACACCTTTGTTGAGAAGGACCACTGTTGTTGTACACTGCTCTTTGGGTACATATTCTGTGGTACGGATGACATTGAGCAGTAGTGTGGTTTGGCATTCCATTCATCTTAGACTCCATGTTGCACTAAGCCCAGGTCACCATCTCATACCATTGCTGCTGTGTGTTTTGCTTTGGAGATGTCTGTTACCTCAGCATCTGCTATGTCAGGGGGCCAGCAGTCTGCTGGGATAGATATTCTGCATTCGTGGGGGTGGGGGGGTTTGCACTGCACCTGTCGGGATGTATGTTGGCAATATGTGTGTGTGTTTGTGGTATTTGTGTGATTCAGGGCATATCTGTGAATTCCGAACATGGCTCCTACCATCAGTTGTGTAAGCCTTGGGATTATCCTTCGTGTCCTGTACAATTTGTATCTACATAGGTTCATAGGTTCATACTAGGCTATCCACCCTGGGCATTTGTTAGCCTAGCCAGAGTGTGTGTGGCTTTTGAGACCCCTTGCTATGTGGATATTATGGCCATGTATTATTTGCTTTGCTGTGCCTCTGTCTGGACATGACACAGTGAAGACCCCCACTGTAACTCTACAATCATCCATCCACTTGGCAAGATTCCTGTTGAACAGTGTCAGTGAGGGGCTCTGCCTAACATGGAGTGGGATTCTGGTCCAGGGTGTGGGGAGCCTCTGGATTATGTATCTGTCCCACCGGCACATCCTATTTCATTATTTGTTGAGGTTGACATCTCTCACTCTCGCAGCTCCAATGGATATGTGTTGTCTGGGGTGGAGCATGTCCATTACTCCTGTGTTGGGCATGGCCTCCTACAACAGGCATGCAATGCCTCTGTGTGGGCAGTCTGTGACTGGAGTCAGCTGGGGTGTCTACAGCCAGGCAGCATATGACATATATGTGTGACACTTTATCCTCTTGGTGAGGTACCTTTGCGGTCTTTCTAACTGCTGCAGGTGTCAGGTAAGGTAGATCCCATATGAGGCATTGTACTGGATTATGGGTGTGATTGGGATAAAGTATAGGGGCACAGTGACCTCTGTTGCCATAGATGTGACTCCTTTCCTGATACGGTGTCACATGTAGACAGTCTTCCTAGCCACATTGGCAATGTGGGTGTCACATAACAGGTTACTGTTCACTTGTGTCCCTAGGTCCCTGGTTACTCCTTCCATACATAATGGTTTACCACCTATGTGGTATTTCGTGGTACCTTGTTTGGTATTTGGTGGGACATTCATACTGTCCAGTGTCTTCAGGACGGTTGGGGGTTATTGTGTGTGAGAGTGCGGTCTGTAGCATGCTACAGACTGCACAGCAGTCTTGCCTACAGTTAGTTGCACATGGGTGAACTCAACTGCCTTGTGCATTGTCAGTTACCTGGACGTATGGGTGTCTGTGCTGCCTATGGATACTCACCTCCTTTTATGTAGTGTTCCAGGTTTTGGGGCCATGACACATGGTACGTGGTATAACCTGGTAGAGCTGGTGTGCTGTCAGGAGCCTTGCAGCAGGTTTCTGTCACTGCACAGACATCGATGTTCTCTATTCTGGGGATGGCCTCGGGAGCATGCATATTGGGGTGTACACATCTGGCATTGGTCAGCATTTCCCTTATGTTTCTTCCCACTTATGTTTTCTCGGGTGGTGGGTCAGTCTTTTCAGCCTTGCCTACAAAAGGCTGTATGGAGGTGGCAAAGGCCTTATCCACTATTCAGACGCCCAGGGTAACAGGTGCAGGCCATCCCAAGGGCAGCTGCATGGCTTGTCAAGCATGACATCCCAAGCAGACAGACATTGGATCCTTGGAATGACACCAGTAAGTGTGCTACTTGCTATGACTGATCATTCCATGTTTGTACTGTGGCATTATTCTTGGTAAGGGTAGGTTGCTGCAAATGGTGAGTGTCATACCGGCCTGGACTACATAATCGGATAGCTCATCTGTGTCTCTTTACATGTAGTCTAGGGCAGTACATCTCAGGTCATTCACACCGGCATGGACTATGACTGCATCATATTTCTATTTGCTTTGGAGTGACCTACATATTTCTGTTATGTGGCATATTGTGGCGGCCTACAGGCAGCTTACTGTACCCTTTCCTTTGTTCAGTCTGCTGTGCGGGACAGCAATGTGTCTGACTATGGAGTCACCTATTACAACTGTATCGGGCATGTTGTTTCTCCTTCTGGCCTGTGACTGTTTGGCACACCAGCTTTGTGTGCTATGTGTTGCATGTGCTATGTTTGGAGGCTGTTTCATTGGGTGTCTGCTTTAGTGGCCTCTGTTGGTGTGCTGTGTGTGTGATTTCTGCCTCCGGGAATGTATTTCTGTGTTTATGTGTTTGGTTTGCAGTTGTGATAGGTCTATGTGGGTATGTGTTTGTGGTGTGTGTGGTTACCTTCTCCTACTGACTTGTTTTGGGTGTACTGAGTTGGGGGAGCTCTGCCTCCGGTTTGGATGGATGGTTGCATTTCTCACATATATTTGTATTTCTTGGGTGGAGTTTGTGGTTGTCTGTGTACTTGGGGCAGGTGTAACATTGCCTCAGGATTCACAGATTCCACTTGTTGTGCCTGGCCTTACTGGATTGCATGTGTGGACAGATTATATTGCCATACTACTGATCAGTAATTACGTCATTGTTCATGCTTGCTCTATCATGTAGTAGCTTCCTCATTCTCTTGCATGTTTTGGTTATGGCTGGTGTCCACCATGCCAGATTTAGGCACTGTGTCTTGTTTTAATTTGGGACTGCATAATCCAAGCATTCCTGGCAGTGTTCATGGAATGGCTGTCTTACAGGTTCTGAGGCGTGGCCCATATTTTGCACCTGCACGGACCTTTCATGGATTCCACATCAGTTTGGAGGTGTGCAAATAATGCTTAGCACATGTTTTCCACTGTGATTTTCGGACAGGGACTGTGGTCAGGATTTGTATATCCAGTGTGATTACTATATGGTCTGGTTTTACCAGTGAGCAATACACTTCTCATCTTGACATCCCGTACCCATGTTGCTGATTATCACATCCAGTATGCTTGCCCTCTTGTGGGGTGGTACGTTGTTCCTGGGCCTTTTGGTTTGTGGATTCGATGAACTTTTGTCCTACACTGTTGCAGCTGGTATAATGCTCCCAGTCTATGTGTCTGGGTATTTGCAGTTGCCCAATATAATGTGGTTTGGAGGACTTGATATATTCATGTATTCCAGCATGGGCCGGATGCAGTTCCTGGTGTTGGGCCAGTACTCTGTAGCAGGCTATACACTGGGGGGGCAGTTTTAGCCACTGTTACTTGAGCATGGCTAGTCCATGCTGCTTTTGTGGTGGTACCAACATGGGGTGTGGTTATCCTTGACAATTCTTGCTGGTCACCCTCCTTTTGTAGCTTGTTCCAAGTTTTGAGGATGTACAGCACAGTATGAGGTGTAACCTGGTAGTGTTAGGGTGCTGTTGTGAGCCTTGACTCAGATTTCTGTTACAGCACAGTTATCAACATTCTCCATACTGGGTGGGCTTAGACTGCATGCATCTTGCTGTTTGAACTTATCCCTTATCTTATTCTTATCCCTTCTGGTACCTATGGAGATAGGTTTGTGTTTTGAGCCTTACCTATTCAGGGCACACTGTGCGTGACAACAGCCTTTGCCAGTATCCATATGGCCTGCACTGATAGGTGCACGCCAGTCCTAGCAGGTGGTGCATCATGTCATGCTCAGCATGTCATCCCAGACTGGCACACAGTGGGTCCCCTTTGCCTAACTGCATTACTTCAGCAATTGTTGCACTTCATCATCTCGTTGTCCTGTTGTGGCATGCTGCTTGTTGAGGGTAGGATGTTAGTCAGGGTCCTCAGGTGTGCATATGGTACTTGGTGTTACATTACTTAACACATAGCATTCATGCCTCAGGTGGTGCTGCAGGGCTGCCTCTGTCGGATGCACATATTACACTTCCCTGTACATGTTTGTGAGCAGGTTGTGTCACGTTAGGCATCCCTGTTACTATATGAGTGAGTCAGAGAGGGTATCATTCCCAAGGTTCCTACTGAGCCAATGTATGTGCTATGCGTTGCCTCTTTGCCAAGGCCAGGGCATACTGGGCACGCCTCCTTCTGCCTACTGGGGCAGGCTCAGGTTGTTCCTCCTCCGAGTCACGCTGTGCCTGTGGTGGCCTTGGCGATGGTGGGGGGCTGTTTGGCCCAGCCCTATGCTGGTCCTGCTGCAGCTGTTTTCGCAAGATCATATTATGTAGCATAGCACATACCATGACAATTTGGGTACATGTAGTTGGTGTGTACTGCAAGGCTCCACCAGATGTGTCCAGACACCAGAACCGTGACTTGAGCAGCCCAAACACATGCTCTATTACATTACGTGTTTGTGCGTGTGCCTCATTATGGCGTTCCTGTTCAGGTGTGTGTGCATTTCTGATGGGTGTCATCAGCCATGGCTCCAGTGCATATCCTGCATCCCCCACTAGGTGTCCGTGCGGGATGTCCCCATTGGCAAATGTCTGGTACAGCTGCGTCAAATGCCAGATGTGGGAATCGTGGTAGCTCCCAGGACAGCCAGCACACACATTCATTATTATGCCCTGGGCATCACACACGACCTGGCAGTTGATGGAAGGGAAGCCCTTGCGGTTTATGTAGGCCCTACCCCGCTCTCCTGCTGGTGCTTTGATGCGTATGTGCGTGCAGTCTATAGCACCCAGTACCTCAGGGTATTCCGCTATTTGCTGGAAGAGACGATGTTGCTGGCCAATACCTCACGGGCATTGGGGAAGTATACATGATCACCGACATGTGCTGACATGGCATCCAGGAACTGGTGCAGTACCCTGGAAGCTGATGCCTGTGATATCCCCATCATATCGCCAGTTGGTCTCTGGAAGGTACCTGTTGCTAGTATTCTTAGGCCAACACATACCTTGGTTTCCACTGGGATGGGTTCCCCTCTGTTGGTTCTGTGTGTGAGGCGTGGCCTGCACAGCTCCACTATTTGCTGCAGGAGGTCTCTGTCCACTCTATAGCGCTCTACTATCTCCAGCTCATGTAACCCGTGGTAGGTGACCCTGGGCCTGTACACTCTTCTCCGTCTCCTCACTGCGGGTTGTCTGGCACCATCTGCATTGTCACCACCCTCAGCAAGTTGCCTATGTCTCATTATGACAGCTATGGCAGCCCCTAACATTTCTGCTCTGAGTTCAGCGTTTTCAGTTTTCACTTCTGATAAATTAACTCCTGTCTTGCAGTGTCTCTTGAGAGAAACATTCTGCACTGCTGTTTGCAGTTTTAAGTGCTGGGCTGGCCTAGTATTCTGCCTGTGTAATTGCCTGCATCTAATTGTTTTCACCTGCTAGCTCCAGCAGTATTCCCTGCTAACTTCCTAGTACATCTGTTGCTTCCTTTTTCCTCTCTGTTTCCTCAGGGTGGAGCCGTGTGCAAACCAGCAGAAACACGCTCACAGTGGCTTACACGCGCGCACACATACTTACACAGTTTTAAATCTGCTTATTCGGTTTTAAACGCGTGCACGCCCGCGCAAATGGTGTTAAACATCTCCCAACACACTCCCACATGCTTAGTCTGCCTTACACGCGCGCACACTGTCTTACACGCGCGCACACCGCCTTACTCGCGCTTCATGGCGCGCACACGTGCGCATACACGTCCAGCAAGAAACTTTGGTGTAGGCAACAGTGTACACCTTCCATTTCTTGACTTTCTCATGTTTACTTAGTGGCACACCTCCTTCCTTGATATCTCTCTGACATCTGTCATGTAACTCTACCTTCCAATGAACTCCATCCCTTTCTACCATTCCCCCCTGTGATGTCACCTATCTCCTACTCTGTTCCTCCCCCTTCTGTAACTCTTACACTACTCAGAATGTGCTCATTTGCTATGTGACAGTGGAATTCAGTATCCTTACCCTCATTTGCATCAGATTGCCTACTAATGCTTAGTTACATCTCTTAGACTTGGCTTCCCCCCTTGGCAACCACTACACGGTGGCCATGTTGGTTTTTCTATGCTGGTCCCTCCATTGACATTCCATGTATTGCATAACACCTACATTTGTAGGTTTAAAACCTTCGTTTTCATGTTTTATGCAGCGCAGCCCGTTTGCGTGGGGCTGCGCTGGGTTTACACATCGGCAATTGCCGAAAAAAAAAAATTATATTTTTAATATTTTTGCATGGGGTTGCATTGCCAATGGCCACATATTTGGCCATTGGCATGCTGCCTATAACATATGCACCCTTTATTTGGAGCTGACATGGCTCCATTGCGTGTTGCAGAAACGTACTCAGTTGTCAACTGAGTACATTTCTGCAGCTAACACGGCTCTTACACGGGCTGTTCTTGGCTTCCTGGATCGCTAATCAGCCTCATTTGCATGCTATTCGGCTGCAAGTGGGCTGATTAGCTTAACGCCACTCCGTGTAAGAGCCGTTTTAGACTGACTCTTACACGGACTTTGGGCTGTTCCTGGATCGCGAAGGCTACATGGAGTCTTACACTACTCTTAGACTCCGTGTAAGCCTTCGTGAATCCGGCCCACTGTATTTGCTAATGTAAGTCATGTTGCAAACATTTTCAGATACTATATTTGTTAATATAAGTCACACTGCAATCATTTTCAGAAACTATATTTGTTAATATAAGTCACACTGCAAACATGTTCAGATACTGTATTGGTTAATGTAAGCCAAACTGCAAACATTTTCAGATACTGTATTTGTTAATATAAGTCACACTGCAAACATGTTCAGATACTGTATTGGTTAATGTAAGTCACACTGTTTCTTTCAGATTGCAGTATAAAACTGTAGCACAGCAGCCGATGCTACTATTAAAAGTATCTGTCAGACTGTCTTTTCAAACTGATTGATGAGAGTAACTGAATGCAGAAAGATGTAGAAATAATTGCTTTACTACAATTTCAGAATGGTTTCACAACATATAAATAGCCTATGTACTGGTCTATGGAAATTAAATGACCAAATTCATTTCCGTTTGATTCTTTCTGCAGAGCTCTAAATGACTTGTGTAATAATTCTTTTAAATAAGCATCACCTCTCATATTCAAGAAGTGTCACAAGTCATTGGCGTCTTCTTGAACAGACAGATGACACTTTAATTTAATGTTTTGTACAAATGCAAGTAAGTCCAATACAACATGTCATGCTGTGCTGTTAAAATGCCAGGTTTTTGTGATATAAAAAAATGAGACCACAATAAATCATTTCAAAACTGTTCCCACCTTTAATGTGACCTATAACCTGTACAATTTAATTGAAAACCAAACAAATATGCTAGGGAAAAAATATATAAAAAAAAAAAAAAAAAGTACAATAAGCTGGTTGCATAAGTGTGCACAACCTTAAATTAATACCTTGTTGAAGCACCTTTTTATTTAATTACAGCATTCAGTCTTCTTGGGTAGGCGTCTATCAACACGGCACATCTTGACTTGGCAATATTTGCTCACTCTTCCTTGCAAAAGTGCTTCAAATCTGTCAGATTGCAAGGGCATCTCTTGTGCAGAGCCCTCTTCAGGTAACCCCACAGAATTTCTATTGGATTTAGGTCTAGGCTCTGGCTGGGCCATTCCAAAACTTTATTTTTCTTCTGGTGAAGCCATTCTTTTGTTGATTTGGATGTATGCTTGGGGTCATTGTCGTGTTGAAAGTTGAAATTCCCTCCTCATCTTCAGCTTTCTAGCAGAAGCCTGAAGGTTTTGGGCCAAAAGTGACTGGTATTTGGAACTGTTCATAATTCCCTCCACCTTGACTAAAGCCCCAGTCCCAGCTGAAGAAAAGCAACCCCAAAGCATAATACTGCCACCATGATGCCTAATCGTGGGGATGGTGTTCTTTTCGTGATGCCAAGTGTTGTTTTTGCGCCAAACGTACCTTTTGGAATTGTGGCCAAAAAGTTCAACCTTGGTCTCATCAGACCATAACACATTTTCCCACATGCTTTTGGGAGACTTGATGTATTGTTTTGTAAATTTTAGCCGGGCCTGGATGTTTTTCTGTGTAAGAAAAGGCTTTGTCTTGCAACACTACTCCATAGCCTAGACATATGGAGAATATGGGAGATTGTTGTCACATGTAGTACACAACCAGTACTTGCCAGAAATTCCTGCAGCTCCTTCAGTGTTGCTGTAGGTCTCTTGCTGCCTCCCTGACCAGTTTTCATCTTGTCTTTTCATCAATTTTGAAGGGACATCCAGTTCTTTGCAATGTCACTGTTGTCCCATATTTTTTCCACTTTTTGATGACTGTCTTCACTGTGTTCCATGGTATATACAATGGAAATTTTTTGTACCCTTCTCCTGAATGATGCCTTTCAACAATGAGATCCCTTTGATGCTTTGTAAGCTCTCTGCGAACCATGGCTTTTGCTGTAGCAGGCAACTGGGTAAATGTCAGGAAAATCTTACTAGGACAGCTGAACTTTATTTGGGGTTAATCAGAGTCTCTTTAATTGATGGCAGGTGTATACCCAAGAAGATTGAATGTTGTAATTAAATCAAGAGGTGCTTCAACAAAGTATTAGTTTAAGGGTGTGCACACTTGTACAACCAGTTTACTGTACATTTTTTATTTTTATATTTTTCCCCCTAACAGATTTGCTTGTTTTTCAATTGAATTGTATAGGTTTTAGGTCATATTAAAGGTGGGAAAAGTTTTGAAATGATTTATTGTGGTCTCATTTTTTAGATCACAAAAACCCGGCACTTTAACAGAGGTGTGTAAATTTTTATATCCACTGTATTTTGATTACATGTTGTCAGTACAGTCGTGTCCAATGGTCTGAAAAGGTGGACTTATAATTATGTGAAACAAAAGCTACTAATAATGCTGAATTTCAAAACAAATTAAACATTTGAAATGAAACTACACTGTATGCTTTTACTATGGGACAGGGAAGGGTTGCCATTGTTATAAATATCCTTTAGAACTCTTTAACAAAAATATATATATATTATGACAGTATAACTGCTGTTACTGCCTTAAAAGTGTTTATACTGTTCATTCATCTTATAGTGCTCAGGCTGTGGTGAAAAGGCTTCCTGGACCAGACGACCTTCCTAAAAACACATAAACAAACACATAAACTAGAAGAAACAGGAAAAGCTAATAAATTTATTTACAGCTATGTTTAAATAAGTACACTAGGAAAAACACAGTTGGCATGACAAACTGCTAGAAGCCATGTCTATGACTCATGTTTTATTACTACCATCAATGAAAGTTAAGTGGTTCAAGAGAAGAATTTTGCTTTAGTACTTTCAGTATACTGTCTGCTTTATGGCAAACACTATATAAGTTATTATCATTCCCTAGTGTCATCTATTTTGCAAATTTCCTTTTTCTTTTCATATATTTCTGTTTATTGACACTGCGATGGGAGGCTCATTGTCACTAATATGTAATTACAGGTCTATTACTGTCAGGGATTTGAATGCTCTCACTGCCATGCAATGTACCAAGTATTTGAGGGGCAGGGGCTACATTCCTTGGATCTGCTGCACTACCCCAAATAGGTCTACTGTCCACCACATAGATGGCTTGTTGAATCACACCACTGGTTCTCACCAGGTTAAAGTAAAAAAAAAAAAGTGCATGCAAATCTGATTAAATAAACAATTCACCAAATTCAAGCTGACTCCAAGAGTATAAAGGGAATATGCATTGCTGTTCTGGGTACGGGATTCCAACATCTGCACCCAGACTTACACACTGATACCTTACAGAGCTGGATCTTTGTCCTAGCACCTCAGGCCATTTTTTCACCACTTTCTCTGTGAAACAGAATTCAGACCAGACCTTGATGGAATCACATTCACTTTCCCAAAAATTAAATCCATGGTGACATTCACTGTGTGACCATACAGAAGCTCAAAGAGATATAAAATGTGGATTACAAGGACTCCCCTCTGTATTCAGAAGATGGGGCAAATAATTGTACTATTCCATTTTGGATAGAACATTCTTCTGCAAAGAGCATTGGTTTATTGGTGGTGGGGGTATGCTTTAAAGGCTTTACTCCCACAACACTTCTACTAACAGGCCAACACATTAACATAATATTTGAGTTAGCACTGCTGCCTATCAGTATCCCTCTATGAAAACTGTGCCACTAGAAAAATACTCTCCTGAAACTGTCTAGCAGAACATTTGTCACCTTCTTTACTACAATGGAACATAATGTCACCAATACCAGGATATATTTCTTACCCATGGAACTTGGGTTACTTAAAAGTCCCACAAAATCCATAGCAACCCCCTGAAACAGTTCCCTAATAATAGGCAATGACACTAAGGCAGCTTTTTCTTTCTCTCCTGCCTTGCCAACCTGTTGGCACTGCTGAGAGGTTCTGCAGCACCTTGTGACATCCTTTGCAATCTCTGGCCAATAAAAAATGTTCACAAGCCATCTTATAGTACACTTTATGCCCACACATCCTTCAGAAGTAATATCTTTTGTTATGGCCAGAAGTGCCTGCTGGCAGGCCTTAGGCATTACCCGTTGCTGAATTTCTTCTCCCTGTAGCTCTCCTCCTAAAGTCTATTTTCTTTTAACAGCAACTAGCTCTTCTAATCTTGCTTCTGCCTACCCTCTTCTTCTCTTTAAGCAAGTTTTATTTTCCTTAAATTACAACATAACCTTGTCCTACTATATACTGTTACTTGCATCTTCTGAAAACTTATTATTGTGACAACTTTTTTTTTTACTAACATAATTATATTATATTATAATCTACCTTCTTTTAGGTTCATAGGTTCATAGCTTGGTACTAGGCTATCGGCCCTAGGGCCTATACAAGCCTAGCCATAACAATTCCCTGGCTATTTCTTCCCACACTATTTATTTCCCTGGACCCCTGTCTAGCAGGGTGACTGACGTGATCCCCGGGGTGAATTTCCTTTCTCCCATCCAATAATCAAGGTTCCTTTTGAAGAGGGCCAAAGATGCACTCTGCTTGACATGTATGGGCAGTCTATTCCAGAGTCTGGGGAGTCTCTGGGTCAGGAACCTGTCCCTTCAGCATGTTTTGTTTATTGTGATGGCAAGATTTGGATCCCTGGAGCATGTGGCTCTGAGGGATTGGAATTTCTTTAAGTGTAGCATGTCCAACAGCTCTGGGTTTGATATGGCCTTGTATGTTAAGCAGAGATCGCCTCGGAGTAGACGATATGCGACTGAGTATAGCTGGAGTTTTTTAAGGCGGTCAGCATAGGGCATCTGCTTTAGGCCTGTGATTCTTTTAGTGAAGTATTTCTGCGGCCTTTCCAGCTGTTGCAGATGTCTTGTGAGGTACATACCAAATGGGGCATTGTATTCTATAATGGGTCTAATGAGGGATGAGCACAGTGGGACAATGACCTCCTTTTTTCTGGATGAAAAGCCCTTAGTGATGAGGTGTGCCACATAGAAAGATTTCCTGACTGTTGTGGCGATGTGGTTATTGAAGGTGAGACCACTGTCCACCTGTGTCCCTAAGTCTCTTATCACACTTTCGGGTTTTTTATATTATGTATTAACCTGCATTTTTGTATTGTACCTGCATTTCTTTTGCACAATGTTATGAATGTCTGCCCTCTTTGATTATCGCTGTACTCTAGCTGCAACATGCATTGTACATATGAACCTTTGTATATGAGATTTTGTTTTTGTATATGAGATGTTTTTGTTTTTGTTTCCACGGAGCTTATCTCCCTGGGCCTCTACTGAAAATAGACATGTATCCAGTTAGACTAGCCTGGTCAACAAATGTAAAATAAAATAAAATAAAATTGTCCCTGTATACATATTCCATAATCCTTGAGTAACTGAAGCCTCCTTGTCTGACTCTGTCAAGGTCTGTAAGGTAGGATATGAGACCTGAGCCAGCCTCAACTCTTTTTTAGTGACTCCATGGTTCCCCTTCCAAAGGAAGTCTGGTACCTTCTATAAGCAGAGCCTCACATTCTGACTGGTTACTATCACCTACTGTTCCCCTGAAGTAACTCCAGTACCTCTTGACTGCTGTGGCTCAATTTCTGGCCTGCTGGTACTGATGTGATCCCATGTGAAGTAGCCACCTCACCAGCCACAGTAAAGATGTAGGCCTGATAAGATCTCCCTCTGTAGACAACTATTGCAATAAACTATCACACCAATCTATGATCACCTGTTTGCTCCATGCCTGGCTGCATGTAACTGCATGGACAAAAGGTGTTGCATAGTCAAAGTAATTCATTTCTGTAGTAGGACATCTGCAGGGAAGCCTCAAACACAGCCACCTACTTACTCCCTAGTCCCTTATTAATTCAGATAAACTCTGCTCAAAGGTACCTAAAAATGTGTCCCTCTCAATGGTCTAACTGCAGTGGATTGTCTACACTAGTAGTGCTCATTGTTGGTCACTGTAGGTTTAACTATTGCTTTGTATGAAACAGTCTCCCACACTGGAAATGCTTCCTTCCCTTTCTGCTGGGATAGAATGCAGACTTTTGTGGCAGTTTTGTGTGATGGTTGACTCCAGACATACCATCCTTGAAGTAGTGATCATCCTGCCTTCTGAGACCCTTGCTCTCCACCCTGCCATAGTAGACAGTGAGACTGTTAATGATCCATTTTTTTACACTAATGGTTTCTAACTCCTAGACCTGGGCATTTACTAGAAACGGTGACGTCCCCTGGTATCTGTGAAACCTGCTGTGATGGCTTCTGTTGCCTCCATAAGTTTAATTATACCCATGTGCAGTGCAGTATAATCCCTTCCTATTCAATTGCAACCTGCTAGCTAGAGGTCATCCTTTCTCCCCATCTCTTCAACACTGTTACAGTCCTGGTTTGACAGCCAAAACCTTGCATTCTCAAGCAAAGTACTGAAGGCAAACATTTTAACTGTGGTGACTTTACATCCACACCCCCTAACTATGAAAATAAGGGCTACATTTGGCAATAAATACACTCACTCACTCTCTCATATGCTTTTATTTCTGTATGTTTTGAAACATGCAGGTACACATTCTTTAACTTTGCTGAAGTTTAAACAATCAACATGACTAACTTTAGAAACTACATGGTTTGATTTAGCCATGAAGAAATGAGTTAAAAACCTCACCCACTGCTGCCTTTGGTCAACTTGACATTGATTATACAGCCTTTTGGAGTCCTGAAAACAGGATCAAACCCATTCCTAAACATATAGTCTGAAAAAGGTTTTATGCTGAGCTTGACATGTAGGATTTAGCTTTCACTCACCCCATGCCATTTCTTGCCTGTGCTGGCACTGCTTTTCTCTACTGTAAATAAGTATCTTGACCTTTGCATAATAAATTGCATTAACACTGTCCTGAACTTAAATATGCAGAGGTCAAAATACTTATTCACAGAAAAGAAAAACAATGAGTTGTAGAGACAAAATATTTAAAGAAAAGTCTAACTTATAATAGCCAAATACATCTAGATGGCTTTCTTAAAAAGCTACTAAAACACTGAATAGGAAGATGCAAACAGCAACTTGAAAACATGTTGGCAGAAATGTTCCCAAGCAAGACTGACATATATACTAGTTTCAGATCTAAATATATACATTTTAACTTATCACAACTTTCCCAAAGAAGCCAGGTGTTGTTAGATTACAATGATTCTTTTTCACACACAGAAAAAAGGTTCTTTGTCCTTCACAAATTAAGAAATGTTCATACAAATGATTGCTTTCCTAGTTCTCGTCAACTGTCATGGGTCTTCTAATTGCATTTTTATTACCCTTGACTTCCTAACTAAGGAAAGAAGCAAGTTGCAATTTACATTTCAATTGCAAGTGCCATACTTACATTTCAATTAAAAATTATAGTTTCTTTTCACGTCCTTGTCCATTTGCAGAGAACTGTCACAAGGGTCCTCATTCTCAAGTCATAGAAAACATATACTTTGCAGATTTCACAGAGCTTAACTATAGATCTACAAATGTCATAGAAGTCTGAAAAAGTGCATCACACTTTAAAAAGTTTCTTTACCCTGTCACCAAAGCCACGCTATAAAAATAAAAAGGTATGTCAGAAAACTTCACTAATGGACTAAAATTACATAGGTTCATAGGTGTGTACTAGGCTAATGGTCCTGGAGCCTTTACAAGCCTAGCCCATAGGATTACCCTGGCATCGTGCCACCAGACCTTAGTTCCCAGTGCCTCTGTCGAGTAGAGCTACTGGAGTGATCCCTGGAGTGAATTTTCTATTTCCCATCCACTCATCAAGATTTCTGTTGAAGCTGATTTCAGTGAGATGCTTTGTTTGACATGTATGGGAAGTCTGTTCCATAGCATGGGCAGTCTCTGGGTTATGAACCTATAAACAGTTTATTACACTTTATCACAATTCCATGATTATAATCTATTTTAAGATTTTACCTACTAAATATTAATGTTAAAGGGAAATATTGACTTTTATTATTTTCATGAAAATGTGTTGTTACATAGATATGAATGTCAGAGAAAATACATTCCTGCTCCTTATATATTTTCCATTGTATTATATTCACAATAGCCTGTACTTCAGGTAAATTATTTTCTCATCCGTTCTCTGGTTCACATGCCAAAGTATCCCGTTTTATTGTGGATTGACTCAGACTTGAGTGAACAGTTAGGATCTTATGATAATATAATAGAATATTTAGTTCAATAGTATGGGTCACCATCTTCCATTTTTTTTCTTATAGCTCTTCTCCACAGCATCATGAGAAATCATAACTTAGTTTACAGACACATCAGCTTATATCTTGTGTTACTACACTGTCATTTGATTCTGAATTATGCACTAAAGTAGCATTTTCCAATGACTTCATTTTTGTTTGGTTTCTTCTCCTACCAAAGTTCTTCATAATGTATTAATAATATGCGTGTGTATGTGTCTATCTATCTATCTATCTATCTATCTATCTATCTATCTATCTATCTATCTATCTATCTTTGTGTATGTACATGTGTGTATGTATATAGTGAAACTGGTCTGTCAGTCATGGTAATCCATCAGCTATGTTTTGTTAGATCTTCTGGTCATTAAGGTTAAGATGGCAACAGCTTACATAATTGTAGGGGGTAAGAACATTTTTCCAACACCAACTATTGTCGATACAGTGGAGTGTGAGGTTTATCCCCTCCCATGTAGGGAGTTTTGGAAAAAAGATAGTTATGCTTTGGTAGCATCTCAGTGAAATAAAATGTCTACTGGACTGGACAGGACAGTATCTTACTGATGGAGATCTAGTAATAGTGGGGAGATCAGGTATGAGTGGGGGGTAAGGAAGTTCTCTGTACGCCCATTGTTTTACGATCTTAGAGTTAATTTAATTAATGGATCTTTTCTCAATATAAATAACAGTTGTTCTGTGATACTTAATGAAATGATATACTATACAACAGACCTCTCTCTCTCTCTCTCTCTTTATATATATATATATATATATATATATATATATATATATATATATGTGTATATATATATATATATATATATATATATATATATGGGTCTACTTCTAAATTTCAAAGTATCAAAACTTTGAATTTCTTATTGTCAAGACCATAAGATCGAAATTATTTTGAAACTTCGAAATGTAAATAAAAAAAATCTTTATTTTTAAATTTTTGCAGGGAGGCAAGCCCCCCCTGCACCCCTCACACCCCCTGCTAATTAAATATACTAACTCCAAGATAGCACTACAGTAAGGAAAATGGTAAGTATACCATTCTGTTTTGTACGGCAATCTCCATTTAAATGGTTCGAAGTTTCAAAACTTCAATCTTATGGTCTCAACCATAAGAGCGAAGTTTCAAAACTTCAATCTTATGGTCTCAACCATAAGAAATTTGAAGTTTTGAAACTTCTAAATTTAGAAGTAGACCTATACATATATATATATATATATATATATATATATATATATATATATATATATATATGTATATATATATAGGTTTACCATTACAATTTTGCCGTGCAATTGCTTGGCTATGATGTATTCGAACAACAGATGTTCGAATACTTCATATTTTGGCAGGTTACGTAAGTGAATGGTATAATTGTGAATGGACTGTGCATTCGCAATTATAACGTTCGCTCATGTAAAGGGATCGCGGTACAGTGCGGTTAGGGAAATACATCCCTTTCCTCACTGTAGTGCGATCTCAGAGTTGGAATATTAAGTTAGGGGGAGTGTGGCGGTGCAGAGGGGCTTGCCCCCCTGCATAAACGTGATTTTAGGCTAGCTAGTTAGGGAGTTAAGGGAAGGGTGGGATTGCTGTTAAGTGTCGAAAATGTCGTGAATGACATTTTCAACATTAACAGCTGTTTTCCGACATTGGGAACGTTTGGAATTGTGTACTTTCGTGAAACACTTCGCTAATAAGTACACTTTTTTTTTTTTCGTAATTATGATAGTAAACCATATATAGAGAGAGAGAGAGAGAGAGAGAGAGATGTCTATATATGTGTGTCAAAATGTTCTTTTTACCTTGCTTTGCTGGCTTAAAGAATTAATTTTCTAAAAGGTGGCTGCTATGTATGCAAGATCGCAGTACAGCAGGGACTGGGAATTTGCCTCTTCCCCACAGTTATATGATCTTGGAGTTGATATATAGAATTTGGAGGGGGTGTAGTCCTCACTTTTTAAAGCAGCATTTAATGTGCCTTGATCTTTTTAGATCACTTTTTGCATGCACTTTTTTTGTTCACTCATGTGAGTGTTGATTGTTTTTGCTAGGTAATTACTTCTCTCTCCCTCTGTCTCTCTCTCTCTCTCTCAAAATGTCTACTGTTCTTATAATCAAAGTTTTAATGTATGGGCGAGTAACTAAGCATATTATACAAAAGTTAATTGTAGTGAAGGATAACTCTCAAGATGTATACTTTGAACATCTTAAAGAATTTCTGAAATGGTTATGTAAATGCTTGCATATTTATATAAATTACATGAACAGCAGAAATCAACAGGTAAACCATCATTTCTAGCCATTGTCTACTTTTAGGTTCCCATTATATCCCTGGTAGTTACTTGAATCAACTTTGCTGAGCAGTGTATCACTAAGCCTTAGTATAAAGTATTGGCTATGTTTTATTTCAGACATATTTGACACTGTTGATTTGCAATTGAGTACGCTGCATTGTAACTAACAGAATGCTATTTTAGTCCACAGTAAGCTAATGACCCGAAATGCCCTTAAATAAATGTTTTCTAAATGTGCTCAGGGAAATGAATTAGGATGCATCTGTATCACTGGATAATATAATGAACAGTAATTAATGAGCACTAGGAAACAAGTTACAGCAGCATACAGTCAATACAATCAAGCACATAAGGATATTGTTTATTTACTTCAGCATTTCAAATGGATGTCTCTGTGGGGACTTTTGGTTTGCTTCCCCTCCCCTGAGCAAACAATGTGGGGCTCTGCCTCTACACTACAGAAATTTTACAGAAAGTGAAGTTGCACTACCTTAGAGATATATGACAGTTTGAATTAACAACTGCATAATTTACTCTAAAGTATTATGCTCTGTGAGTTCATCTGCATAGTATAAAGTGGTGTGGGGAGACACCCCCCCCCCCAGAATTAATTAAAACTATTTTTTTCTGTTTCTTTATTCACTCCTGTTTATACTTCTTTGGAAATGTTTCATGATACCAGTTCAACCTTTTGTTGTGCTGACCTATTTGTAAAGACATCTGAGTGCTTTTTCTTTATGAGTTATGTTCTTATGTGTTATGTTGTGTAATAAATGAAACAACTTGCAGTGCCAGTGAAGGGAATCTGGTTTGCCAAGGGTAGCAGAGCCATGTTATAGAAGACACATTTCCGAATGCTACAGTAAAATATATCTCAGGCAGACTCCACATAGTCCATTTATCCAATTTTTTTTCTTTAGTTTTTCATTTTGGATTACCTTTTCCCATTCATATCAATGGGAAGTATAAACTGTTAATTTTTCTATTGAACAAGGCTTTGTTAAGTTGTCTTTTGAATAGGGCTTTTTATAGTTTATGAATATTCCTATCAAGGGGTTGTCATATGTGAAATTTTGCACAATAGTTCTTTCTTTTCTGTTCTACTTATATAACTGTACATATATTTGTTTTGTTAGATCTTCCATATATGTGTATATTTTTGTATGTCTGTGTATATATATATATATATATATATATATATATATATATATATATATATATATATATATATATATATATATATATATATATATATATATATATATATATATAAAACACAAGATCAAGATGAGAAAGCCAAAAATACAATTTACTGAAACTTTATAAAGTCGAGTTCCACAATATGGAACTGAACTTAATAGTTACATGAGTAATAGTTAAAAATGACGCTGTCACTTTAAGGGTTCTACTGTACACCTAAAGGAAATATGGAAGATATTCCTGGGCATTCCTGGACTCGTAGCAGTACTAAAGGTAATTTTAAAATCACACTAAGAAAAGGGAGTGTTTATATTTGAAGGTTATTGTAATCATTTGTAATGCAGCATTAAACAGGAGAAGTATTGATGGTAGTATATGGGCGGTGCTCTCATAGATGTTGGTGTGCCGTAGGTGTTTACCTTTTCCTCAATATAGTGCGATCTTGAAGTTGGTATATTTAATTTGCAGGGGGAGTTGGGGGTACAGAGAAGCACAGCCTACCTGCAAAAATGTAAAAAAAAAATACATTCTGGTTCCAGACATTTGAGTGGTGGGCTTGTTTTAGGTGAGACTTGCTTATGTGCACTTGGTGGGGTACGCACATACAGCATAACCGGAATATTGGGGCTGTAAGTAAATCATTTGTCTGTGGAGTTCTGCAGTAGTTTAAAAACTGTTAAACTGTTATTTTGAAACTGAATTGTGTTTTCTTTTATGAGTGTTTTACATCAGTGGAAGGCAGGAACATTGCGTTTGCTTTCTGTTTTTTGGTATTTTGACATTCGATTTTGTAAAGTTTCGGTAAATTGGATTTCTGGCATTCTTGTCTCAGTCTCTTGTTGTGCAACCTTATGGTATTACTGGATTTGAAAATAGACCCTATATATATATATATATATATATATATATATATATATATATATATATATATATATATTATTTGTCAGGTATAATTTGCTTACTCATAAATGGAAACCAGTGTTATTGGTATACTATTTATTGTTTTGTTTTGTTACAGTACAATGTAACCCAGGTTGAGCCAGTAAGTGGTCATTGATCAGTGTTCTACTCCAGTAAACAAGTTTAAATAACTAAATAAATAGTATAGATGACACACCACTTTAAGATGAAAAGGTTGTGAGAGACCTGGCCACATGGATGGACAGCTCCCTTACATTTTACATTAACTTTATAACTGTGGTTAGGAAATCTTTTTACCTTGGACAGATCATAGTAGCAGGTATTTTATCCAGATCAAAAGAAGTCGTAACCTCCTCGTACTCCACTTTGATTAGAGCCAATCAGGAGCGGCTTTAGGTTAAATGGTGCCCTAGGCAAAAGGGCTTCATGGCGCCCCCACCACACCACAAGGTGCCCCCATCCTGGTCTACCTACACCAAATAAATACTGGAAAAGCACCCCTTCTAGAGTGGCACCCTAGGCGGCCGCCTAGTTGGCCTATGCCTAAGGCCGGCTATGGAGCCAATACAATTCCTACTTCAGAATGTACCTTACTAAAAAGATCAAGTAATTGGAAAGACACCAGGGGTTCTTAAATAAAAAGATCAAGAGTGTAACAAGATGAACTACAAAGAATGACTGGAGGCTTTATCCCTATACTCAGTTTCATATAGACTCCTTAGGAGACCCCTGTGCCTTGCTTACAGGGCTATAATGGAATAAGTAGTGCAAGAACTCTTATACCTCAATAAATCAAACAGTCCAGCTAACACTAGGCCAGAGATCTAAATTTTCTCCAGCCAAAAACAAGACTAAATAGATAGCTTTGTCACTCAGCACCTACCACTTCTCTGAAGGAAAATCCCTCTTCACGTTAAGCAGTGTGAAGCACTGTCTACCTTTAAAAAGAAATTGGAGTGTTTCAAGTCTCTGTCTCTTGTTTCCAGCCCTCCAATTATAGTAAATGGAGGACAAATTTACCTCCAGTTAGGGTATCTGTGTGGGATCCTCCTCCCACATTTCCCTAGCACTGCAGCCGCACATACTTTACAGCAGGCAGTATAGGATACTAAGCCACACACATACACACAATGTGTGTGTGTGTGTGTGTGTGTGTGTGTGTGTGTGTGTGTGTGTGTGTGTGTGTGTGTGTGTGTGTGTGTGTATATATATATATATATATATATATATATATATATATATATATATATATGTATACATATATAGATATATATAAAATTAAATAAAGATATATATATATGGGTCTACTTCTGATTGTCGAAATCTCACTTTTTAGACAAAACTGGTTCTCCAAAGGACATTACAGTGGGGATAAGGAAATATATTTAAGTGGGGAGGTGCATGGGGGCTTGCTCCCCTACAAAATACTGTTTAAAGCTTTAAACCATTTTTTTTTTTTTTGCAACAAATATGCCACAGGGTACCTTCTCCTTGAAAAGAACCAGACACCAGGCAGAGTAAGGTTATAAGCACTTTCATTCCCTTTATTCACACTCAAGTTTGGAGAATCGACTTTTGCGAAAGTGCACTTTCAATTTAGTGCACTTTCGCTTTAATGGGTCTCGATGTTGCTTGTTCGAGATAGTGTAATTTTAATCAAACAACATAGACATGTGTATAGTGGATAATAGGTTACATGGTTACATAATACAGTCTACTGGAAAGACACTCAGTGACACTCATTATGTAAAACAGGAGCATAGGTACCACTGCAGGACATCTACCTGATATGTGTGCTTGAAGCAATCAATGGCTGAAGGCTGAAGGCCATATAAACTTTATAACACTATTTGGAAAGTGTTTAAAGGGGGAGGATTTTACAAAATCTCAAAAATAGCCTTTTCCTCATTAGGAAAATACTAAATTTTTTATAAATACCCATTTTTTTATTAAGACTCAGATACTGCAGACTGCAAATTGCCAAGAGGGCACTTTCTTTGTAAACTAAAAATGCTGTTATTCTTTTTTGTTGGAGAAATATTTTTTCTTACCCCAAGGAGTGACGATCAGATAACAATCATCATCATCAGCCCCCTTTTCTTCTACATGGGGTCGGAGAATCATGTTAAATGTCACCATCTCTCTCTCAATTCAATGCCACACTCCTGCCTTCTTCGACACTCATGCCTGACTGTCACAGCTCTTCTTTCACACAGTCCATCCACCTCTTTGCTGGACATCCTCGCTTCCTCCTACCTTCTTCCTGTCTGTCCCAAATCTTCTTCACCAGATTGTCGTCTGCTTTTCTGCATGTGTCCAAACCACCGTGTTCCTTTCTCTTTGATATTTTCTGCAACTGGAGCAACTTTGGCTTCTGCTTTTATGTTCTCATTTCTTTGTCTGTCCCACAGAGTGTATCCTACCACCCATCTCAGGCACTTCATTTCCATCACCTCTAGCTTCTTCATCTTCTCTGCCCTTACTGCCCAGGTTTCTGTACCATACAGTAGTAATGGTTGCATCACTGTCTTGTACACCTTACTTTTCAGCTTCTTTAGCATTCTTCTGTCATAGACTATACCTGACTCTATATGCCACCTAGCTGCAGCCCCTCTGATTCTAGCTTTGACCTCTTTATTCAGACTGCCCTTCTCCTCAACCACCCATCCCAGATACTTGAAGTTATTTACCTGTTCCACTTTATCTCAATTCTCAACTTCTTTTGATTTCCCTAGTTTGCTGCCATTACCACTGTCTTATCTATGCTTAGATTCATCCCATGTGCCTTCAGTTTTGCATTCCATTCCCCTAACCTTTGCTGGAGTTCTTGCTCAGTGTCTGCC
Organism: Protopterus annectens; assembly: GCF_019279795.1. Classification (NCBI taxonomy): domain Eukaryota; kingdom Metazoa; phylum Chordata; order Ceratodontiformes; family Protopteridae; genus Protopterus; species Protopterus annectens. Next base: position 1,238,854,456 of record NC_056739.1, read on the forward strand.
TGTACTGCCACATCATCTGCATACAGCAACTTGGTCGATCTGTTCCCTCCAACCTGTTTGATAATGTAGTCCACCACCATTATGAACAGCAGGTGACTCAGAGCTGAACCCTGGTGTACACCCACTCCCACTGGGAACCCCTCTGTGAGGCCGAACACTGTTCGTACTTTAGTCATTGGGTCCTTGTACATAGCTTGCACTAATTCTACCAATGTTTCTGGGACTTCAACCACCACATAATTGCCTAGATCAGCTTTCTTGAGACCTTGTCATATACTTTCTCCAAGTCAAGGAATGCCCAATTGGACTCTTTCCTCATCTCTAGCTTCTTCTTAACTGTCTGTCTCACTAGAAACATCGGGACAGTTGTGATGCATCCTGATTTGAATCCAAACTGTTTATCTCTCAACTTACATTCTACTACTCTGCGTATACATTTATCAATCACCCTGTCTAGAACTTTCATGCAATGTGATAGGAGTTTGATTCCTCTGTACTGACCACAGTTGTGGATGTCCACTTTGTTCTTGTACACTGGCACAAGTGTGCTTATTCTCCAGTCATCTGGGATATGCATTTCTCTCCGCACTGCTATGAGTACCCTCAGGAACCATTTCTCCTATCTCACCCAGCATCCTAATCATATCTGCTGTGACCTCATCTGAGCCTGCTGCTTTCCCTGACTTCGTTTTCATTAGTTGCTATTCTTACTTCTTCTAGGGCGGGCTCTTCTTCTTCTTCTTCTTTCATTGCAGGCTGTTTCTGGGGCAGTTTTCTTCATTCAGAAGCTGCTAGAAATACTCTTTTCATCTGCCTTTGATGTCCAATGGGCTCGTGAACAGGTTGTTGCTGGCATCCCTTAGGAAGAGTGTCTGACTATCTTCTTTTTCTTTCTGTCTTTGCCTTGCATCCTGATATAGTTTCTTTGTGCCACCTAATGAGTCACTTTCCAGAAGCTGGTAGAGGGCTTCTGATGCCCTATTCTTTGTTATTGCAACTCCTTTCTTAGCTTCTTTGTTCACCAACCATTATTCCTTCCTAGCCTGGTTGGTCTTTTCTGTCTTCATTGTTTCCTGCACTCCTTTCTTTTGATGACTTCCTGGACTTCTGCATTCCCCCACCAGTTTTCCTTATGTACCTTATTTCCATACCTGGCTCGGCCTCATATCTGTTCTGTAATTCTCCCACATGCTGTTTTTAGGTGCTGCCATTCTTCTTCAACTCCATAGTAAGGAAGTGAGTGGAGAAGGGAGAATAATGATTTGTAAGGTATAAATAGATATGTGTCCATATTTAGGGATATAGCTTATCCTGGTGTTGAGAAAGAACAGAGTCAGCTTTTGGCTAGGAAGTCTTTCAGAATCGTTTTGAAGGATGGGAGAGAGGGTATTGCCCTGGTGGATAGAGTTAAGGAGTTCCAGGCCTTAGCAACAGAAAGAATGAAAAAAGGTGTTGACCCTTTCTTTGAGTGTAACCTGCCCAGGGGGAAGGAAAAACTAATTTTACTTTTCTCACACTCCTATATTTGATGAAATGCCTCCAGTGTGACCCAGGTTCCAGTTGTGAGTTCCTGTTGTTCTGTTTCTTGAAAAGGTATGCGTCTGTTCTAAAATTTTTAACCTTTAGAAAGGCTGGTGTGAGCTGTTAGGTTGCCTTTCTTATTTGGATCCTTTTGAGGTTCTGAGTTCACTTTTGCCCCTCTTCTGTTTTTTATGGTGGTCTGTTATGAACCAGACCCGATTAGCTGCTGTGAAATGGAGCTCTGATAAGAGCTGTTGTGGCAATGTTTAGCCTAAATCTTTTGTTCATTAAGCTCTGAAAAGAGCTGTTCTGTTTTTAAAGTTCCTAGTTATTTAGCCCTGTAAAGAGCTGTTTTGAAAATGCTTGCTCGGGTAGCTCTAAAAGAAGCTGTTGTGCCCCTGTTTGTGTGAGCCAGGTTTTTAGTTCATAAAAGCCCTTGTAGAGCTTCAATCTTTTGTTAAATGAGCTCTAAGAAGAGCTGTTTTGTTGTTGTTAAGAAGATGGAGAGCCCTGATAAGGGCTGTTGTGAGTCTGATAGGTCTCAGATGCTTTATGGTATTGAATGGAGTGTAAAGCCTTGCTGTGTTCAGTCCTGCCTTTCAGATCGGTGCCTTTTGTGCTGTATTGGAGCCCTTAAAAGGACTTTTGGCGTGTGCTTTCCAAGCGCTGGTCAGAATTACCTGAGAGCTGGTGGTGTGTGGCTTTTTATGCCCCTGGAGTAGGGGCGGGGATCCAATCTGTCGAATAAGGTGAAGAGTCCTCTGGTGGGCATGGACTCCGGTTTTGCTGTATGTTCCCTGTTGTTGTCGGACCTGTTTGAAGGTCTTTGGTGATGTCATCTCTGTTGAATTCATCAATCTGCAGACTTGTGGGAGGAGTTGGGATGGATTTCAACCCTCTAACTTGCCTTTCATTACGATGCTCAATAGACCGTGCTTCTAACAATGTATTTTATTGTTTAAATTGATTACTGTAAAAACACTGTGTGATGTATTCCCCCTGCCATGTTCTGTTAGCTAAGAAGATCAAAAGATAAAAATAAAAGTCTTTATAAATTCTTTAAATAATCTTAAAAAATCTTATAATAACTATTATCATGTTAGTTCCCTTGTATTATCAATCACCTAAATTATAGCCAGGTTTCCTGCAATTTTCAATAATTAGTTAGGAGGTTAATTGATAAATTTAATGACTAGCTAAATAGGAATCATTGCGCCATGTGTTACACGGATGCTGCCGAAATGAAGACTGACATGCTGTATTTTATAAGCAATTGCTTCACTGAATAATTAATTAATTAATTTTTCAGTCTGCGAGTATTTTGTTAGTGTGACTTGCTGCATGTGAATGGCAATGGAGGGAGCTGTGGGGAACTGATGATAAGCTAACAAGTCTTTGGAGCAAGGCGGGAAAGGACTTAGCAACATGGTACGAGTATGGACAATGCCCGGCAGATTTCATAGCTTTGTGGACAGACAGGAGTTTTTGGTCAGTGGATCGTAATGACTGACTAGGAACATAGTTGTGTGGAATATCATTTAGTGCTGGACAAGCAGAAGGATTCTTGATGATGTTTTAGGTGGTACAAAGCTGTGTATGTGTTAGATGAAGGAGTAGTGCTAACCAATTTAGGCTATTTAATGCTGTACAGTGGTCAGTACTGAAAGGGGCATTTGCTGCAAATTTAGCCACTTTGTTACAGCATTGTTCAGGTTTTGATTTTTGTGATGCCTGAAGGTTAGTAAAGGATGGGAGCACTATAAAGAAGTGTGGGGAGGAGGTAAGCAGTGGCAAGTGTTGCTTTAGTTGTGTCAGTGGAAAAGTTTTTGGCTCTATAAAGCATGACTACTTTTTGATGAGTTTTTCTTATGCAAGTTTGTATATGCAGGTCAAATTTAATATTATCATTCACTGTCTTCCCCTAATAATTTGCTATAAGAAGAAACTTCAGTGGTTGTATTATTGAGAGAGGACTGTATTTTTTTTTATCCAAATATTTTATTGAATTTTTCATAAACAAAACAGCACATTCACAATGTTTTCCCATTTTAGAATAAAATATTAGCTTAAGAAAGGAAAAAAAAAAACTATTTACAATACGTACAAAGGTCTGAAGTAAAATTGCAGACTACAAGTAAATTAAACAAGTTCCGTTTAAACCAGAGAAGGGTAGGCTGAGACAGCCCTAATGAGGACATTTTAAGTAGACGTTTGCTGTGACAAACTGTATTGAAGGCTTTAGACAAGTCTATAAATAAGGAGGAGACCAGTTTGCCATTATCTCTAGCTTTATTGACAGTATCTTTATAGGTTTGAAGTGCAGTGTTAGTATTACAGGAAGGAAGGAAGCCATGTTGTATAGGAGATAGGGATTCTCCCTGCAAGAGATAGTTTAGCGATTGTTTGACTACATTTTTCAAGTATTTTGGAGAGGGGAATTAGATTCCTATAGGTCTAAAGTTAGTAATGTCTGTTGAATTTCCTCCTTTGTGCAGAGGGATAATGTGTGACTTTTTTCAGAGAGAGAGAGAGAATTTGGGATTGCTGGATTAACCTGTTTATAAGGATTGAGACAGGTTAGGCAATGCTGTAGGCTACTATTTTAAGGTAATCACCTGAAAGGTAATCAGTTGAAGCAGAACATGGTTCGAGTTTGCTTAAGAGTAGTTTTATATAGGATGTGGGCACAGGTTTGAAGCTAAAAGTGGATGTGGTGATACATAGCTGCTGGGCAGGTTTAGGATTACATGTTAGGAATCCTTGGATAGAGAAGCTATACTAGCCACAAAATAAGAGTTAAATTATACTGTGGTTTCAAGTGATGAGGTATTGAGGGAGTGATTAGGGTTGTATTTATGGCTAGGATGCACAATGTTTTTAATAGCTGTCCAGAATTTTTTAGGATTGTGTTTACTATTATTCTAAAAGTTATTATAGTGTCATATTCCCTTCATTAATCTGCTTTTTATTATAATTTTGAAGCATTCTGAAGTTTTCAAGATATTGTGGTGTTTTACATTTTTCCCACTCTTTCCATGCATTTTCTTTATCTTGCATTAGCATTCTACTCTTTCTGGACAGCTAAATTGCATTATTTGTTTTTAGCTTCTTCCTTCTAGGAGGTACAAGGCTATTTAGAACATTCAGGAAAGTTGTACTGAATTCATTTACAGTATCATCTATAGGCAAGTTAATGTCCAACCAGTTGACATTCACATCATCTAGTGGTGTTATTTCTTGTGGAATTGTTAGAATATCTTCCAGTGTAGCTGTATTGTCGCTAGGAGAAATGTAAAGAGGAGTAATACATATTTGTTTATAAAAGGGTAGGAGCAAACTGCATAGGAAAAAAATGGGAATTGCAGAAACAATACATACAGGGAAAGATTGAGGTTTAAAAGAAGGCAGAACTTAAATGAGCTATGTAATGTTTGATTGAAAATGATCGGGTAGATTATAAGTGATGTATAATGTTTGCAACTGAGAGTATGTCAGTATGGTTTGTGATGTAAAATGCTTGCAACTAGGATTGTGTTGGTGTGGTTTGTTTTCATTTATATAAATGTATGTTTTCTTATGTCATAAGTGATGGCTTAATACAGATGTTTCTTGTTAAAAAAAAGGGGGCAGGATTTGAACAGTTTATATAGTGTTGCTTAGGATTACTTCATACAAAGTGACAGAATCTTCTTTAGGGGTTAAAACATAACCTTTATGACAAATAGCTAAAAATGAACTAGCACTTTGCCTATTGTCCTCAAAAGAAAATAAGGCATTAATACTATCACAACTGTTTACATATACCAGACCTACAGAGAAGTACCCAATCACTTGACACGCCTACAAATAGCAAAACCTCTATTTAAACTAAATACTTCATTGTTAATTCATTGTTTAATCCTTTAGGCCGAAGAGTTTTGTAAGTTAAAAATGAAATATGTTTCTTTTCGTAGTAAAATATCAGAAATGTTAAGATAATGTTCAGCATTAGAATAATAATAATAATACATAATGGCAAACCTTAAAAGCCAGCTATTACAATTATGTTTCATTTTAATACGTTCAACCAAAAGTCTAGTAAAAGCAGCCCTTTTGATGTCTCTTATGTATTTCTGTATTCTGATATGTACTGGTTCCATGGTTTACCAAATATAACATAAATATATTTAAGAAATTCAAGGCATAAACAACTGCTTAACATAGCAATTGACAATTTCCTCTGATCAAAATAAATGACTATTGATAGAATGTTTGTTCCTGAAATCCCCATAATCACAAATAAAATAGACAATGTATATTTTATGTCCTCTGAAATATTCCAGAATGTACTAACTTGTTCATAAGACTAGAGAGAATTTTATTCTCTTTTCCAACAGCACTTTTTACATTATCTAACAATATATCATCACTTACTAAAATATTCCATTTTTAAAAAAATAATTCTAGATAGCCTTTTCATAAATAATAGAGTATGGCATGTCTTCATGCTGACTCCCAATAGAATCTGTTCAAAAAGAAGGTACTTCTCTGTCTGTTGGAATCTTTGCCATAAAGAATCTCATGTGAAAAAGTATAGAATATCACCCTCTGTTTTTCAATTTGTCTGTGACATCCAGTGCTAACTGATGGAAATTTTCTTTTTCCAGCCATAATTTCCTTGCCTATAAGAATTCTCCTTAAGGGAGAGAATTTGCCTCATGATCTGGATGTCTACTTATAGCATGCTGAAAATTATTTGCTGCAATTGGATGTCAAAAAAGGACTCATCTGTATTTGACCTGCACATGTATAGTTGTGTGTGAGAGAATTGTTCATTAAAATTACTTAAAATGCTCTCTGTCTTATTGGTCAATGTTTCTTGATAGTTTACTGATAGCTGCCTAAATACTTTGATGCTGTCTTTAACTCCCTTTGTACTTTTAGTTTCTCAGGGTTTAGTTTTTCTTTAAATATTTATATCGTCATCCCATTTTTTATTTTCCTGATGCATCAGGATTTATTTTAACCATGGAGATATATTTAAATAGTCACACAAAATTATTTCCTTACTGATTTATTATTTAGGTCCATATAATATTTGCTTTGTTTGAGCATCCATGCTTTAAAATCAAGTTATTTAATTAGATAAACTAGAATCCTATAAGTCAATGACATCTTGTGTACATCTATTACAAGATTTAATTAAGACATTATAATCTGATAATGGATAGGATGTAACTGCCACTTTATCAATTTAATTTTATTGGTCACTAGAGACATATACTTTATCTACCCTTGTTTGTATCAAATAAATAAGAGTAATCTGTACAAAATAAACACTCTTTCTCTTAAAATACTAGGTTTATCTTTTCAGACCATCTCTCCAAAGTCCTGGTTAATGCTGTTATTCTGGGATCCTTACTTGCAATTGTGTCATTTTGATTTAATTTACAATTGAAATATCCACCTGGTATTAAACATCCTTTCATCATTCTTAATAGCATTTCAAAACAATCTTTAACAGCCCTTGCCCCAATTCCTGAGAACCAATACATATTTGCCATTGCAAATATTTTTATGATATTATTTGAAGTGAGAATTATTTGCTGCAATTCATTAAGGAAATAATTTTGTGTGACTATTTAAATATATCTCCATGGTTAAAATAAATCCTGATGCATCAGGAAAATAAAAAATGGGATGACGATATAAATATTTAAAGAAAAACTAAACCCTGAGAAACTAAAAGTACAAAAGAGAGTTAAAGACTAATTCAAAGATTCTACTATAATATGTAGTGCCCCTACCCTGCCAGAACTACACAATAAAACCCAAGTTAATTTCCATTCAGTTGAAAACTGGCTTATTGAAAATGGCCTCATTCTTAACCCCAAATAGACCAAGCTCCTGCTATTTCACCCCTCACAAAATACCACTATTAACTCTGACTTCAATATCCACTCTAAAAACAGTACCCTCATTTCACCCGAATCCCACACAAAACTATTAGGCATTACCATCGATAACAAGTTAAAATTTCACATACACATTAATCTGGCTATTAAAAACACACACAAAAAGCTAGGTAGTCTCTACAAGCACAAATCCTTTCTGACCCATAATGCTAGATCCACCATTGCTCGTACTCACCTTCTCTCAACATTACTTTATGCATCCCCAATACTAACCAATCTATCCAAAACTGAAACCAGCAAAATGACAACCTGCTACAATCAGATAGCCAAATTTGCCAACAACAGCTTCTTCAGAACCCATCACTGTCACAACCTAAAACAATTGGACTGGCTTGAACTGCCAAATGTACTAATCTATAATCAACTGATCATCACTCACAAGCTGCTCTCCCAACCAAATAAAACACCTTCTTTAAGTAACCTAATTGAGCAGTACTCCTGTCCTGGTCATCTATGATCCACAGACAAGCTAATTTTAACAGTTACTAGATCCCACAATCATGCAGGTGATTCCCTCTACTTATCTTATATGTACAAAATCTGGAACTCCCTTCCTTCATCCATAACCCTAGAATCTTCCCTATCCAAATTTAAAAAAGTCTCTCAAAAGTCATCTAAACAACAAATGGCTATGTCCCTGTTCCACACCTAACTAACCCCAGTCCCACTTTAATACTACTGTAACTATTGCTTTGTACACATTGCCTCTTGATAGGTCTGCATAGCCCTAGTACACCACAACAAAGGTATGATGTGAATTTTGATAGAGTACTTTATTATTACTTTATTATTGTTTGTACAACTATTGATCATTGTTGATGTCACTGGCATATACTTAATATGTGTGCTCAACTAAATACTCTCACTGTATATAATTGAAATACATTATGAACTTTGTCTGTATGTCTGCACATATGTATCTTTGGAGCTTTTCTCCCCGGGCCTCCACTGAAAATGGACATGTATCCAGTTGGACTATCCCAGTTAACAAATGTAAAATAAATAAAATAAATAAAAATATTCTAACATTACTAAAGATAGCATTATTTTTGTATTTATATAAATATAAAGAGACTTCTTGGCATATTCTTCTATAAAACTGGAGTTCCTTTTCTATTCTTGTTAAAGGTTACAGCTAAGCTCATATCTCATTATCCATATTATTTAGAAATGTAATATATTTTCTAATTATTTCTTAAAGTAATACTAAAATAGCATTATTAGCATTTAAATATTGAAATCCTGATCTCCTTTTGTTGCTACTGTTGATGTTTATGTTAAGGGAAATCATTTTCAAAGTGTTCATATTTTGATTTAAGATTTCCAATATTTATTAAAGTTGCATTGTCAACTAAACATAAAAATATTTGTTAGCTAAAATTATTAACATAGCTTGTGTGATTTTGTCATTTGCTCCTAATAAACTGCTTACTACATAAATAACTGCAAAGCATCACAGAACACTACCTACCATCCTTTGATATGCTTTTTATTGTTTTAACAAACTTAGAGTATTAATTATTGCATTATAATAAAGTTATTTGACATTTATTTGAGAAGACAATGTACTTTCTCTCTCCCCACCTCCATGTGACCGAAAAAATATTCTCTTCATAGTAAGCAAACTGTTATGCTTAAACCACTATTTGTCTGGTGAAAAAACATAATTAGTTTCTAAATATGGATTCCACACTTCTAAAATCATTATCTTCATTATTAAATTTGCTAGAACTGATGCAACATATTCAATAGGATAATTGTCAAGTTTACATAAAATCTAAATTGAAGGTGAACAATCAATTTATTTTCCATTGATAATCTTCATTAATTCAAAAGTCTTTTTCTATCAATAATAAATTATACAACACAGCCATCATATGTGTGCCAGGAGGCTTCCACTATGAGTGGCTGAAGTTCAACCTGCCAAGGATCACAATCCCCAAACTCCATTTCCAACTTGAATAATTGGGAAATTACCCCCCAAAAATGGCATCACTACTGGTACAACTCACCAATAGTCACTTTTGTATCGAAGAGACTTGATCCTCGATGGGTTGAACTTCAGGCAAATGATTCTCAAGAATTCAGCCTTAGTCCACCTATAGGTTACCCATGTCTGAACAGCTACAGCCTTGACAGCATAATTTTTCTGGATATTTTCAACCCATCTTGGTGGTATGTAAATATATTCTTTAATATTTTTTTCTGCTGAATAATATGTTTTCTAAAGGATCTTATTGAAACACTCTAAAATTTGCAAAGTTTTAAGAACTCATTAGTTTGCAGTATAGAAACTATTTTCTTTCTCCATTCATAAAAAGTTCTTTAGCAAAACATTATTGAGATTTGCAGTTAGCTTTAATGATAATTCATTTCTAAAAATAAGGTTTTATTTCCTTGTTGAATATGAGAAACACAGGAAATTACAGTACTTAACTATAAATGTATACTTTATGTAGTCAAAATCAAAGTCAAAGTAAACTTTATTGTCATTTAGAACTACAGACATGTAGCCGAAAGGAAATTTCATGCATGAGTTCAATTCTTGAGATTACAAAGGAAAGTAAAACAACACATACAAGTAGAGGAATAACCATAACTAACAAATGCAATACAACCCCCAATACACGCAAGAAAGAACAGAGACATTTACCAACACTCATATACAAACATAATACCCTTCCCTGATTTAAATTAACTACCCTTTTTAAAGTAATACAAAACACACTACAGATTGAAATGCCTAAGTTATTTGTCTAATATTGCAACTAAGTGAGTTAAATAATAATGACTATGGATATAATAAATAAATATTGCACTTACTTGGAATATATGTAAGCATATATTGCACACATAAATAAAAATTGACTTATTATGTCTCCAGACCCTTGGACTAGTGCCTGAGTTCAGAAGTCTAATCACTGTAGGGTAGAAACTGTTACTGAATCTTGTAGTCATGCAGCAGATGTTGCAATATCTCCTGCCCAATGCCAGATGTTTAAACAGTCCATGTGCAGGATGCATGTTGTCCTTTATTATTCTGGTGGCCTTTCGGATGCTTCTTGCAGAATAAAGATGTCGCATTGCTGGAATACTGTAACCTGTTACCTTCTCTGCAACTCTCACCACTCTTTGTAGCATCTTCCTTTCTGTAACTGTGCAGCTTCCAAACCACACTGTAAAGTTGCAGGTGATGATGCTTTTTATTGGACCTCTATAGAAGGTGGAGAGAATATGCGGAGGCAGTTTAGCTTTTTTCAGCCTTCTTAAAAAGTGGAGACATTGGTGCAGCACTTTCTTGACCAGTTGGTTGGTGGTTTCCGTCCATGAGAGATCCTCTGATATGTGTACAGCCAATAATTTTGTATTTTTAACCCTCTCCACACTCTCACCATTGATCCTGAGCACTGGGTGGTTTGTTCTCCTTTTCTTGATGTTGATAATCTCTTTGGTCTTGTTTACATTCAGGTCAAGGTTGTTCCTCTCGCACCAACTGGTCAAAGATGCCACCTCCTCTGTATGGTCTTTCATCCTCCCTTGTGATGAGCCCCATGAATGTGGTGTCATCAGCAAATTTGATGATATGGCTGGATTTGTGCTTAGCATAGCAGACGTCGGTCAGGATGGTGAATGACAGGGGGCTGAGAACACATTCCTGTGGAACCCCAGTGTTAATCATGATGCACTTTGATGTGTTCTTACCTGAACACACCTTCTGTGGTCTCTCAATCAAGAAGTCCAGGATCCAGTTACAGACATGTTTACAGATTCCTAAATGTGGCAGTTTTTCTATCAGCTACATTGGTACCACCATATTAAATGCAGAGCTGAAGTCTATGAACAGCATCCTCACATAGTTGTCTTTTCTCTCTAAATGCTCAAGGGAGATGTGTATTGCTACTGATATGGCATCAGCCGTGGATCGGTTAGCTCTGTACACAAACTGCAGATGGTCAAAATCAGGAGGTAGGCATGATGAAAGATGCTTTTTGATCAGCTGTTCAAAACATTATATAACATTGGATGTCAGAGCAGCTGGTCTGTAGTCATTAGGGCTGGAAGGAGTGGTTTTCTTAGGTAGTGGAATGATCTCAGTTTTCTTGTAGTATGAGGGTACTTTTGCCATGGCAAGAGGGTGTTAAATATTTCCTTCAGCACTGTACATAGTTGATCAGCACAGCATTTTAACACCTTTACAAGTATGTTGTCTGGGCCAGCAGCCTTCCTGGGGTTCACTCTCCTTAGCTCTTTTCTTACCTCCTCTGTTCTGAGGCTGAGTACTGCATCCTTCTCATCAGTGAGTAGCTTTTGTCCCAACCTTTAGTTTCTTTCCTCAGATCTCCCAAAGATGTTCATACTGTCCAGGAATTTGATGCTGTCCTCACACTGTGCTGACCTGATTTTGTAGTCAGTGATCTCCTGTATGTCTTGCCATAGTCCCCTTGTATACTTCATGTCTTCAAAGTGGTTCTGTGCCTTTCGGCCATACTCCCTCTTAGCCTCCTTTATATCCCTCCTCAGATTACCTCTTGCTACACTTAGGGCTGCTTTGTCCTTAGCCCTGTAAGCTGTGTTTCTCTCCTTCAGAAGCTCATATACCTTAGGGGTGAGCCATGGCTTCTAGTTAGCTCTAATAGTGATACTCTTGGTATTTGTTACCCCAGCGACACATTTTCAAGTGTATGCCATCACTACCTCATTGTATTCATCAGTGTTTAGATGCTGATTCACTGTGGCTGCCTCCTTGAACATATCCCAGTTGGTTCTTTCAAAGCAGTCTTGGAGGGCCTCCATAGCCCCCTCAAGATATACACTGATTTGTTTCTTTGTGCGTTTCTCTCTAACCAGTGCAGGTTTTTAAGCTGGTGATAGCAAGATGGTATAATAGCCAGAGTTTCCCATTTGTGGAACTTGCACTGTCTTATAAGCTTTCTTTAAGTTTATGTACACCTTGTCCAGGATATTATCACTTGTATGAATGTCCACATACTGATGGGACTGTGGGAGTACTTTTTTCAGATCTGCTATATTACAGTCAGGATATTTGTTCTGCAGCTCACCCATGTGATTGCATAGTTTATTTAGAGCCTCAGTGGTATTAGCACTAGGTGGGATATACACCACTGTTACATTGACCCCATTCAACTCCTTGGGCATATATTGTAAGAATGAACACCGTAAGAATAAAGCATACACAAGGGTTGTGAAGGGAATCTAGAGCAACTAAGGTATTATATAGTGCTTGCAGCATATGTCAGATAAAGCTGCCCAAGAGTGAGCAGAGCACCGCTATTCACACCAGAGGCAGGGTTCTACCAGTGGGCATAATATCATTGAACTGCTATGTCTACATTACACACAGACGGAATGTAGTTCATGTTGTGACCACCTACACTTGTAACCCGCAAATAGCCGTATTCCATAAAACCAAGAAAGGCACGTATGTGCAAATATAAATGGCAGGAGACCCTGTGAATACACGAGGTGGTACAAAATGTGTGTAGGGCCCCAAACGCTCTGGAGAGGGCAATGTGTAAAGGTGTGTCATGGCTGCGATATAAGGTGGATAATGGCTGCTACGTGTGGAAACTCAACATGGGTAGGGTGGAGAAACTATGGCTATGCGATTATGGATCCAGGAGTGCCAGGGTTGGTTGCGCCAGTTCCAATGGACCGGCCCATGTAGGTCAGCTAGTATGTAATAGGTATATATGCATACGCACATGCAGACAACAATATGTTGAAGTAAATTCTCTGTAACACATGCACTCCATTTATTGACATAAATAATATGAATGTGCACAAACAAACAAATACAGTAGCTGGAATAATAGGCTGTGCAGACGAGGAACAGGTCAAATGACACTGTATCACATCACAATTACTATCGGTACTCCGTACATGAAAATATTGTGAAATCTGTCTGCTGTATAACGTGCTAAATACCGATTACAAATTAACCGAAGTGAAGTGTCGGTGTCATATTGACTAAGGCAATAGTATGCTGTTGAAGCAGATATAAAACCCAATACGCATGTGTAAGTAATGCGTATGGCTGGGAAATGTATTGGTCAATGGACACACAGATGTGTATATATATATATATATATATATATATATATATATATATATATATATACACACACATATATATATATATATATATATATATATATATATATATATATATATATGTTACTGTAGATATACACATGTACATAACTAGGTTACGTTACAGCAATTACGGGTAACATATGTGCAGACCGGGCATATGTTAGTGGAAGGTCCAATAAACAAACGTTTACCTCCCACAACTCCACAGCTAGGCCTGTCAGACATACAGACATGCAATAAAGGTAAATACACCACTGCTTTCCAGACCACCAGCAGGAAAGTACCAGTGGGAGAGATCTGCAAGGTCTACACTTTAAACATGGATCCTGGGGTCCCTTGCAGGACAGAAAAAATTCACCATGCGGGCGAACCTATAATGACTGACTCGACCAGGATGTAGCTGTACACGGAACAGTAGGTTGTGCAAGTCTGATAACACATGGGTTGACAAAACGTACGACATGTGTCCCGAGACAGGGAGAGTGGGCAGTGTGTAGGGGTGTGTTCATACCCCAGCTGCACTCACAGTAAGTATGAGTCATGAGTGCTGTAGAGGGGTGTCAGGTAGGGGAATCATGGGTATGCAATAATGGGCCTAAGTGTGCAGGTATTGGTTGGCAGAGATGTATTAAGCTCGCCCCGTGGAAGTAATTAATGTTCCTAAGTGGGCATAGCAGATGCCCATACCTCCCAAACCTGAAGAGCACATCTACTGGATAGTCTGTAAACCATTGGGGGAACACATAGGGACTATATCAGTGCCTATACCCGATTATCATGGACGTCCATGATTACGAATCAAAATCTAATACAGTCCTAATTAAACCCTTACAGAACTAGTGATATTAGGTCGACAGGTGGCGGAATACACGTAATGACTAATGACAACATATACATATATAACTATATATATATATATATATATATATATATATATATATATATATATATATATATATATACACATACACATAATACACACAAAGATATATATATATATATATATATATATATATATATATATATATATATATATATATATATATATATATGTGTATATATATATATATATATATATATATATATATATATATATATATATATATATATATATATATGTTACTGTAGGTATACACATGTATATACCTAGGTTACGGTACAGCAATTACGGGTAACATATGTTCAGACTGGGCATATTATAGTGGGAGGGCCAATCAACTAACGTCTACCTCCCACACCACCCAAGCTAGGCCGGTGAGACATACAGACACGCAATAAAGGTAAATACACCGCTGCTTTCCAGACCTCCAGCAGGAAACTACCAGTGGGAGAGATCTGCAACGTCTACACTTTAAACATGGATGACGGGGTCCCTTGTGGGACACCAAAAATTTCTCTAATAGGCAACCCAATAATGACTGATGTGACCAGGATGTAGCCGTACACAGAACAGTAGGTTGTGCAAGTTTGATAACACATGGTTTGACAAAATGTATGACGTGTCCCGTGCCAGGGAGAGTGTGTAGTGTGCAGGGGTGTGTTCATACCCTAGCTGCACTCACAGTAAGTATGAGTCATGAATGCTGTAGAGTGGTGTCAGGTAGGTGAATCATGGGTATGCAATAATGGGCCTAAGTGTGCAGGTGTTGGTTGGCAGAGATGTATTAGGCTCGCCCCGTGGAAGTAATTAATATTCCTATGTGGGCATAGCAGACGCCCATACCTCCCAAACCTGAAGAGCACATCTACTGGATTGTCCGTAAACCATTGGTAGAACACATAGGGGCTATATCAGTGCCCTGTACTCAATAATCATGGATGTCCATGATTACTAATCAGAATCTAACACAGTCCTAACTAAACACTTCCAGAACTAGTGATATTAGGTAGACAGGTGGTGGAATGCACGTAATGACTAATGACAACATGTATGAGTCATAAACAGCATGTACCTTGACAAATGTGAATTAATACATATGCCCTGTGACTGTCAATGTGTCAGGTTAATAGAACCAATCATCTAAATGTGTCCCTGAGGGTGTTATGCAGTGTCCCTGATACAGTGTTCATTCTTCCCCATTCGTATGTGAGGTCTGCTAGTGACAGAAAGCGCATATTCCGCTGACTGCCTTAGGTAGATGATAGCATAATAGTTTGGGGTTACCACCTTTTCGCCTTTGTGAGGGACACTCCCCTCTGGGCAGTTGTGTCCTGCAAAATGAATGTTATTATGGCACATGGCCTGTGATTTCGGGCAAAGAATCCATATATTGTCTGTTGTGGTTGCATAAAACGAATTTGTTTTATCTGAACCACCTAGATTTTATAGGAAACAGTATTAGCAACTATAATGCTACAAGAATAACTTTTACTTATGCAAACCGGTGAAGTAGTCAATTTTCTACTGGCTGTGGGTATGTGTTGCCTTGCCAAATCTGACATCTCTACATATAGGTCCTTTAAGGCTCCCACCTTTCGAAATGGCCAAAGTGGGACCTGCTCCGTAGAAATGTCAGACGTACCAGGTCAGAACATACCTACAGCCAAGCATAGTACAGAAATATAAGTATTAGCACAGATCAAAGCTTAGTCTAGCAGCAGTCAAGTTTCTTATGCTACTTCACATAACATATAGAAGTGTCATTTATACAATAACCATTACATGCAACTATTAGAGAAATGTAGAATATAATATTGTTCTGTAATCAGGACATTTGCTATGCCTAGATTATTCTTGCATGACACATACGCCTAATGAGGGACTGTCCCACGCAAAGTGGGACAGATGTTAATCCTAAAGTCTCACTTCGGCCAATTTAAAAGGTGGAAAACCTACAATAGGTATGCGGTAGCATGACCCGGCAGAAGGATGTAGTTCCCAAAACACATTTGCTTCTCTGCATTGCAGAGTATCATTTCCCATGTATCAGCCAGATGGGAGCAGATTGTATGAGGAACACACATATAATATGATTAACTCACTGGAGAGGCCGCCGATTCCGTACTGTCGAACGCCATGCCGTTGCCTAATGGTCATCCATACCCGATACTGTAATCATGTAGTCCGATGTAATAGGCATCACAAGGGATCACGCCCACCCAGCGTGAGTGACAAATGCAAGCACCAATGTTGGTGCATGTGCAAGTGAGGGAGCGAGCGGGTGTAAGCATGTTTGGCTACCAGTATGCGAGTATTGCACTGTTAAAGAAATGTGGAGTCTAAACAAGTATAAGAAGCTATAACAAGAGGTCAGCAGTACTTAACACCATGCAAACCCATGCACAACCGCTCCCAGCTGCTGCAATGTGCCTTACTCACTCTGTATCCAATGGTCTTGTTCTGGCCGCAAACAAAGAACCCTCCTTTGCAAGTGTTGGTAGCAACACCCTGCGCACACAGCTAATCTGAATTACCAATACACCATGGCAAATATACAGAGAATAGACAGTACCACACACATACCGTACAGCACAGTCATCCAACTGTATAGCAATGTACCAGCAGATATGTCTGGACCACTGGTGTTTGCAGATCTGGCCGTCTTGTGTTTAAGTGTGCGAGCATGCCCAATATGACCGTTACGCATGTTGTCGACTGACATTACCATCATACCTTCATGTGTTTCAGCATGCCTAGTATGGTCAACTGGATCACACGTGTTACATGTCCAGGTAGTCAGTACTGTGGTGCCGACCCCTGCGTTGTACACTGACAGGTGGCATGCTGTGTCTGCAGGGTATCTATCAGTCATGTGGCATTGACTGTTGCTACATTTCTGCACAGCGTGGGGGGACATCCAACTGTATCCACATTCCTACACAGCACTGGGAGGGGCGCACATGACTGTTACATGTGTACGTTGGAAGGGGGGCACAGCTGACAGTTGTACACTTTTGCTACTACTGTACTGGTATGTCAGGTACTCCATTTCAGTGTGTGGACCTACCTAATGTGCTGGCTAGAGACATACCAGTGTACTCCAGATCCTAGCTTTAATTACCAACATATTGGTCAGATGTCCTAGCCTTCACAACCTACATCCAACTTCCTGGCCTGCTGTAGTTAGTCTGTCTGTTTGTCTGTGGGGGGGGGTCATCCATTGGGCATATCCAGAGGCCATTGTACAGCATTTGTCTGTGTTGGTCTACACCTGTCCAGCTGGTTGAGACTTGTGTGGGCTGTATGGACACACATGATGTTCAGCCCATAACCCACAGTGGGTTAGGACACCCTGTGTACTACTGGCTACTACTGTGACCCCGGTATGTGCTACAGATGTCATGGTGCCACTATGGATGTGTACTGTCCGCTGCCCTAACATTCGGCCACCAAATTCCCTTGCATGCTCACATCCATACCATAGCTACAGGTAAAAACACATTCTAATACAACTGCCAATTGGTAGGTTGATTGACTTACCTTGAGGGTGTGCCAGACCTGAGGATGGTGCTGGAGGGCTGCCTATGTCGGATGCACACAGTGCACTTCCTATACATGGCTGAGCACAGGTAGTGTCAAGTTTGGCATCCCTTTTACTGTCTGTGCGAGTCAGAGAGGGCGACATTCCCTGGGTACCTACTGTGTCAGTGCATATGCTATGCGTTGCCTCTTTGCCCAGGCCAGGTCATACTGGGCACATCTCCTTTCACCTACTGGGTCCGGCTCAGGTAGTTCCTCCTCCGAGTCACTCTGTGCCTGTACAGACCTTGGCATTGGTGGGGGGCTGTGTGGCCCTGCCCCATGCTGTTCCTGCTGTGACTGTTTCTGCAGGATCATATTGTGTAGCCTAGCACATACCATAACAATTTGAGTGCATGTAGCTGGTGAATACTGCAAGGCTCCACCGGATGTGTCCAGACACCAGAACCGTGACCTGAGCATCCCAAACACATGCTCAATTATATGTCTTGTCTGTGCGTGTGCCTCATTATGGCGTAGTTGTTCAGGTGTGTGTGCATTTCTGATGGGTGTCATCAGCCACGGCTCCAGTGGGTACCCAGCATCCCCCACTAGGTGACCATAAGGGATGTCCATATTGGCAAAGGTGTGGTACAGCTGCATCAGATGCCATATATCGGAATCATCATAGCTTCCAGGGCAGCCAGCACACACATTCAGTATAATGCCCTGGGTATCACATACGACCTGACAGTTGATGGAGGGGATGTCCCTGTGATTAATGTAGGCCCTACCCCACTCACCAGGTGGTGCTTTGATGCATACATGCATGCAGGCTATAGCACCCACTATCCCAGGGTAGTCTGCCATTTGGTAGAAGAGATGCATATTGCTGGTCAACACCTCACGTGTGTTGAGGAAATGTACTTGCTCACTGGCATTTGGTGACATGGCATCTAGGAACTGGTGGAATACTCTGGATGCAGATGCCTGTGCGATCCCCATGATATCCCCAGTTGTGCTTTGGGAGGTACCTGTGGCTAGTATACCTAGGCCTACACATACCTTAGTATCCACTGGGATGGGTTTCCCTCGGCCTGTTCGATGTGTCAGGTGTGGCTGGCACAGCTCAACAATCTGCTGTAGGAGGTCTCTGCCCATCCCATAGCGCTGCACTCTCCAGCTCATGTAGCCCCTGGTAAGTTACCCTGGGTCTGTAAAGTCTTCTCTGTCTCCTCACTGACAGCCTCCTGCACATGTTGGTCTATGTTGCCTGCTGCAGCCCTTCTCATTTCATTGGATTGTTTCATAAAATGTCCCCGCATGTATACACCGGTGGTGTAGAGTGTGGAAAAAACCCATGTGTATGGTGCTTGCTCACTTTAGCGTACTGTTCTGGGCTGGGCCTGTAATCTGTTGATTGTGCTAATTATCACCTGTTTGCACAGCTTGTTCACCTTGACTACTCTCCTACTGCTGTTGTCCCTCCCAATTGCACTAGGCAGGTATAGACACACCCCTAACTTAGGCGTGCTAAGGCAGGAGCAATCCCAAGACACAGGGCTCCAATGTACATACAATATGCCTGACACCCCCCCATGCTTTCACCTATATTCGAGTCCTGCACCCGGCTATCTATACACATACACTCTTGGGACCTGCATCACACCCTGGGGATAAATGGGATTCACTATTTTCCACCTCATTTGAATAGTATTGTCTTCTAATGCATAGTTACATGACCCATACTGAGCCTCCAAAATAATAACCACTGTTTACTGTCGCGCAGATCAGCACACAACTGGTTAAAAGTGCCTTACTGTCACCGTATTCAATATCCCTTGTTCTTTCCAGCAACAAAATAACCAGTCTCTACATGCCTCAAACCCAGGACCCTGCACACCACAGATGATGTGCTTTACCACTAAGCCATGGCAGATATACATACATCCAAGGTGATCACGTACAGATCATCCAGCACAGGCATTCAACAGTATAGGACATGTATTCCATCATGTAGATTTATGTGTGCTAATGTCTATATATATATATATATATATATATATATATATATATATATACACACACACACACACACACACACACACACACACACACACACACACATATACATATACACACACATACGTAGATATAGAATATATATCACAACAACGGACCATGTGACACCAAAGCATTAGACAAGAATGAAAAGGAAACCACATGTGCCTCCTGCATTATGTACTGGTGTTAGTATCAAGGCAAGTGTGTTTTGTTGCGTCACATGGGTCAGACTGTATTAAGGGTAAGATTAGGGCTGCTGACATTTACTCACCAGACCTATTGGCGAATGTATGTGTATGTCTTGCCAACCCAGTCTCTTGGGCGATTGTGACATTTATGGACACTATATAGGAAAACAACAAAACATGCTCAACACATTCTGGAGCTAGCCACTCACAGATACCAACACATAGGATATGACTGCCAAACACACACACCTGTCATGCCTTGGAATAGAACATCTACCTGTCTATTTTATCACACTACAGCATTACGCAGTTACAGAACTCGCTACCAAGATTATTGGGACACAGCACTCCCAGAGGCATACTTCTAGATGGGTGACATCATCAGCAATGGAAAAGACGCTGATAGAGATTGTATGGAGTGTGAGCAGTCTAAAAGCATTAGTCTGTCCCCAGGCAGATGGAAACACACACACACAGTTGGCATGGCTGGGATTAGAACACAGACCTAACTACCTTATCACATTACAGCATTACGCAGTTACAGAACATGCTACTGTGATTACTGGGACACAGCACTCCCAGAGGCATACATCTAGATGGGTAACATCATCAGCAATGGAAAAGACTCTGATAGGGATTGTATGGAGTGTGAGCAGTCTAAAAGCATATTACTGTCCCCAGGCAGACAGAGACAAACACACGCCAGTGGTGTGATCAGGACAACTGCCTATCTATGGACCACTATTACAACACTACATAGATACGAGACGCGCCACAGACACTACATCTTTCAAGACTGTCAATATGACCTTCTAGGAATGCGGACATCGACATGGATGCTGGCAATTACGATTTACATACCTGTGAACCAGTGTGTTCAATGTAGGAATCCATCCTGAAGTGGGGTATGGCCATCTGTTTCCTGGACGACCACTATCGCTATACAGGATTACAAAGGCTATGCCCATACACATAGAGGCACATAACCGACACAAGGTGTCACCGGGCATGCTCACGCACTTAGTAGCATACGTCAGTTTGGAATGCACTATGTGTCCATCTACACAATGTCATACTGGGCATGCTCACACAGTAGCAAAGGGCTGTTTTGTATGCACTCTGATTCTAAACACAGAAGGGCACAGTGTGTCGATAGTTGTCATTGTTAGGATGAATGCTGCACTACATATATCTGACACCGGTCTTCTACACAACGTCTGCTGCTGTCCATCACCTTAGATGTACCAATCTAAACCTGGCACACTAATACCACCCATGGTGATGTCCTGCCAGGAGTGGCTACTTCGCCCATATAGTGCCATTCATAGACGAATGTCCTGAGACCAGGTTAACTCCCTGACACCTGGAGGACAACTGCATTGTATGTGTATGCTAAACAGTGCTAGATGTGTAGCGTTCATAATCACAGCTGCCAATCTAGATCCAACAATGGGGAATACTGACATCTGTGCAGTGAGGAACACCTGGCTGAAGGCTCAGTTGTGCATAATAGCACTACCACCGTATACCTCGGATACAGACATGTGGGCCATAACACCGTTATGGACCGCTCCAGGTGGTGGTGTCCCCATGTACATGAAGGACACTCACATGTACTGACCAGTACACCCTCAAAAGCCATCACAGATGTGTCAGGTGCAGATCACAGTGTCAAAAGCCGCATTCTAGGATGTAGCCCTCAGACATCACCATGTTCTTGGACCAGCAACACACATCCATACATGTAGTAGAACATATATTAGTACAACACCATGTGACCCATGACCAGTGGACTGTACCTAGCTCTACAGCAACTGTGCAGACTGCCCATGCACTGTCACAGCTGCATCATGTGTTATGCAATGCAATGATACCACTGTTTGTAACCAGGTTGGCTGTACACATAACAGGGGCCCTGGGTCATATACAGCTGTAACAGATGACTGTTGCTGTACACCAGTAAACACACTCATGTTTGGATATGACATATATGTACCTGTCATGGATATGTACATGCCCCACACACACACAACACATATGTACATAGCATAGCTGTTGCTGTCCTTCGTGCAGACAGGTGGCTACAGCAATTATACACATGCACATGGAAGGTAGGTCCATGGCTGTTGAATGCTAGCAGTACATAACATGTGATAGCAATGTTGACTGAGTTAACATTCCTTCTGTACTGGTTACCCATGACAACTATCATATCATACAACAGTCCATGTGTCATGTATGTCATCACACATGTCCACCAATTGCAATGCCTACAAACATGGCTAAATGACAGGAATGTAGGACCTACACACATGTACATGTAGTGGTGTGCATTCAGCTACCATGCGTGTGCAGTAGCTGATGTTTGCAGGTGATCTGTGTCTTACTACAACATGCAGTTGCAATGCAGCCCCATCATTGCCAACTGTATATGGTGAAATACTGACAGTATGGTAAGATGTACATCAGGTATGGACGGATGTGTGGACATAAAGTGGTGGGCCAGCTTTGCAGATGGATGTTTGCTGAAGACAGCTCACAGGTGTGTCACAAGCCATCCTACCATAACATGTGCAAACACTAAGCTATGTTTCTGTTAATTGAAGGGGAAGACATACAACCTACACAGCGGTCAGGGAGTCACTGACTGTAAATCACTTGACACCTGTAACACTTAAGACCTCCAGTGTGCATATATCAGCACAATTGCCAAAGGTAGCATCGGTACACATTGTAATGTGGGCAATACTGCTGCATGTCTGTCATACGTATCATAAGATAGCAGGTGTTTGATTCACAGTACTGTCATGTGTGTTTGCTTGTGTGTCCGTATATGCCACGTATAGTGGGGAATACATCACAGTTGTTACACACCCCTGTACACTGTTGTAGAGATCTGTACATACTGCAGTGTAGAAAGCAAGACATAGGCAGGGGTGGGGAGTGTATCACACACATGTGAGCTATCTGTATGTGCATGACATTGGTGCATTCAATTGTGGACTCCACAGTGTGTGTGTATGTATGTATGGCTGTCTGGTCCATGGAGTGAGGATGTATATTACCATAGTGAACAGATAGGACCCCTAACCCCTCCAGGTGATGCAATCTACTACCCTGTTGATGCCGTTGATCTTAGGAATTACTGACTACCTGTACATGCTCATTCTCTGTGTCGCATCACATGGGTGCACAGTACTGTAATGGTGATTACCACATAGGCAGGGGTCCTCACCTCAACACTATCAAATGTGTGTGTGTTACAGTGTCGTTGACCCCGTGAGTGTGGGCATGTTACTGTGTCTGAATACATGTGCGCGAATACGTGTGTGTGTGTGTGTGTGTGTGTGTGTGTGTGTGTGTGTGTGTGTGTGTGTGTGTGTGTGTTTAGTTGTGTGTTCTCATCCTGTAATGTGAATGTGTATTACTGCTACACAGTGAGGCCTCAAGCTATCAACTGGCCTCTACCCTTGTCATCAGCTAGACCGCTATGTAAACTCCCCGCTCCATGTAACTGTACCTGTGATGTCACCCGGTATGGATGTCACGTCTCTAGCCACTGTAGCTTAGTACACAGCTCACATGCTTCTGGATCAGTAGATGTGTAGACATCTTTGGAATATCAGCCTTTCTAACAGTGAGGTTGAAGCTACATATAGCATGCTGGTATTGTCATACATGCCTGTGCGTAGTCCACATTTACACATTGGAAACTGCAAACACTGGTACTCAACAGCACATGCAATTAGACCTGAAGGAGGGAAGCAGGACATCATTACCAACATGCTGTTACTGTTGTTACCAAAACACATACTGTGAACAGGAAACAATGCATTCTAAACCTGTACTACATGGTATGTCTGCTGTGTGTCAACAGTACACAACAATTGTAATCTACACTTATCTCCCTATTCTGTTCACCCTGTGCATCAGACCATATGAGCATGTCCCTGCACCGATGGTGTGGATGACAAGGATGCAGCACAGGCATCATCATATGCACAGGGTGATAATGTTTGCCAGGGGCCTAGGCTGCACCAGTAGATGACATCATGTGTGTGGGTTAGGGCCTGTGATCTAATTGGCCATGTGTGGTTGTTATGCATGTGAGTGTTGCGGTGCCCTATAGATGTTTCTGGTGTGTGCGTGTATGTGTGCACACAGTTCTGCTATGTGTCTGGCCTACAGAGGGGTATTATTGACAGCTGCAGACTGTACAGACAAGGATTTACAGCTCACGGTGTCCGGCCACGGACACGTGACCTATGCCTGCCAGGGGTTGCACGGGCACTACCAGGCAGAGGTACAGATTGAGTACTGTCCGATGACACATGTCCACTGGAACCATGTCCCCATTGAGACCATCCAGGGCCACATCCACGTGGCCTGCTGTGTCCTGGTGTGGACAGCGCAGCACCAGCTGCACTGCTGCTACTACCGCCACTATGGGAGCGGGCATGTGAGGTAGCTCATTCACGTAGACCTTCACCAGGTGATGTAGTTGGACTACGTCCAAGTGCCCTACGCCTCGCTCCTACCAGATGTTCCAGCAAAGACAGCTCACGCTCGCGGATTGTCATGCCATGGTCAAGGATTCCAACCATGTCACCCAATCATCTGTCCAAAACATCAGCAATCTGCTGCTGAGCATTTGCCAATGCCTGGATGTTGTCATTTAAAGAATGGATAGCAGCCCTCTGAAGCCTCTGCCCTTTTCTGTTCTGCAGTTCAGCACGTGCCTGTGCTGCCATTACAGTCTGAAACATGCATCTGGTGACACCAGCTGCTGGGCTCTGTCCTGCAGGGACATGTCGGCCAGAGGTCCTCCTATGAGCAGCACTGGCAACATGCCTGTGTGGCACATCTCCAGTCATTTGACTGACATCATGGTGTGAATACACACCTTCCATAGCCACCACACATTCCTGTCCCAAGCTACCACACGCTAACTGTCCTTCCTCTATGGCCACTGGTGATGGGGTATGTGTTGGCATGAGAACTGTGTGTGGGGATGAGGGGGATATAGGTGGAATGGCAACCAATGGCACAGATTCAGCCCCTGACAACCCTGCCTGTGCCTCAAGCATATGTTCATCATCACTGCTAGAGTCTGTGGGGACACTAACATCAGATGGACCTCAGGAGGGTAACGCACCTACATCACCTGTGAAGGCAAACAAAGACTCTACATTACAATACAGACACACACACATACACACACAGATACACACACACACACACACACACACACACACACACACACACACACACACACACACACACACACACACACGCACACACACACATACACACACACCATGCATGTGATTTGACAGATGGCATGCAACATGCATGTGATACAGCAGACAGCATGCAGCTCATACAATAATAGTGTAGTTATCATACATCCCTGGGTTGCACATAACAGCAAGCATGTGGCATAGCAGAAGCCATGCATTTCACACAATCATGGTAGTAAGCATGCAACCCTGTGTTACACCATGTGGACCAGCACAGGTTAACAGTACACATGGCTGATGTGAGGCATATGACCTTGACATTAACATGTAGTATGACATGTAATCTGCTGACGTGTGCATTGACATGCATACATGTTTGACACAATGGTGTCCTGACACATGTACAGTGGTGTAATGGTGTCACATTGCAGTGTTGTCTGTACGCCCTACAGATAAAATGCACTTTTAGCAGATGTGCATGACCATTGAAGGGTATTATGAGGCATCTATATTGCTATACAGTGTGAAGTACAGACACAGTGCCATTGCAATGGAATCATGAGGCATCTCTATTGCTATACAGTGTGGATTACACACACAGTGCATAGCCATGACTGTGTGCATACACAATACATATATACTGTGGATTGTGACCCACATCGCTGAAGTGTATACACACTAAACCATGATATGTAATGTATGATAGGTCACCAAAGGACATACGGATGACACCTCTGCACATCTGCTAACATATCTTAGCTGCCTGGCAACCATGTCCACACATGGCAGACTTGTCAATACACCATGTCCCATATGACATTTGTGTACCACACACATGAGGTGCATGGCTGGCAGTGATGTCCAACAGCAGCAAGGGAAATGTACTGCATCTGTGTCCTGATGTGGTGTCTGCATATGTATGTGGATGCTGTACAGGTGACTACTGTCATGCTGTGACACAGTCATGATGTTCAACACATCTTATGTGGTCGAATTAAGTGACGCCTCCACAAGCTGTGCACAGGCTTGTAGGATGTCCAGTGTTCCACATCTGCAATATAACCATTCAACAAAGGCTATAGTTGTACCGTGTGTAGCCAATGTACAACAGGGTGTACACACAAACACATCACATCTACTGTGTGTTGCTACATGTCTCTGGCTATCCTCCATGGCCATGTGTGAACATGTGTTTGCCAAATGGTTGTGATGGCCGTCTATCTCACATGTCTGTTTTGTCCCATATGACATACACCCATAGATGTCAGATACTCCACTGTCCACAGGGTTATGCAGACAAAGGGTTGTATGTTTGGTATGTGGGGTATGTTTTATGGGATAGTGAGACAATGTTGCAGCCGGACCACTACATGTCATGGACATGTTAGATGGCACATCACAATGTGTGCACTCATTGCAGGGGCATATTCCACAATGGTGAATCCTGTGGGCTGCCCATACTCCAGCTCACTGTGTAGTACTGTTTGTGTACCACACATGTGTAGTTATGATGTATAGTACCTATTCCTACATTGAACAACACCTCCACCATTGTATGCACAGCTGTCCACACATCTAGCAATGCCAGTTTCTGTGGTTTCATGTCAGTGTTTCTCTTAGTTTGTAAGTATTGCACATGGGTAGCCAGTGTGATGGATTAAAGATGCGACCTGTATATTGTGACCAGACCAAACATTATGTGTACATGTGTTAACTGGCCACATGGTGAATAGATCTGTGCATTAACATGCCTGATACTTATAACTGTCTCACCTGAAACGGCCTGCTGTGTCTGCGGAATGCCAGAGGTACCTATATAGGGGTGACACAGCAGTATGATCATTATCCACGACTGTATAACAGCTACAGGGTGCAATGTGCATATTAACACATTCGCCAGTACAATAGGATATACTATAGAGTATGCACATGTGTGCATACACAAAGTAGCTTACTGTAGTATGCGGCATGTGTGTATACATGCCTTGCATATGATGTTATATTACATATTGTACAGTGACACAACTAAATGGGATATAATAGTTATATGTGCAGTAGTGACTTACTAGGCAACTCCAGGCTCGGTGGTTGGGAGGCACCCACCTCCACAATGGCAGCTAGGGTTTGTGGATGCTGTTCTGATGGTGTCCTCAGGTTGGCCAGTAGCTTCTCGGTACGTGTGAGTGGGGGCTGGATTGGTGGCCCAGCACCTGTTGCACCTTGTTCCCTGGCGATTGCATTTGCACACTGTTTCGCACATCTGATCAGGTCCATGTAGTGTCTGCACACCTGCTGGTATGTGTGGTTATGGCCACCCACATCATTAACCCTCCTGCACAGTTCCTGCCTCAGGTCACCATGCTGCTGTGCATGCTGTGGCACATGGCTAAACAAGACATCATAGTTGTCTTGGAGGTAAGGTATAAGGGCCTCATCCTCCAGGTGGGTATAAGCTGGGAGCCATGCTCGAGGCATATCTGGAGGACATAATGATGGAGACAGGTCACAGTATCTCAGAGATGCACAGAGATACAGCTGCACATACATGTGTGTTACATTTAGTACATATGAACAGTTGTCTTTGCAAATTTTCATGACACTGACACCACTGACATGTTTGTGTCACACACATGTGACACCCAATGGGGATTGGATATTATCACCATATATGTGTGTCACCTGATTACATTGCTCATAATCCATGTGAATGTTGTCTTGATGTGGGCATGTCTGTTTGCCTGTACTGGTGTTTTTACCTATCAGCACATGCCTGGATGTGTCCACATTAATGCTGTAGATCTTAATGCTGTGTATATGTCACATATCAACACATACACTGCCTTAACGGAGATGACCTGTGACAATGCAAACATGCACATGGAAGCCTTTACATGCATGTGTTTTGCCATATACATCTACACGGCACTGTACAGCAGTTCAACATCCTGCCACTTATCACCTGTATTGCACATGTGATACACATGGGACAGTGGCTAGCTGGATGGTATTTGCAGGGATGGTTATCAACTATTTATTTTATTTATTTATTTTTATTTATTTAACATTTGTTGACCGGGAATGTCCGACTAGGTTCCACAGAGCCTGTTTTCAGCGGAGGCCCGGGGAGAAATGCTCCAGATGCATGTCTTTGGAATGTGGGAGGAAACCCACGCGAACACAGGGAAAACATGCAAACTCCACACAGAAGGCACCCCAGCTGAGAATCGAACCAGAGAACCTCTTGCTGTGAGGTGACAATGTTAACCACTGCACCACTATAGCATGTACGGCTAAGGTCATGTAGTAGTCTGTATGCCCTGGGCCATGTATGAGCGTAGGATGTAAGGTTTTCTAGCTGTAGCCGACAGCCATATTTCCGGTGCCAGGTGAAGCAGTGCCACATAACTGATCCAGATGGTTAATGATACCTCTACCATGCGGTCATCACACCATGTCTGACAGAGGTGAAATGTGCAGCTTTGCTGGACAGGGTTGCATAGTATGGCAGGAGTATGTAACGTGTATGGCACAAGGATCTGTCCAGCATGTGACGATCCTTGTACTAGGAAGGTGAATGTCCATGACATATGTATTTCAGATCAGAATATGTACGTATAGCATGTCCAACATCACAGTGTTGGACATGTCTTTATGCAGGGTAGGCATCATGCTACATAGTGGAGATGAGGATTGTGAAGGCTGATGTTGCCCATCCAAACATGGGCAATACCCCTTAAAGGTGATATGTGATCCAATATTGGTCACTTGAGTGATGAGTATGGCTGTACAATGATCTCCATGCTCATGGATGGCACCCTGTCATGACAAGGGTTGCCTCCTATGACTACTTAATAGGCTTGGTGACGTCACTAGCTCAGGGAGGTAAACTGCACAGCACCATTCCTTACACACAGTGTCCAATATGCTGACTGCTGCCTAGGTGGTAGTTCATGGGTACAGGATTATTAACCTAGTGGTGACAATGCAATATGCAGCTGTCAGATTGTGCACATATGTCACACACCTCACCCACAAAGCCCATTCTGTATGTTGTCCACAACACTGAGTCAGCTATTGCTCCTAGGTCATAGCCATTCACATACTTACATACGCAGATGCCTCCCATTTGTCTGTGTGGTATGGGCTACAATGAGGGGGAGTACAATGAATTAACCCTATTTACTGTAGCTGCCACTGGTGTGATATGCACATATCACTCAGAAACCTTTTGTAGTGTTGGTTCTGTCAACAGTCCACTGGCAGACACTCCTGTGACATACAAAGGTACATCTAGTATACTGAGTGTAGGTGGAACACAGTATGGGTGATGATGTCCTATGACCTGTCACAGGTATGATATGCAGTGTGAAATCATCCGTACTGTCATCTACATCTGTACTGCTAACAACATATACATTGATTAAGGTTCATGGACTTTCAGACCAGACTCAGCAGGGTAATAGTGCAGTGCCTCCCATTATGAGTGGTGTCTCCACTTTGTGGGTTGTGATAACTGTTGGTGTGCACCATTCAGTGTTTTCACAGACTGACATAAAGCTATGTTTTACATGATGTGTATGTGTAGAGCAAACTGTTTTGCCATATGTGTATGATTCAACCAGGGATGTGAACAGGTCACATGCAGCCTAAGTGCACCTTGTACCATCATAGTTATGGTTACAGGGGCTCTGTAGGGTTCATGGATATGTGATTGTGTACCTGTTGGGGGGGCAGTGTGTTTATGTTATCCAACACCCTATCTGTTATCCGACACCCTATCTGTATTGCTTAATCATGCTCAGCACTTTTTCAAAACATGTAAGCACTTCATGAGCTACTAATTACTATAGCACTCAATCCTCCTCATTTCCTACAGGTAAACACTGTTTGTACTTACATTTCCCACTTGCTTATAGTACAACAGCTGTTGTACACACTTTCCTCACATATCTAGTGGGAAATAGTTAAATATTCAGGCATGTCCAAGTGTCAATTCCCAGTGTTATCGCCTGTCTATATGATGAATATGGGCATCATGAGGCAATATAGAAATTGTCTCGTGTACACAGTCAATGCTCCCCTCCTAACATACAACACTACAACCTGTGG
The DNA here is from genome assembly GCF_019279795.1 of Protopterus annectens. NCBI lineage: Eukaryota > Metazoa > Chordata > Ceratodontiformes > Protopteridae > Protopterus > Protopterus annectens. The sequence goes on from NC_056739.1 coordinate 1,238,885,045, forward strand.
GAGATGCACATATGTAGCCATGCTGGAGGTAAAGCTCTCTCCAACCCAGACTGAACCTGACAATCATGTGGGGATGTTAAACGTTTGCACCACACCACACTCATCACATAGTCTCACTAGATCTCCACCAGCACAGGCCACACACAGTAAGACTACAACATTTGCGGAGCCTCTCAATACTACTCTGTCTAGGCAACAGAGAACTCCAAAGCAGAAACGCAGGCAGCCTCCATCACCCAACACAACACCAATTACTTATAGCCCACAGACTCAGTGTGCCCATCAACTACAGCCAATAGGGCAATATAACGTACCCAACACACTAGTCATAGGTGACTCTATAGGCGGTGATACTGATGTCCCACTCAGCAGGCTACACAAGGTGATAGTCACTTTCAGCTGGCTGTCGGGTAACAGGATCCGCAACATAACCTATGCACTCAGGTCACTCCTCAACAGGTACAATATGACTGTGTTGGGTAACAGGATCTGCAACATAACGTATGCACTCAGGTCACTCCTCAACAGGTACAATATGACTGTGTCATTCTCCATGTTAGTGTGAATGCCCTGAGATGTAACTTCCTGGACTACATGTACAGAGACATGGAATAGCTCTCCGATCTTGTAGCCCAGGCAGGTATCGCCCTAGCCTTGAGAAGCATTCGGCATTCGTCCAGACTGATAACGCAGTACAAGGACTGAATTATTCACTTCAACAGTTGGCTATGCTTCTGGTGTCATTCCAAGGGTATCCAGTATCTGTCTGCTTTGAATGACATGGTCGACAGAACATGATGCTTTGGCACAGATGGCCTGCACCTGTTGGCCCTGGGATTATGGATAACATCTAAGGCTCTTGCTGCTCCTATAGTGCCTGTTTTAGGCACGGTTCAAATAACATATTCACCACCATAACAGGAACAGGCAAGCAAAACTTGAGTGTAATGCTACTCAATGCTTGACATCTTCATCTCAAATGCACTCATCCGAGGCACTCCTTGTAATGGACCACTTCGATATCTTTGCAGTGACTTTGACCTGCTTCTAGGCTCCTGAGAGCACCCCTGCACTAACAGGCTATTACTCAGACCACACCTTAAAGTCATGTAACCAGGACCGGAACACCCATGGTGGAGGTGTGTCCATATTTCCCAAGGATATACACACCTCCAGGCTGGTTGCTTAGCACAATGCATCAGAGGTAATCCAAGTGCAACTAACTGTGGCCATAACTGCTATACAAATTGTAGCTTGCTACAGATTCCACACCATACCCCACGGTTAATGGTCCTCACTTCTTGGTGTACTGGAAAGTAGGGTTCAAACAGAAACTACTGATGTGCGACTGACACTACCCCACCATTAACTGGGATACCTACTCATGTACCAACACATTAGGCCAACGCTTTCTGGGATTCATAACCTCCAATCAGCTGGATCAACCTATCCACATCACCACCAGGGCCAACAATATCCTAGACCTGGACATTACCAACATGTGTGACTGGTGTTTCACACCTGGGGTTATCTCCTCGTTGGTCAGATCCGAATGTACGCTAATCACCCTTGTTATCCACATCCCAGCACCACACCCTTTATGGAAAACACAGTACAATATTTCTACAAAGCCAACTTCAGGCTTCTTATGACAACAGTAGTAAACGTCATGACACCCGTGCAGATGGACACTACAATTACAACTGCTGAATCATAAACAACTGCACTTAATTAGCACTTACATGACTGCATGGATCATGCTATCACAAACAGAGCCATAACGGTACCCACCAGAAAACGGACGCCACTCTGGTGGTCCTCTGCCATGGACATAATGTACAACAGAAGGAGGAGACTGTTGCAAAGTAGAGTACAATCCCATGAGTGGGGTAGCTCCCTGGTCAGCCTCAGTAGGAATAAGAGATCCCTTATCATATCCTCCAATGCAACTCATTCCAAGGACTACCACAAAGCGTTCTAGAGGTTTGTCACTACTCTCGATGGAAATACCCTCATCTGCTCTGACATACAGCAGTTAGGCATGAACATTACAGAACCAACTGATATTGGCAACATCCTGGCAAATAGGTTCAGTGCTAACGTTACACCCCTCTCACACCCTAAAGGGCCCAAAACTATACAGGAACAATGCAGAGTCCCTGCGGTCACAACTACGCAGTTCAAAGCTGCACTCTCTAAAGCCAGGAACACAGAATCCATGTGACCGTGCAACATCCCAGGCTGCGATTTACACGAACTTCAGAACTGAATGGCTCCCCACTTGGGCACCAAATTCACTAATAGCCTTGCATCAGGCATTGTGGCCCCTGAATGGCACACAGCAACAGTTATCACACTCCACAAAGGTGGCACCACAATGGACCAGGGGAACTATTGCCCTATACGCCTGACTAGACTGTTCTGCAAGGCTACGGAGCACATCATCATGGATCTCATTCACAGAGACATTGGTGGCCTCCAAACCTTTGATCCCACTCAGGTTGGATCAGTTAGAGCCAGACCATGACTCCTAAACCTGGTGGAGACCTTTGAGACAGTTACCAAGGCAGTAGATGAGGGTAAGAAGGTCCACACGGTCTACCTTGTCCTCTCAAAGGCTTTCAACACCGTTCCCCATTCTGGTATTGTCAACATACACATCCACCTGCACATCAACAGTCTGTATTGCAATTGTCATGAGATGTTATGCAAAGTGGCTCACGGACAGAACCCACACAGTGAGGGTAGCATACCCTAGTTCCTACTGTAAATCAGTTACAATTGGCGTCCCCCAGTCCTCAGTCATAGGGCCTCTCATGTTCGGTATATGCTTCTCTGAGGTACAGGCTAGCACAGAAGGACTTACCCTGAATAGGTTTGCAGACGACTGCAAACTAGGGGCCATGATTGACTCACCAGCTGATACAGACACCCTCCATAAGGGTGTCACTGGGATGGATACCTGGTGTCAACAACATGGCCTCAAGCTGCATGCCACAAGGTGCATAGACATCCCCTTTGGATTACACTAATCACCCGCTGACTATCACATAGGTGGTAGTCCCCTACATACATAAGACACAATAAGGGATCTTAGAACCCAAGTAGATAGCACCCACTCCTTTAATAACCATATTGCCAAGGTGGCGTGGATATCCTTCTACATGACCACCCTAATCTCTAATGGGTTTGTAGCCAGAACAAAGGCAGCCATTGTACCTCTCTACTCATGACTTATGAAACACATTAAAGGGTGCAACACCCTATTTGGGATGTACCTTATGAGACAACAGCAACGGCTTTAAATACTACAACATTACCACACCAAGAGGATTATTGACCTCTGAAGGATGACGTATGCAGCCCAACTACAGAAACCCCAACTGTACTCATTTGCATACTGCATACTCAGAGGTGATCTCTGCTGAACATACAAGGTCCATGTCCAAAACAATATTGATGGATACGCTCCACATAAGCAAAAGCCACTGAGAGCCACATGCTTTGGGATATGTACCTAAATGCAACGATGACTAGGACGTGCTGGAGGGATTCATTCCTGACCCAGACACTCACCATGCTTTGGAACATGATTCCTATGTACATCAGGCAGGGATCCTCACTAGCACTCTTCAAGAGATACCTCGATGGGTGGATGGGAGACAGACATGTACACCAGGGATCACTGCAGTGGCACTGCTGTACAGAGGTGCAGGAAATGAATGGCTCTGCTGTTGACAGGCACAGGACTCTAACCTAGGAAGGTGCCACAAGTGAAAACACTGTAGTTAGGCTTACAAATGGACTTGGCCAGACAGCATAGTACCTAACTATGAACCTATGAAGCTATTACATGTCCTTTGTGCATGGATAATTGACTAGCTCTTCTATTTCAATTAGCTATCATGCTGATACACTGTCTGGTGACTACAAGTCCTATGTATCCTGTTATTGTGTATTGTACATGCCAATAGACATACCTGATGTTTGCATAATATAACAGTAATGCTATGTAAAATGTTAGACATATCTACCTACAATACTGTATATTTCACATTTTTGCAACAATGTCCCATAATGCAAATCATAATTACACAGTAGGACCACCTTAGACATGTTATTCTCAGTTATGCGCCCATACATATGCCTACTGTTACAGTATATCAACATATAATATCCCCTGTTATGACACGTACTTGTTGGACAAACCCTGCCACTGACAGTGGCTGGAGTGGAATTGTTGTGTTTAAAGTCCTTATGTAGCATCCCTTGTGGTGTATGAGGTGTTTACCTTGTGCCCCACAGCAGTACACACAATTTCTAAGAGCGTTACTATGCTCAACAATACATCACTACATAATACCTTTTCCCACTATATGCATTGCGTACACTTTCATTAATACAGAACAGGCACTACATACACTAACATACTGAGTGTTCTACATATCTTCTTAGTAGTCCGAGTTGACGATAATATTAGTTCTATTCCTTTTCTGTTTTAACGGTTTTCTCATATGTACATACGGTTTGAATGTATGACAAGTCATCCTTTTATACGTAGATACCAGTAACATGTGGTATCCTGCCACCAATTGGTGTTCTGGAGTAGATGATTACATGCACATCAGCTGTGCAGCTACTCCATTAGCCAATTACATGGCAACAGTGGGGTATAATTTAATACTCCACTTGGGCATTGTCCCTTTGCCCTACCTTCGAGGAAGACGGCCTGGATGTGTTGTTTGTGATGAATTGCAACAGCTATATGGAGAGACACAGAGATATTTTAACTTCATGGCCCCCGTGGATTGTGTGTAATGGCTAGAAGATGTAGTTCTACATGTGAGTGTAGCTGTTATATCAGCCATCTGATACGGGATTATTGCAAATAAACCCTGTAACATCGGCGTCTGTTCTATTGTACAACAGCAACGATTTCACATAGGGCCATTATAGTGTGTCTCTCACAAGGTATGTTAAGGCTTTTGCAGATGTCATAGAGTGAGTGGATGTTTGTGATGTTATTACAGTCTGTATTGCAATTGTTTCGGGTGTGGGGGAGATGTAGATGGGTGTACATAGCAGATGAAGGTGTGTAGGAACTGCATTTATACATATTCCATATGTGTGTGAGGGCTCCTTTCCTAATTGAAGACTTATCATTTAGTAGACTAATACTATGGGTATTGCAGGCTTATTCGTTAAGCCATTATTAATTGATTCCTATATAGCATGCAGGTGATGTTGGTCTTTCATTCCCTTCGGAAATACATCGGTATGTAATGAAATGAAAGAGGCTGAGACTGAACAGGGTATTCAGATGCGGGGTTAATTCATTTTAGAGCTCACGTATGACACAGCCCGGGACACCATCTGGTCCCATGGAGGCAGTGTTTTTAGCTTTAGATAGAGCCTTATTAACCAATGTATCAGTAATAATTGGAGTTACACAATCCCCTGGAATAGTAATAGGCCCTGTGGGTGGTGGTGGGGGAGGATTTGCACTTAACCTATCAGCCAAGATGTTGGCAATGTCAGTGGGGTCAGTGTATTTTGTTCCATTTTGTACTAGCTCAGAACAGACCTGAGCATTGCCATTTAGGTTTTTGACGTAACCATAGAAGGCCTTATGGTTATCCTTGGCATCCTTGGCAACCTTCTTTTTGAAATTGGCTTTAGTTGACTTGATGAGGGCCCTCAATTTCTTACTAATGCTGATCAGGGATAATTTTTCTACTTGAGATTTGGCCTATTTTTGTATAAGTCTCCTCCTTTTATTGTATAGTTTGCTTATGGCCAGGTTCCACCAGACTGTTTTTTTTCTTACTTGAGGAAGGAGTCTTGGTTTTATAGCACGGTCCATGCAATCCTGAAGATGTATATAAAGTGCCTTGGTGTAGGATTCTGCATCCTGGATATCATTATCCTTCTGCAAGGGAATAGTGAAGCTTCCAACTTCTTACGCAAGTAGTTTGAAGTTTGCTTTGGAAAGGTTTTTTATGATGGTTTCTTTGACTGGGGGAGGTGGAGGGGTGAGGACATCCAGGGTTATCAGTTTGTGGTCTGATCTAACCAGAGAGGGAGTGATAACAGGTGTGGTACAATGGGCACCCATATTTGTGATGACTAAATCCAATATGTTGTCCCCTCTAGTGGGAGGACATACCAGTTGTTCAAGGGCATTTGAATTTATAAATTCTATGAACCGCTGGGCATAGGAGTTAGAACTTTGGTAGTTCACCCAGTCTATTCCAGGGTAGTTGAAATCACCCAAGATTATGGTGTTGGGTAGGACCTTTATATTTTCCAATGCCTCAAGGAATGCTGAATGAGCATCTTGGGGCATGGTGGGTGATCTATAACAGGCTACGACTTGAAATGGGGTTTTGCCTGCTGATAGTTGTGCATGGATGATCTCTGGGGCATCATGCTGTGCCACTAACCTGGAGATGTGGATATCCTTGATGAATATGGATACACCTCTGCCCTTTGTACTGCAATCCGGTAACTGAGGCCGGAAGGTATGATATGAATTGTAACCTGGTATGTACAACAACCATAGTAACCCTATGTCTAATATAAATTTACTAAACAATTTAAACCATCTACTCTCATTCCCTCTAGAAATGCTTGCTCTTATAATGCACATCTGGTTATGAAGGTAAAGCAACAGTCATGAGTGATTGTTTTCAAAATATAACATTTAATTTCCATAGTTTACATAGCTATTACGCACATTTGAAAATAAAAAAAATGTCTTTCACATTCTTAATGTATATTTCTGTAGTTTAATTGTACAGAATGCTGAATAATGAATCTGTACTATCACTTTTACTATTCACTTAATTTGCAATAACATGCTACTAAATTTGGTTTTATATGCTACTTTAATATCAATTTATAAAGTAGAATGCACCGCCATAGCAAATACATTAACTTCACATTAAATGCTTTTTTTGTAAAAGAAGCCCAAGCTGCATTTAAAATATAAGTTTACTTCATAGTTCCCGGGATTCATGAAGCTTGCGCCAGGCGCAGACATAGCGTAGGAGGTATAACACCAAATATGGCCGCCGAGTAATTCGGGTAAGATCCAATTCCACGTGCACTACCAGCGTACGCCAGATCTGCGCAGCTCTCGGCTCATGTATGCTAATCACCCCATGCTCAGTAGTGCAGCATGCAAATGAAGGTACATAGCTATTTATGAAGTGGTGCAGGCGTAGCCTAAGCATAGAGAAATGTAAACCAAAAAAAAAAAAACGGTTTACATTTTTCCAAACAGAACATCGGAGCCATGAAAGCAGACCAAACTTACATATTACGTGGTTGGTTTGTCCTTTGAGCCTTGCCTAAAAAAGGCAATATGGGGACGGCAATAGCCTTGGCTAGTATTCGAAAGCCTAGGGGTGACAGGTGCAAACCATCTCTGGCAAAACACAGAGGCTTGTCTATCATGTCATTCCAGGCAGACAGACACTGGATCCCCTTAGAATGACACCAGAAGCTTAGCCAATTGTTGAAATTGATCATTTTGTCTTTGTATTGTGGTATCATTCTAGGTGAAGGTAGTATGCTACTCAAGGTCAGGGTCATACCAGCTTGGGCTATATGATCAGAGAGCTCCTCAATGTCTCTTTCATGTAGTCCAGGAAGGTACGTCTTAGATCATTCACACCAACATGTACAATGACAGCATCATACTTGTACTTGTTCTGGAGTGACCTAAGTGCCTGTGTTATGTGGCGGATCCTAGCAACCGACAGGCAGCTGACAGTAACCTTCTCCTTGTTCAGCCTAGTGAGTGGAACATCTGTGTGCCTTACTATAGAGTCTCCTATTACTAGCATGTTGGGTATGGTGTTTTGCCTTAGGGGCTGTCATGAGGCACACTGCTGAGGTGAATTATGTGTTTTCTGGCTTGTGTTTGGAGGTGCAGGTTGCTTGCTTGTCTGCTTTGGAGGGCACTGTTTCTTTTCAGATTGGTACCTAGTGCCTCGAATATGTTTTTGTGTATTTATGTGTATGTTTTGCTGGTGCTTGTTTTGTAGATCCATGTGTGACTGGTGGTGTGATGCTAGTGTGTCTCTTCTCCTCTTGACTGTCTGTTACAGTCGTGGGTTGAGAGCGCTTAGCCTCCAGTCTGGCTGTGTATTTGCATCTCTCACAAGTGTTTGTGTCTAGAGGTAAGAGGAGAGGGTTGTCTGTATACATGAGGCAGTTGTGACATTGCCTCAGGATGCCCAATTCCACCAGATGAACTGGAGAGTACACCTGAATCTGACCTCTGGACATGCTTGGAAGAGTGAGTTTCACTTGTCTTGTGGACAGTCGAGGGTCTTATGCTGTATTATAATAGTGCTGTCTAGGAGATTTGGAAAATAATAGTGCTGTCTAGGAGATTTGGACAAGTGCTGATTTGGGTTATGCAAGTGCTGCAAAAGAGCAGTTGATCTGAAGCACTTGAGTTGAGGCTTGCCTAGTTCCAAGGGAAAATTTGCAGCACAGACTTTGTGGAGCCAGGAATAGTATACCCCAGCTAACCGGCGCTGCTCTGTGCGCAAGACCGCACAAAAAGAGAGATGCAGGGTTTTAAGAGAGAGAGATCAAGGAGTTTGGAATTGACCCAAAATGGCCAATAAAACTACAGTTTCTAGGCAGTAACCACTCCTACAGGGACAGGCAGGCTGCTCAGTGTTAACCACTGCCACTGGTGAACACAGAGACTTCCCTGTGCCTTTGTTGTTGAATTACATTTAGCTGTCATGGATCACCTCTTGCCCTTGCCTTCACTTTTCATAACAATTCCCCTCCCGATGTCAGACATGCATCCAGCAAGCTGCTTTCTTATTTTGTACTTTCCCAACCCAGGATTGTGTTGCGAAATGTGTTCTATAGCCTATCTACTGCAGGTTTGCTTTGCTCCGCGGTGACAGTTCTCTTTTCTTTGCAATCCGGCACCTCCCCTATCCTGTTCTGCAGGTTGCTACTAGCAGACTTGTTAGCTACCATCAATGGCCCACTGTGAGTTAATAGGTGTTACTTACTCAGTTGTACTCCAATTACCCTACTGCGGCATTTCCTTATTGTCTTCCCGTAACCTTCCTGTTTCAGCTGTGGTGGGTGCCATGCGCAGCTGTTTACCGGGTTTCGAGCGCGTTGTCATCCACGTACACATGTGCTTTCGGTCACCATGTGTGCTCTCAGCTAAGCAAAGCTATGGCTACAGCCACACCCCTATCTTGCGGCTTTGCTTAGCAATGGGCAACCCGGATTAGCAATGCTCCAATGTGCTTACAGCTGCGGTGGCACACCCCACTGCTGATGTCATATATACCTCCAGGCCACTCCTTGGTGTTGTACCGCTGCACTGTATGGTACATCCTTAGGCCGGCGGGACATTTGCGATTCAGTATTACTTGCCTCATTTGCATGGCATTGACTACTAATTCATAGTTACTGTGCCGAACACTGTCACAGACCCTTAGCAACCCTTACAACTTGGTTGTGGTGTAGCATGCATACCATTGACTATTATGGTGAAATCATGATTTGTGTTACATTGCAATTGTATGACATCTGTATATATTTTCCTTGTGTTCCCATTTGCGCACACATGCCCTGTGGTTGTACTTTGCGTTAGTGTGGTCATGACATTAAAAGTTATTTTTTATGTGTTGTGCATGTTTTTTTATGCCATTGACTGTATATTTAGCCATTGGCATATGTTAACTTTGTAATATGTAAGTTTGGTCTGCTTTCATGGCTCCGATGTTCTGTTTGGAAAAATGTAAACCATTTTTTTTTTTTTGGTTTACATTTCTCTATGCTTAGGCTACGCCTGCACCACTTCATAAATAGCTATGTACCTTCATTTGCATGCTGCACTACTGAGCATGGGGTGATTAGCATACATGAGCCGAGAGCTGCGCAGATCTGGCGTACGCTGGTAGTGCACATGGAATTGGATCTTACCCGAATTACTCGGCGGCCATATTTGGTGTTATACCTCCTACTCTACGCCTGTGCCTGGTGCAAGCTTCATGAATCCCGGGGACTATGAAGTAAACTTATATTTTAAATGCAGCTTGGGCTTCTTTTACAAAAAAAGCATTTAATGTGAAGTTTAAAAGAGCTGTGTAGTTGTTCATTTGTAATAAAATATTTTTTTTATAAAATGTATTTGCTATGGCGGTGCATTCTACTTTATAAATTGATATTAAAGTAGCATATAAAACCAAATTTAGTAGCATGTTATTGCAAATTAAGTGAATAGTAAAAGTAATAGTACAGATTCATTATTCAGCATTCTGTACAATTAAACTACAGAAATATACATTAAGAATGTGAAAGACATTTTTTTTATTTTCAAATGTGTGTAATAGCTATGTAAACTATGGAAATTAAATGTTATATTTTGAAAACAATCACTCATGACTGTTGCTTTACCTTCATAACCAGATGTGCATTATAAGAGCAAGCATTTCTAGAGGGAATGAGAGTAGATGGTTTAAATTGTTTAGTAAATTTATATTAGACATAGGGTTACTATGGTTGTTGTACATTTGTCATATGTAACAATATTTCATGAAAGCAATTTTACTCCATTACATTTTATTTGTTTGTCATTTAGTTTCTTGGTAGAAGTTATTGTATTCCAGTTAAATCCTTCTGCTTGCCACTCACGGTTCTTTCCAAACAAGTCCATTGCTTCAGGTCATTACAAGATATTTATTTTGTATATAAGATGCAGCCTCCTCTGATGAGTTAAAATTGTTTGGACCATCTTATAAGAAAATACTTAGTATAGCAGGAAAGAGTAAGTATACTTTTAAGTTGTTTTTCTTTAACTCTCTGAAAAAGAAAGGCACATGTTCCTTTTTTTTCCATTACATTACAGTATTAGAGTAATCACTGTCAAATATCACAGTGTTTTCTTCCACATTTGGAGAAAGCTTGGCCATGCTGTTTTTAAGAATTAGTGCTTATTAATATTTGAGAACAGTTTGACAATAACGGACCTTGTAGGAGCTCATATTTTGTTGGAAGGTTTGGATAAAGACCCATGCTCTCTCAGTACCATGTAATAATGCTTCTGATATAGACATGATTTCAGGGATCCATGAAGTAAGAAAATTGACTACATTTGCTCCATCAGTTTTTTCAGGTACTGCATTATTTCCTTTGGCTCTGTTTTCCAAATCAACAACTTTTATAATCAACCAAGTATTTTATTTTAGAAAGGATTTTGTTTGAGTCAGTTCTTCATTGAATCCACCGCCAAATTAATTTCTAAATGAATGCAATTAATTAAATTAAATATTATTTTTATTATTTTAATTGATCATAAATTAATAATTGTCTCCTTCAATGTGACTGTGTTTGTATTCTGTTGTTTTATCATGTCTTTGAGAAAATTAGTTTTTTGCATTCTCCTGTTTTGCTATCCAGTTTATCCATTTTGAAAAATAATATCTGAATGCTGAAAACAACAAAAACAACAAATGAGCTCATTTTTCATAGTATTGTCCTCTGCTCCTGTTTGGAGTAACTCATCTTGTTCACAGATACAAAATTTGAGTATTTATTCTGATAGAAACATTTTTAAACATTTCTCTTAGAAGGGATCCTGAGATAGAATTAACTATTTGAGTATATTCTTTCAGTTTCTTACTTTTAAAAGATTTTTTAAATTAAAATCTGATTGATTTTTTTGGAAAGACTTTACGGAGCTCCTTAAATTCTGATATCTTGGCTATGTCTCCCTGACTTTGTACTTCTATATATAGTAAATAAGGCATATTATGCTGTCAATGTGCCAAGCTTTCTTAAATTACAGTGAATGTCATTGACAACTTAGTATTGCAATAGGCCCCAGACATGTAGGCTAAATGGCTAAATTAATATAAGGGAAAATTGCAAGGAACTTGAATAAATCAATATATTTGACATATGGACAACATGCAATTACAGCATCCTATATACTAATGGGATTAAACCTAAATTCTAATTTCACCATGCTTAGATATCACTGAGCATGTTGGCAGCATATTAAATTTTGACATATGAGCATACAAAGAAATCTAATTCACTGAATGGCTTTAAAATGTACCTAGACACCTACTTAACTTCTGCACTAGGAAACTAAACCCCCTATAACAGTAGCCTCAAATTTGTCTGAATATTGATAGTGTTATGAGAAGGTTTTAATGACCTTATGGTTTAGAGTTAGGGTTGGGGGAGAGGGCAGCATTAGGGTTTGGGTTAGCTCCCATTACTAAGGAAAGTACGGGGGGTTCTGTACCATCGACATATCCACTGTTCGGCCATCTGCACCATCGACACTAAATCACACCCCTGTGTTTGTTGAACAAATGTATGTTCAGTCAAAAGCAGAGGAATCATATATGTATATAACTAAAAGAAAAATCCAGCCAAACTAGAGTTTTCACTGCATGATGCCTTAAACCTTCTTTAATGAATGCCCATGGGATATATGTAAGTGACCCATTAAGGATATGAAGTGTTTCAGCTAAATGGCTTCTGAATGCCCATGACTTTTTGCTTTTTAAGTCTTTATAAATACATTCAGGCCAATAAAGCCAAACCCTTATAGCTGTGGACATGCATGAATCATATATATTACCCCTGACATCATTTCCCTACCCTCTGTGCTTCCGGTGTGCCACCCTGTGATCTTGATCTCCTATTGTGTTATGCAACCTAGCACTATTCCTGCATAGGTCTGCCATTAACACTACTCATTTTGCTAACCAAAGGGAAACAGTGTGTCCTACATATCTGTGGCCCTAAATATCTATATATCCCTGACCAGGTGTGTCATGTGCAAAATAACAGGTCACCACACATGTCAGTGTTATCGTATTATACCTGTAAATCATCTGCTTCCTAATATGGTCTACTCTCCTCCTCGATATATGTGTGTCCTACAATGGTAAAGGATGGCAGAAGTTAGACAAGTTCAGCCCTGCAGCGAATTAAGTCCTGTTACATGCAATTAGAACCCATGGCTGATGTCTATTTGGGAGAAAGGGCACCCACTGGCTTCTACAGTACCACATGTGGGACATAGTGGACCATCATATCAATTCCAAGATGGGAAGAATTTCACAACACAACAACTCTGGAATATTTCAGAAGAGCGTCAACAACATGGTAAGGCATGTAGTATAGCAGCAGAAAGGACTACAGCCCCCACTGCAATTGTCACTGATGATGGGTCATTGTTTGCATCCCTGCAGATACAAAGGGACCTGGTGTCATACTGGGAGGAGATGACACAGATTCTGGGAGTGGCCAGATGCCACATATTTCACATGAAGACCAGCCAAGTTAGCAGCCATACCACATATACTGTACAATGACTCTGTACAGGCTGATGTCAGGGAGTACACACTGAGTATTGCCTATGTGTTCTTTGGATACACTGGGTGTTCAGACTTATGGTGCTGCCAGCACAAGTAAGTGTATGGCAATGGTAAGCTTACATTCACCTGTCATTTGCATGCACACCACAGGCCATCACAGCTTGCAGGGCACACACTATCACTTTCTTATTTCATGTATTGTGTTTTTACAGGACAGCCCACTGCTACAGTGACACCTGTAAAGGCTGGGTCAGGACTTCTAAAGACAGCACCTGCACAGGATCTGACAATGATGGTGGTGAACAGTTCAAACTGTAGCTGCTTGACCCATTGACACTGTCTGTCTGTCTGTCTCCATCCCAATTACCTGGTGTGACACTGTGACCTCCCAAATACCTGTTGTACAAAATGATACACGGCATGGGGTTTGCCATTCCTGTCAACAGAGCCTCCCATGTGACTAACAGCACTGCCACTGTTACTTATTAGTCTATGGTAACAGATCAGTGAGTGCACCAAATCTGTCAGAGCCAATCTCAGACATAAAAGTAACTGTCATCCTCATTAAACAGATGAGCAGGGCTATAATTAAGCCACAGCCCACAGCTACCCAAATGATCTGGACAAGACTGGCATGATGCAAGGCTTTTCAGCGGATGTTATTCAACATTGCTAGGCATTCAGGGAGACAATGGAGTCCAGGGGTGATGCCATAATTGTACATGTGTGATCTTTAGCTGCATGTGTTGTACCCATAGCCACCTCCATAAGGAAGTTAGCCAGCACCACCATGAGCATCTTATATCCCTGTGTTGCTCATGGTTGGGGTGTGTGCATACCACTGGGGGACACATTGAATATGCATCACAGGCCGCACAGTCTGCACCCACTACAGTTAGCATATAATCATACCACACACCTTGCTAGTCAGCCAATTTAAGGTACTTCATGTTAGTTTTGTTTTACCAATTCAGCCATATCTCTGTCTGGAGGAGTCTTCTAGGACAGCTATATCCACCCATTACAGGGGCCTCACTGCACAGGTAGGTAGTGCCTCCCCCACCACCATCCATTGCAGTGGCTATGCTGCATGAGCCTGTAGTGGCTCCCTCACACAGTAAACAGAAGAACTTCCTGTCACTCATGCCTCCACCTCCATTGACAAGTAGTCCCACACCCTTGGTTCTGTAAAAAGCCAGCTGTCCCTATTCACCCATGCAAATAATGATGGCTGTGAACCACACCACCTTCCTTCCTATGTGTTGTCAGTGGAGATCCCTGATGCAGTGTGACTTGGCCATGCACTGCCAGGCATAGCCCCTACTGAATACTGCATGCATCATATTATACTGTGCGATATCTTACCACCACTGTGTACATGTTATGACCTGTAGAGGTACAGTAGATGTTGATGCTTCACCTGCACTATCATATACTATGTACAACACCATCTTATGTGGTGTGGTGTGGCTACTTGCTGCCATTCATTGCCATCAATATTATTGAGGGTTCTGTGCTGTAGATTGTAATGGGTCCTGCTGTTATGGATGTGGAGGGTCCAGGTATTGATGGCTGGGTTGCCATCTTCCTCAGGATCATAAACAGCATGCTAGAAATAGCTGATAGGCTGTGGCAAGTTCATACTCAGTGTCACTAGACATGTCTAGGCCACAGAACCAGGGTTTCAACATGCCAAACTCATGCTCTGCTATATCTATGATTTTGCACATGGGCAGTACTATACCTCTGTTCAACCATGCTTTGTTCATAGGTTCATAGGAGGTTACTAGGCTAGCAGCTGTAGAGCCCTTACAAACAGAGCAATGTTAATCCCGATTTGCTCAATTGTCTTTGGTTAGATGGACATAATTCGTAGAGCATGTCTATAATAAACACTGACTACCCCTTTCCATGAGTGATATGGGTGCCATCCCTGGGGTGAATTTGCAAACTCCCAACCATTTGTCCAGGTTGTGCTTGAATAGGGTCAGTGAGGAACTCTGCTTCATATGAACAGGAAGTTTATTCCAGAGTAGCGGCAATCTGTGGGAGATATATCTGTCTCTCCAGCATGTTCTGGTAATGTCACAGGCTAGGTTAGGATCCCTAAAGCGAGTTACTCTTGTGCCATTTGACTTGAGGATGTGCAGCATATCCATCAGGGCAGGGTGAGAGACTGCTCTGTAGGCCAGGCACAAGTCACCTCTCAGCAGCCTATATGATACAGTGACAGCATTGTTTGGAGGGCCTGTATTTTCTTGGTGAGAAACCTCTGTGGTCTCTCCAGATGCTGCAGGAGTCTGGTGAAGTACATGCAGAAGGGAGCATTGTACTCTATTAATGGTCTGATGATGGTAGTGTACAGAGGAGTTATAACATCCTTAGACCTGGATGCAATGCCCTTACGTATGAGATGAGCAATGTAGAAGGCTTTCCTTACCACTGTGGAAATTTGGTGGTCGAAGTTCATATTACCATCTACCTGTGTTCCCAGATCTCACAACACTGAGTTTGAACTTAGGGGGTGCTGTCAATATTGTAATTAGCAGGGAATTCCACTTTGTCAAAGGAGATAATAATGCTTTCTGCATTTAATTTTAGATCGTGGCTTTGGCACCAGTCATTTTTCTGTATTAGCCCTTCCTGTAATATGTTAACATCATTGGGGGGGGGGGGGGCTCAATGATTGCATTCAATTGGCAATCATAAGCGAACTCGCTTAAGCCAAAAGCCATCTACTATAGCCTGGATGTCTGAGAAATAGATTCCAAACAGTAAAGGGCCCAGCACAGATCCTTGTGGTACTACACTGGTGACAGGTCTACTGTTAGAAGTAGAATCACCGTCTTTGACAGTATGTATTCTGTTCGTGAGCCAATTGGCTACCCATCTAATGATGTAAGGGTTAATTCCCACCTGGGAGAGTTTCTCAATGATACCTGAGTGGCGGATTGTGTCAAACACCTTAGCTATGGCAAGATATGCAGTATGCACAGTCTTATCTTCATCCATGGCTTTGGTGACTTTCTCAAAAAAGCCTACTAGATTTAATAACCATAATCTAACCTTAATGAAGCCAAACTGGGTTGGTTCTAGAGCTTGAAGGTCACCTATGTCCATGTAGATAAGGTCCTTGATGATTCTTTCCATGGCCTTGCAGATGAGGCTGCTAAACTTATGGGGCTATAGTTCCCAGGGTCATCTGATCCCCCCCCCTTTGTGCAAGGGGATTATTGTTGCTGTTCTCCACTCTGCTGGAACAAAGACAGTTCTCAGGTTAAGGTTAAAGAGAACGCCAAGTGTGTCTGCTAGGTCCTGTTTTAGACTGTTTAATAAGCAACTTGGGATGTTATCTGGTCACACTAAGGCTGTGTTTTTAGTCTTGGAGAATGCAGATATTACATGATCTCTAGGAATACTAGGCAGAGGACTGGTGTCAGGTATGCTTTGAGATATGGCTGGTGGGGACAGAGGGGTGAAGTTTGCAACAAATCTGTCAGCTAACAGGTTGCCAATTTCCTCCAGTATAGTATGAGTGGTACCAGCTACTACCAGTTCAGCACAAAGCTGGGAAATACCTTTTAGATTTCAGAGATAGTTAAAGAATGCCACAAACCACGTTCCAATAAACCAATGACACCTTCTTCTTTTCAATAAATAAAAGTCTATTTATTCCACAATGAAGTAGAAAGCAGAAAATTGCACCATAAAATCTCCTAGCGCCTCGGCCGTAACAGATTTTACAGAGTAAAATACATACTCACAATGTTTCCTATTTATAACACAATCAATTTCAATTAATTAATTACACCAATTAAGCAGAATAAAAATCTCTTAAAGCTAAAACAAACATCAAATAAAACTTTGCCAGTTACATTCTTTATTTAGCCCATTAGGCTGCATGGTGTTGCATTTAATAATAGAAATCGATTCCTTTTTTCTTAATGAATGCTTAAGCAAATCATCACTGGCAAAATGCAATGAAACTTGTTCCTAAACTGTAACTTTTAAACTACTTGTGTTTCCTAAATGTACTGTGTTAGTGATCTGCTACGGGACTTACGATTTTATTATTTTTATGTCCCTAACATATTCTTTTATCCTTTCACTTAAACTTCTTTTACTTTCTCTGATATAGAAACAATCGCAAGAGCATTTAATTGCATAAACTATTCCCTTGGTCATACAGGAAAAACAGTTCTGTGTTTCAAACTTTTTACCATTTATTGTCTCAAATGTTAATGCTATATACTGACAAATGGAACACTTGCTACAAGGGCTTGTGCCCAATTTTATTATATTCCTATTAATTCGCACTTTTGGTTTACTGTATTTACTATGTACTAAAAAATCTTGTAAATTACGGCCCCTCTGATAAGATGTTCTGAATTCTACTTGTGACAAAGAGGGAACTTCCCTTTTTATAAGTTTCCAATATTATTTTAATAATCCATTAAGTCTATCTGAAAAAACAGTATATCTGGCAACAAAAAATAAAGAATTATCATCTGAAGTCATTTCTCCATTTCCTATGTTACCTATGTAACTTCTTTTCTTACTAACGCCATACTTGTTTTTTCGGAGGACCTGGTTTTAATCTGGTCAGGCACAGCTGAGTCTATACAGTTGCTTGAGTGTTTATACAGGGCATTTGTGTATACTTCTGCATAGGAGTCATTGTTTGTGATTGCGGGGAGGTATAAAACGTTTTATACCATCACTTAGTAGGCTGTAGTTTGCTTTGGAAAAAAATTTTTTTTTTTTGCTCCTGTGGTGGTAACAGGTTCAATAGTTACTTTGAACGAGACTGATTTATGGACCAACCTTACCAGGGAGGGCATCACACAGGGGGGAGTGCAATGACTTCCCCATGTTGGTGAGTCCTTTGTCTAGGAAATTTGAGTCCCTTGTGGGATGCAAACTATCTGTTCCAGAGAATTTGTATTGACAAAGTCCAGGAACCTCTGGGTGAACACGTTCATGTTCATGTATGTCACCCAGTTGATGGAAGAATAGTTGAAATCTCCCATGACTAAGGTATTGGGCTGTATGGTGAGTGACTGCAGTGAGTCCAGGTAGGTGGTGTGCTTTTCTTGGTTCATGGTGTGGGAACTATAGCTAGCAATGATGTGGTAGTGTATTTTGCCTATAGTTAATTGGACATGGAGTAGTTCGAGTGTCGTACTGTTTGACCAGTCTTGAGGTGTAATTGGCTTTAATGAAGATGGTTAGTGGGTTACACCTCCACCTTTGGTTATTTCATGCTCATTTTGAGGTCTAAATGTGTGGCAGGCATTGTAGCTTTCCATAGCCAGGGTGCTCTCCATGACTGTGAACAATGTCTCAGTGACAGCACAGATGTCAGCATCTTCCAAGGTGAGCAGTGCTTCCAGGGAGTGCAGTTTCATGTTTAGACTCCTAGAATTAAGCAGCAGAACTTTGACTTTGTCTCAAGTGGAGTTTGTTAGATCACAAATTTTGTTGTTTTTACATTACCTAAAAAAAGCACTATGGGGGAGGCAAGCACCTTTGCCAGTATGTGAAAGCCTAGAAGAGACAGGTGCAGAACATCTCTGGCAAAGCAGCATGACCTGTTGGCCATGTCTTCCCAGGCTGACAGATACTGGATCCCCCTGGACTGACACCACAAGCTAAGCCAATTGTTGAAGTCAATCATGTTTTGTTTATATTGTGGCATTATCCTGTGTGAACGTAGAATGCTGCTTAGGGCTAGGGTCATACCTGCCTGAGACACATAATCTGATAGCTCAGTCATGTCTTTCTTCATATAGTCCAGAAAGTAATGTCTCAAGTCATTCACCCCAGCATGGACTATGACAGAGTCATAACGGTACTTGTTGTTGAGTGGCTTGAGTGCAGGTGTGATTTGATGGATCCTGGCTCCTGACAGGCAGCTGACCGTGACCTTCTCCTTGTCCAGCCTGGTGAGCGGGACATCAGTGTGTCTCACTATGGAGTCGCTTATGACCAAGACATTAGGTTTTCAGATGTTTTGCCTTAAGGGCTTATTTGCTGAGACACTGATGAATGCGTTATTATGTGCAGTGGTTTCTATTTGCATAGCAGTGTGTGCAAGTGGTTTACATTTGTGAAGTCTCTGATCTTTTGGTAGGCTTTTGGTGAGTACTTCTGCATATGTGAGTTTATGTGTTGTAACCTCATTTTTTGTAAGAGATGAAGTGTGTGTACTGACAACCTGTTTGATGTCCGGTTTGTTGTAGCATAAGAGAATTTATTCCAATTTCATAGTGTAATTACATCTCCCACATAGGGTATGTATTTTAGAAGTAAGTGGTTGTCTGTATATATGAGGCAATTGCTACATTGCTTCAGAATGCCCATGTCAATCAGGCTGGCTGGTGAAATGATGGGAAACTGCCCATCCATTATAGTAGGTTTTTACTGTATGTACTATTGGTGAAGGGACTGGGCTAGTTTGACCACTTTTTGTGCTAGGACTAACAAAGGTGTTTGTTCTATTGAAGGCTATGGATGATAAGTATGGCAATGCTGATCAGTATGCCCAGAGTGCAGTAGGGAAGCTTGGAAGGTTCCACTGGCAGATGTCAAGGGAAAAATTGAGTTTAAGGTATTTGCATCTATACAGGGCACCCCAACCTCTGTTGTATGATGTGTAGCAACATGCAAGCACAAGGCTTAAATACGAGGAAAATTAAGACACTTTTAACCTAATCTGCTATTAAGAAGGCACACAATGAACCTTCCTCCAGCAATCCCCAGCTCAGACAAGGCTAGATCCACATTCTTCTGCCACAAGGGTGCAGGGGGGCCCTTCTTAATGTAAGATGGCTGGTTTAGTGCTCAAGTGTATCAATAATAGGTCAGACTCAGCAGGTCTGAATCTAGTCTATACTATCTAGGTATCAGAACCGTGCAAATCAAGTGCAGAGAATTGAAAAAAATACTTAGAGCCCTTTTGTGTTTCCCAGCTCAGATAGACCAGGTAAACACCTATTGCCACCAGAGGAACAATCCCAGTCCTCCTAATGCAAAAGCACAGTAAAGGAGTGTCCAGAGTGAAATGCTGCCACCAACAAACTTAAACGGTATGAAATGCTACCACAAACAAACTTAAAAATATAAATACAGAAGTGTAATTTAAACAGCTTATAAAAGTATGATTATTCAATAAAAGTTCTTCGCTTTGAATAAATGAGCCAAGAGTCATTCAATTGTACAAAATTTATAAAGGCAGTAAAAAACAAGATAAGCCCTCCATCAAATAAAACTAAACTCAGAAATATCAAGTATTTCCTCAACCTCAACAGATCTGGTTAACTCCCAGTACACTAGATGTAAAATCCATTGACCTCTTTTGTGTAAAAACAATTGTTTGCTAGAGTTTAAAAATACACTACTTTATCCAACAACTAGCTAGATCAAGTAGAACAGACAATGAGAGGCAAAACACACTTTTTCAATATAAACACTAGGAAAGGCAAATAAATAATTCAGGATATCAACAGCAGTGTAGAAATGGAGGAGGATATTAAGCTCAATGTACAGTAGGCATGGGCAGCTTAAAGTCGCGAGGTTTAAAAAGCAAATCAACAAGTGGGAGGATGGGTGAGAAACCCAGCAGGGAATCACGAGCAATGCTTTAGTTTATGCAGGCTTCAAATCTTTTCAGAGAAAGACAGAGACCCAGAATTTCACTTGAGTATTTAAGTATCACCCAAGAGACAATTTAACAAATTAAAAAAAAAAGTGAAATAAGCAGCATAGATCATTTGTGTCCACCTCTCATGTAGAACAAAAACACCAGGCCAAGCAGATTCCTTAAAACAGAAAACAAAAATGGAGTAGGTATAAGAAAGCAGCTCTAAAAGGTCAGAGACACAAAATACAGGTTTTCTCACCCAGTAGAGAATCACCAGCTGCGCGTTTGTTTATGCAGCTTCAAATAATTTCAGACAAAGACACAGTGAATGCGGGTTCTGTACTGGTATCATCAAGTAGGGGACATCCTGCATCACCTGAAACACATTAGATCCATATGAAGTAGTTAGGAACATTACAAATACGCTATATATACATAAACATATACACGTATGTGGATGCACCAGTGTGCCTGCACATATGTAGTAGATGGCCTTGTGGGATGTCACCATGTCAGAAGCAATGACAGAGATGACATGGATGCCAAATGTTGGAATCAAGGGCACTGCCGGGATGCTGTACTGACACACTGAATATGAGCTCCTGTACACTGTAGGCTACCTACCAGTTGACAACATAGTCACCCATTCTATTGCTATAGTACTGTCTAAGGATACAATATGAAGCCTTTATTTTCATATGTTTGTATGGGTGTATTCTGCAGCTCCCGGTACTTTAAGAAAGTGGGAAATATCAAAAAAGCCATACATGGCGGACACTACCGCTTCTGACAAGTTGAGGAAATGGATGTGTGGATTCACATGTGGTGGGAATTAATTGATAAATTCAGTGTTTACCCAGTTCATCCCCTTAGCAAGAATGATAAGAACTGAAAATACCTTCACACCCACCACTATGACAAGTCGATTCATTCCTTTATTTCCAGTGTGTGAACTATAAAGGCCAGTCAGCATCCACATAATGTATTTGCCCTACTGGAAGTGGTCCCAGATGTGCTGGTCCATCGACTGATATTACATTAGCCTTTGCTGGTACCGCTATCGTTTGCACCTCCTGCTGCAGCATGTGCTTCCGAAAGAACACACACAGTGGCTGATGAGATGTGACTATTACAACTGCTGTTACTCCAGGCATAGTCACTAGCTGCAGTTCTACACATTCCAGCATGCTTTTTGCCTTTATACTCAGATGCAACTGCCTATGCACCTTCATGTCTGATGACTATGAATCATATCTTGCTTTCACAGATACACATTTGCATGTTATTATGTAATTTGCATACCCTCTTTTCTTTGCATTTTAGCTCATTACTATGTAGCTCTGCATAGTTCTATGAGTCACTGCCTATCTGTAAATTCACGAATTTGGAACAGAAGCATGCAGCAGACTTTGCAGTTTGACTGTTAATGTTATAGGCAGCTGAACTGCATTATATATCTAATGTTACAAGATTCACTTTATGGAATTTAAAAAGGAATTCTTTGTTCCAAATTCTGGGAAGACTTTTAATTATAAACTTGGCTGCTTTCTAACACACACACACACACACACACACACACACACACACACACACACACACACACACACACACACACACACACACACACACACACTAATGCATCTAAATAAAAGATAATTGCCTCACCAAAAATAAAATATAAGCTAAGGTGTACTAGGTAAATGATAACATTCATTAATTTAGAATCCATTTTATCCTATTCATGGACTTGTGGGAGCTGGCCCTCATTCCTGTACTTCAGCATATGGTGGGACAGTACAGCTGAGTAAACTGTTTGTACTTCTTCACTAAATCCCCTAAAATGGAACCATGATTTGCTATTTAATTATCTGATTTAAATTTAAAATGCAGTTGTTTAGTTGCCCTACATATTTTACATTTTATTTATACAGCTGCAAATAACTAACTTAAAGGTGATATCAGTATTATGATGGGCCTACACAGAGTGGCATCTAACTTATGTTGCTACTTTTAAGTTAGTTTTAGAAAGCAATCATTAAATAATGAAGTGAGTGCATTGGTCTAAAACTGAATATTTAATTCCAGGCTATCTTTCTAAATAACTAAATTTTGCATTTTATGTTTCATTCATGTAATAAGGGGAATGCCAAATACATAAACAGCATCCAAAGGTCTTTAATACACTACTATAACAGTTCATTAAATAGATTCTGACACACAAGGCCCCTATAATAAAAATACAAAATATGTAGGTCTAAAATCACTTTGTTTTTGACTTTCCTTCCATGTTTGTGCATCATTAGTGTCTCCTGCTGCAATCCATAGCAAGCATGTCTACAGAGAACACACCTTTTAGCTACCTATTAATTTAGGAAACTCTATTGATAGAGCACATTGTTGAAGAAGCACCTGTCTGACTGCTAATGAAGCTCATGGTCTGTATTAAAGAAATGCACACAAATGTCAAGTGCTTCCCTGGTCATGCAGAGAGCCTATATTAACTAAATGTGACAAATGGCTGCCATCTGGCCTACCTGTTATGGTGACAAACTACATTAATTTCCCAGCAGCTTTGCTCAAAAGCCACATTAATAATTGCTTTGCTCTGTGTGTAAACAAATGCAAGTAGTATTGATTTGTTATTCAAAGAAGTGAATAGATTATTATGTAAGGAATCAAAATGGTATTGTCCTAAATTAATTACTGCAATAAAAAGAACCTCTACCTGGAATAATTGAAAACTGTCTGACGCTTATCTCTAAATAACTGTGTGGCAACTTTTGTATAGCAGAGACAGCCTAATCTGACAATATTAGGTATCCACTTAAACAGACAGCTAAAGCTAAAATTAATGGGTTTTTTTCGTTAATTCAGACCAGAGTAAAATGATTCATAAGACTGCATTCCAACTGGGTGAAAACATTCTAAAACAACTGTTGTGGAACGTCCAAGTAATGATGACTGGTGTTATATTTGATAAAAGCAAGTAAAATGCTTGCTACCTCTACTACTAATGCAAACAAAAATGCAATAGCTTAATATTTTGGCTGGTGCCCAAAGTGAAACTTAAAAAAATTGCAGAATGATAGTTTACAAAGTAGACTCTCTGATGACAACATGAAACAATATATGAGCTTTACACTAACCAGTTTTATTAGTTATAATGTTATTTGAATGTGTAAATAGAATACTGGCTACTTTGTTACAGTCATTAGCTTCATAGGACTGCTTGTCTTAAGGACCTTTAAACAAGGCAGACTAATGGATGACTTTTCTCTCAGATGTTATGAAGATGTAAAGCAAGGAATGCGGTACCTTGAGATGAACAACGCTTTGCTGAGAAACCTTTTAATGCAGAACTGCTTCTTGAAATGTACATCTTTCTGCTTGTACTTATAGCCACCCAACATCCAAAGTATAAAACATTAATTTGTACTTGTGTGGGGACAAGGCATATGAAATCATGTATCAATGCCATGTCACAGTCAGTATAATCAGCCAGTACAGTAAAATGGAAGAGTAAGAGATTTATGTAAATGGTATTTGAAATAATTAGGATAACATTTAATAATGGCTGACAACAAGCATTAGCAAAGCCTGTACCAACATTTTATTTTCATATTGAAATTCTTCCGTTGCTGATATTATCTCATAGTGTCAGTATAGGCAGTGACCCTGCATATGTTTTGGGTACTGGGTAATTACAAATTAAAAAAACACAAGATCCTTTAAGTGAACTACAACTCTTGGACACAGGCAGAATTTGTGTTTATTCACATCTTCATTAGCTCTTAATTATAGCTGAACAATTTATTCAGAATGGAAGCCATGAATATACATTTAGATTGATGTAGAACAGGACTATGGCAGCTAATGGCAAGTTTTTGTTGATGCCAGGCTGTTTTAACTTTGTGTTTTGTTGATGCCAGGATGTTTTAACGTTGTTAGGACTAGCTCAGCAGCTACATTTCTAGATGAAACTCATATAACTAGGTGTCTGACTTCAGGCAGGAAATGATAACAGTAACTTATGTCAATAGGTTATCAAGTTCCTTAGCTGGAGGTATGATACATAGCCAGCAGATTAGGCATGTAATCTTCATGTATTAACATCCATCAGCCTTCAATCCCTATGGAAGTGTCCTCTATCCGTCTCTAAGGAGCAAGGAAGATAGGTAATTGATTACATAGTTTTCAGACTATAAGAGTTTATCAAACATGTTTCATCATATTTTGAATAGTCTCAGTTCTGTAAGACCCCTGTAGCTTGTATGTGTATGTCTTTTGACACAGCTGGCACTTTGAACTTTTGACAAACACAAATTTATAACCAGTAAAGCTATAATTGCTGCAAAGTTTCAATCAACTGGGTTATAATTATGAAAGTTATTCAGAAATGAAATAAAATTCATAATAACATAAGACATTGGCACAAGCAAATCTTTAAAAATATTGCATTATACAGTTGATTTTATTTAATGACTGGAAAAATAATTGTAATGCATGTACATACACATTTGTTGTAGCAGATTAACTAAAGAAAATGTATTATATTAAACATGCAAATGTGACATTTAATTAAACTTTCTGAAATGGTAGTTATTTGGAATATATGGCTAACTAGCAGTTTATATAAACTATTCAATCTATTGTCCATTTTTCCATATAAGATATGCCTGCATGTGAGAGTAACAGCCAAAGGCATGGGCAGGGATATAACACTGTTCATCACAGCCAGACTGATCAAACCTTACTACATCAATGGGAACTAAGGGGAAAACTGCCCAAATCAAAATACAATAAGCCTAGACTTTATATTATAAAGCAAAAATGTTTGTAATTTATTTTGGTAACAAATCTCCTTAGTTTCCCATAAACAGCAAGTAATTGTGCATCAACAAACCTACTTTTAAAATCTAACTCCAAGACTACCATAGCCAATGAGAAAAGGACGTGGTGGCACTCCAGAAATTCCAGTTACAGTATTCCACTTTATAAAATTCGGCATTCAGTAGAATTATCTCAAAAAATGTAATTTCATGACTTTGGGTTAAAAGAAGTCATAGGCCTTCCTGCAGGCAGCATGGCCAATTTATATTATTTAATTACATGGCTCAAATCTGCTACTTACTTACCATATACTCAGATAAGTAAAGTTATTGATATATTGCATTTCCCCATATATTTTACCATCCGGAAGTGTGAACCTTGGCTCTAGACGATTGTCACTGTTGAAGTGACACCCCAACCCCATGTGAAAAATGGGAAATGGGGTTGTGGATGGATGGATGGATGAATGGATTTGGGTTTCATTTTAATGTGCAGTCTTATCAAATATAACCTTGGGATTTTCCTCACGTTGCTAGTATGCTGCTAAGAGTTATAGACTAGCTCTCCTTCAAATAAATTTAGTGACACTAAACTTTTATTAAACTGCTCTAGTAAAAAAGCAAGTAAATAATAATAGGTTCATATGCGTGTACTAGGCTAATGGTCCTGGAGCCTTTACAAGCCTAGCCCATAGGATTACCCTGGCATCGTGCCACCCGACATTAGTTCCCAGTGCCTCTGTTGAGTACAGAAACTGGAGTGATCTCCAGGGTGAATTTTCTATTTCCCATCCACTCATCAAGATTTCTCTTGAAGAGGGCCGGTGAGGTGCTCTGTATTTATTTATTTATTTATTTCATTTTACATTTGTTGACTGGGATAGTCTGACTGGATACATGTCCATTTTTAGCAGAGGCCCGGGGAGAAAAGCTCCAAAGGTATACATATAGAATCATTGCAATGTCATATAGAACAGGAGTAATCATAACAAAAACAAATATAATACATTTTACAGTCTAGTTAAATTTATGGAAATATACCACATTTTATAGTCCAGTTAAATTTGTATAGTCTAACAATCTTCTAAATTGGCTTAACAAAGATATTTGAGTACCACTTACAGATATAGGATTGGTACACCAGTATGCATAAAGATTTAGTCAGGCTTTGAGCAGGGACATATCCATTGAGACTGGAAATACTCCTTGAGAGCTATTTTAAATTGAGATAGGGTGGTATCCAGGGTAATGTTAGCAAAAAGGGAATTCCAACTTTTGTCAGCAGAGTTGGCGAACAGGGAGTCACCAGCTGAGTTGTTGGATTTGATGGTTTGCACAAATAGTCTATTAGATGACCAGAGTGATCTGGAGTTGGAGTGGGGATAGATGATGCCCCGGATTTACAAAGCTCTTTATAGTGGGCAGGATTAGTCTAAGAGCTATTTTCGGCAATATGGCCGACGTGCGATCCAAGAGTGAGCTCCTGGGACATGCACGTGAGCTCTTAGGCTAATCCGGCACGGACCGAGTTCCTGTATGCAAATTACCATCATCTGCAGGTGAAAACCAAGCAAATAAGGGTAATTTGCAATCCAAGAAGCTGTCAGCTGTCAGTGCAGGATGAGTGCAGTCTGCAGAAATGTACTCGGTTAGTAACGGAGTACATTTCTGCAAACTACAAAACTGAGCTTTGACAGCTCAAAGTAAAGGCTGCATATCATTGAGGAAGCATACCAATGGCCAAGTATAAGGCCATTGGCACTGCAAACTGTTTCAAAACTAAAAAAAAAAATCAATGTTTATTTTTTTTCGCTGATCTCGGCTGGTTAAGCATAGGGCAGCAGCTTGCAAATGGGATCGGAGGGAATATAGAAAAATAAAGTTATAATGAGCGTTCTAATTAAAAGCAGTATTCTGCCATGCAAATCAATGGCATGCATAAGACAACCTGGCCAGCGAGTAATGGTTGCTAAGGGGGGAGGCTCAGTGTGGGACATGTAACTATGCATTAGCAGGCAATCCTATGCAAATGAGGGGAAGGATAGTGAATCCCAGATTTCCCCAGGGTGTGAGGCAGGTCCCAAGAGTGTAAGAGTATAAATAGCTGGGTGCAAGACCAGGATATAGGTGACATCATGGGGGGGGGTCTGTGTCAGGCATACTGTAAGTGGATTGGAGCCCTGTGGCTTGAGACTGCTCCTAGCTTAGCACATCTAAGCTAGAGGTGTGTCCAAACTGCCTAGCACTCTTTACAAAGTGTAAGTGGGTGTGCGCACTGTGCACCGGGTTTTACAGGAAGAAAAAGGAAGTTAAACCAGTAAATAGCAGCTCTGTGCACATTTGAGCACTCCATTTGTCCATTTGCGTGGCGCGCACACAGGCTTAAACAGGGAGGCAATGGGAAGGGAAAACAGCAGTAGGAAGATAATCAAGGAGAACTAGCTTAGCTGACAGGTGAAGTGTATCAGAAACTGCCAATTACACAGGCAGCAGCCCAGCCCAGCACACCACTATAAACTATGCAAACACCTTTCCCCCTTGTTTTTCCCAAAACCTCTGCACCACTGGCGTATACAGATGGGGAAATTTTACAAAACGAAAGCAAGAGAAAAAATGTTAGGGGCTGCTTTTGCTATTATAAACCAGCATGTGCAAGAGGCTGAGGGTGGTGAGGATGTGAATGCTGCTGAGCAACCCACAGTGAGGAGATGGAGAAGAATATACAGATCCAGGGTAACCTACCAGGGGCTACATGAACTGGAGATAATGGAGCGCTATAGGGTGGACAGGGACCTCTTACAGCAAATTATTGAGCTGTGCTGGCCATGCCTCACACACAGAACTAGCAGAGGGGAACCCATCCCAGTGGATACCAAGGTATGTGTAGGCCTAAAAATACTATCTACAGGTACCTTCCAAAGGCCAACTGGGGATATGATGGGGATTTCATAGGCATCAACATCCAGGGTACTCCACCAGTTCCTGGATGCCATGTCAGCACATGTCGGTGAGCACGTATATTTCCCCATCACCCGTGAAGCGGTAGCCAGCAATATGCGTCTCTTCCATCAAATAGCAGAATACCCTGAGGTAGTGGGTGCAATAGACTGCACACACATATGCATTAAAGCAACACCAGGTGAGTGGGGTAAGGTCTACATCAACCGCAAGGGCTTCCCCTCCATTAACTGCCAGGTCATTTGCGATGCCCAGGGCATAATAATGAATGTGTGTGCTGGCTGCCCTGGAAGCTACCACAATTCCCACATCTGGCATCTGACACAGCTGTACCAGACATTTGCCAATGGGGACACACCCAAACAAGAACTCCATAATGAGGCACACGCACAAACACAAATCATAATAGAGCATGTGTTTGGGATGCTCAAGTCATGGTTCCGGTGCATGGACACATCCGGTGGAGCCTTGCAGTACTCACCAACTATATGTATCCAAATTGTCCTTGTATGTGCCATGCTACACAATATGATCTTGTGGAAACAGCTGCAGCAGGAACAGCATGGGGTAGGGCCACATAGCCCCCCACCAGTGCCAAGGCCTGCACAGGTGCAGAGTGACTTGGAGGAGGAACAACCTGAGCCTACTCCAGTAGGCAGAAGGAGGTGTGCCCAGTATGCCCTGGCCTTGGCAAAGAGACAATGCATAGTACATGCACTGACACAGTAGGGACCCAGGGAATGACACCTCTCTCCGACTTGCACATACAGTAAAAGGGATGCCAAACATGACACTACCTGTGCTCAACCATGTATAGGGAGTGTACTATGTGCATCCAACATAGGCAGCCCTGCAGCACCACCCTCAATACTGGGACACCCACAAGGTAAGTGACTCACACATGCCAGTTGGGAGGGGCACATACCCAACGACAGTCACAGCCAGCAGGATAGGTGTAGATGAACACAAACAAATGCTGTACTATGGCCTCTGAATGAGCCCTGTGGGTAACCCCTCCGCCAGGCCTACACAGACAGACTACAGCAGGCCAGGCAGTTGAATGTAAGTTCTGAAGGATAGAAAGTCAGAAACAACTATGTAGGTAGTTAAAGCTAAAATCTGTAGTACACTGGTATGCCTCTAGCCAGCATGATAGGTAAGACTACAGGCTGAAATGGTGTACCCAGCATACCAGTATAGACTTAGCAAATGTGTAAAAGTGTTAGGTGTGCCCCACCAACTTACGTACACTTATAGTAACAGTCAGGTGTGCCCCCCCACCCCTGTGTAGAAATGTAGAAACAGTCAGGTGCCCCCCTGCTATGCAGAAATGTAGCAACAGACAATGCCAAAGGACCAATGTATACCCTGCAGATACAGCATGCTACCTGTCGGTGTACAACACAAAGGTCAGCACCGCAGTACAAACTACCTGAACTTGATCCACACATGCAATATAGATGGTCATACTGGGCATGCTCACACACTTAGAGGAATGAAGGCAATGTCAGTCAACAACATACTGAAAGGTGATACTGGGCATGCTCACACACTTGAACACATGAAGGCCATGTCTGCAAACACCAGTGGGCCAGACATATCTGGCAGTTGCAGTTCGTATTGCAGATGCATGTCCATATGCACCACTCCTGCCTTGCACACACAGTGGATAGGAATACAGACATATATGTAAGGACAACACACTATAATAAGCAAAGGTAGATGGACATAGATGTGTGGAAGAGGATGACCATGACAAGGAGCCATCTGGCCCTGCCCCACCCAGCACACAGCCGAAGGGCTCCAAACACATGAGGTGCAGGTGTCACTCACTGCAGATACTAACCACCAGTATCTGTCAGCATGACAGACTATGTGGTGCACATGCCAGCTGTGCAATATAACTGTACAAGGAAGTGGTCACCTAGTAGCTGTATACATGTACCTGTGGTATATGACCCTGTGTGTGTCTGCATATGGCATGTCAACCCCTACATGAATGGATTATGGCCCATGCACACACTGCCCTCCTTAAAGCAGTATCATGACAAGCCTGCTGCGGTCATCCAATGTGAAATACACCTTTGGGAGAGCTGTAGCTTAGTAATCCCCATGGTGTGTCCCATAACTGTGTACTGCTGTAGTACTAAACTAGTTAGGTAGTAGTTCTAACCCCAGACTTGGCAACTGTATGAGTGTGTGTTTGTGTGCATGTCTCTCTGTCTGTGACTGTGTAGAGAGAAATGCTTTTTAGGCTACTCACACTCCGTACAATTTATATACACAACTCTGGCAAGGCTGCTGATGTCACTCACCTAGAAATACACCTCTGGGGAAATCATAGCCCAGTAATCTCTATAGCGCATCCTGTAACTGTGTATTGCTGTAGTGTAATAAAGTAGGTATGTGTTCTAACCCCAAACCTGGCAACTGTGTGTTTGTGTGTGTGTCTGACTGAGTAGAGAGCAATGCTTTTCAGGCTACACACACTCCGTACAATTCATATACTCAACTTTGGCAATGCTGCTGATGTCACTCACCTAGAAATACAACTCTGGGAAAGTTATAGCCTAGTAATCTCTGTAGTGCGTCCTGTAACTGTGTACTGCTGTAATGTGATAAAGTAGTTAGGTAGGTGTTCTAACCCCTGACCTGGCAACTGTGTGTTTGTGTGTGAATCTGTGTGAGTGCATGTCTGACTGAGTAGAGAGCAATGCTTTTTAGGCTACTCACGCTCCGTACAATTCATATACTCATCTTTGGCAAGGCTGCTGATGTCACTCACCTAGAAATACAACTCTGGGAAAGTTATAGCCTAGTAATCTTTGTAGTGTGTCCGGTAACTGTGTACTGCTGTAGTGTGATAAAGTAGTTAGGTAGGTGTTTTAACCCCAGACTTGGCAACTGTGTGTGTGAATCTGTGTGTCTCTGACTGAGTAACAAACAATGCTTTTTAGGTTACACACACTCATTAGAATTCATATACTCAACTTTGGCAAGGCTGCTGATGTCACTCACCTAGAAATACACCTCTGGGAAAGTCATAACCCAGTAATCTCTGTAGTGCGTCCTATAACTGCGTACTGCTGTAGTGTGATTTAGAACTGTGGTAGGGTTCCATAGCAGTTCAGGATGTTTTGCATGTGTTTCAATGTCTGTGTATGGAGCAATGCATCATCGGCTACTTACTCGCAGTACATTTCAAATGCCCTACTTTGCCAACCCTGCTAATGTCATTCATTGTGAAATACAACGTTGGGGAGAAAGCTCTTTAGTAATCTCTGTGGTATGACCTATAACTGCTCTATGCTATAGTATGATAAAGGCCTTGGTCAGGGGTTCTATACCTACACATGACAGTTGTGGATGTTTTGTGTGTGTGTCTCACTGTCTGTGTAGGGAGCAATGCATTTTAGGCTAGTCACTCGCAGTACAGTTAAAATGACCTATTTTGGTAAACCTGCTGATGTCATTCAGTGTGAAATACACCTTTGGGGAAGGATGTCTCTAGTAATCCCTGTGGTGTGTCCTATAACAGCTCCATGCTGTAGTGTGATATAGGCCATGTTCAGGGGTTCTATACCCACACATGATAGTTGCGGATGTTTTGTGTGTCTCACTGTCTGTGTAGGAAGCAATGCATTTTAGGCTAGTCACTCACAGTACAGTTAAAATGCCCTACTTTGGTAAACCTGCTGATGTCATTCAGTGTGAAATACACCTTTGGGGAAGGACATCTCTAGTAATCCCTGTGGTGTGTCCTATAACAGCTCTATGCTGTAGTGTGATATAGACCAAGTTCAGGGGTTCTATACCCACACATGATAGTTGTGGATGTTTTGTGTGTCTCACTGTCTGTGTAGGGAGCAATGCATTTTAGGCTAGTCACTCGCAGTACAGATTAAATGCCCTACTTTGGTAATCCTGCTGATGTCAGTCACTGTGAAATACACCTTTGGGGAAGACAGATTCCAGTAATGTCCGTGGTGCGTACTATAACTGCGTAGTGCTCTAGTGTAATAAACTAGTTAAGTAGGGGTTCTACTCCCAGACATGACAGGTGAATGTGTGTGTGTGTGTGTATGTGTGTAACTCATATCCTGTGTAGAGATGAGTGTGTGATACCTGTGGGCAATGTGGAGGGAGTTTTGCTTATTTTGTTTATGGTGGCTCTACTATATATCACAATGTCAACCATAAAGGGAGAACAGATGTAAATTAGCTGGGAGGCTGGGGTGCAAAGCCATACCCATACATGTGACATCAAGGCCAACCAATCCAAGTTAGCAACCTCACTATTACCCAGAGCACACACTCAACCCATGTGTCATACGCACACATATGCCTAGGCAACAGCCAATATGTGGGTAATACACTGCATATTGGCCACTGATAGTAACTATGCAGTGATAGCAGTGGGCTACAGAGGGCATGTCACCCTGCCCATCTGTCCAATATCCACATACATGCAAACAGTGCACCTCCACCATGTTCCCCAATGGACACCTGCACCACCTGTGGTACCTTCACATGTGACTCACAATGGACATACCATGCCTGACAACATGCCCTGTATGGACAGATGACACTGACATCAAGGAATGCTGTTGGCATGCTATCAATGTAGGTGAAGGGTAAACCTGATGCCCATTACCAGTTCCTGCCACAGGTGGGCAAGACTGGCACATCTGATGATAATCTGTGTTCGCAACATGGGCCAGACACCCCAGGTACAGTTCCACATGTCACTGTACATGCATGTGGGAGGTGTGCACATCCCAGACATCATCCATGCCATGGACTAAGGGACACATACATGGCATGTGGTGTACAGCATTGGCCACACACAATAGTCACCCAGGTGACTGGATGAGGGATGCAATACCCACCTGTGTGGGCAAATGCAGTAACTACAGGCCTGAGCCACAATGCAGCCCATTGTCATGTGGCCTGAGGTCAAGGTATACCCATTGCCTACCCTTTTACAGCCTGCTGGCACAGTTGACCACCACACACCCGTGTACACATGCACCCATGCATGTCAGAACTGGCACCCTGTGTGTTCATGTGTGTGTGTTGTATGGTGCGTATGTCCACCTCCACACTCACTACAGCCCTCCAGGGCATACTGAAGCATGTTGTCTGATGTCTGACATCTCCTCATACTCTTTGCCCATAGGGCCTCCATATGACCCGTGTGGTGCATGTGATACCTGCACATTGATGTGTTGTGGAAATCCCACTAGTGATGAGTTGCACTCCTGGCCCTGCCAAGTGTGTCAATGTGTGTGCGTCCCTGTGTGAGTGTGCCTGTGTTGACGCTGGCACCTGTTCATGCAGACAGGCACATGTACAACACCTACCATATCCCTGTTCCAGATGTCACTCACCCTCACATATATGTTCTGAGTACTCCACATCAGGTAACCCATGTGGTGCATCCAATAACTGCATCGAATTGTGATAGCACTACATAGTTGTCAGGGGTTTGATACCCTGTGCTGGTAGGTGTGTGACACAAACATGTTTCAGTTTTACTCTCCCACCCGTCCCTGACATGTATCTGCCTCTGTCTGCCTCCCCCACTCCCTCTCTGGTGGATGTGGAGACCCACACCTGCCTTGCTTAGGCAGCAGCATGAGTATTTTACATGATGCTCATGATCAGCTGATGGCCTCTGCATGAATTGCAGCCCTCCCCTAGCTGATTGCATGTGGAACAGCTGTGGTAACAATCCCATAGCCAATTGCATGGAAGCACACTCCAATACCTAGGAACATCATGGTGGTGTTGGACCTTTACAGTCACTGTTAGTAAGAACTAGATCTGTTGTTTGGCAAACAGCATCTCAGATGGATTGGGGATTTACCTCTAACAACATACACTGTGGAAAGAAGGCAACAAACAGGAGGGGGTGTGCCTTTACCTGACTACAGACTATGAGTGCTGCTATACTGCATTTGGAGTAATGTTGATTTAACAGTGTTTGTCTGGATATGCCTGTCGTACATCTCGCAATATCTCCCATGTCAGTTCCATGTATATGAGGAATCCCCATCTGCAGGGTCATCTGCAGACTGGGCAATGTTGTGCCTATGGTTTCATGTGTTAGCCACAGTGCATCTATCTGTGGAATGCAGAAGATAGTGTGAGGATTGCAGTCTGTAGATGGTGAAGGCCGTGACAGTTACTGACTTCATAGGACATATGTTGCAACAAACCCAGTTACAGTGGAAAATACAAGAGGTTATCACAGCAACATGTCTATACTGGCCCTGTGTATGTGCTGTCAGCCACACCTCTGTCAACCTTTGTACATATGGCATGCTTGAAGTGGTGCATATGTGCTGTACACCATAAATACTGTCATCATATCTGATATCAAGCCAGTGATATATCAGATTGCTACACGTTATGTGCAGTAGTGGTTATATTTCATTACATAAGCTGGACATTCTGTGGATGTTTGTACAGTACTGAGGTCTGTGTAGTGATGGTGAATGTTGGCAGTGTGTGTATTGTTAATATGTACTTTAGCCTGTGTACAGACTGTGGTAGATGTCATTGTTCTAGCTCCTCTTCTATCAGATGTTACATGCTGCCTCACTGTATGGTACCGTTTTGCCGTACATGTTTGTAGAGCCATATACACACAAGTCCCATACCACAGACAGCCATCAGACCAAACTGTGTAGCAGCCCAGTATATGTAGGGTCATTCTGTGAGTGGCACATATGAGGATGGTGTAGAACAGATAGTCCATATACTGTAATATTATGCTAGCTTACCATATGTGGCTGTGGTTATGTTCACATTGGTAGTGGTTATGCACTGTCACACACGAGCATCTTACCCTGTGCTGTGACATGGCTGTTGAGCCTGCTATATATGCAGGTACATGTGCATTCCCCCATATGAGATGTAGGCCAATGTTGAGCCAGTCTGCCTGTAGCCTGCACAGTGCATTGTTACATGCCTAGCAGCTTAGTGTACTTAACCAGTGGGATGTTATGTGCAGATACTTGCCAGATGTACTGCTGCTGGGCCTCCTTTAAATGTCATGTATGTCAGACAGAGCAGCTGGATGCTGTACAGATGTATGTCAATATTTAGTGGGTAGTATGTGTCCATGGCACCCCTGTACCAGCAGTCATTATGTGTCAGGCCAGACAGGAGTGTGTGAATCCAACACCTATGGTGCCAAATGTATACCAGTCGTTATGTGTTATACCCATCTACATAGCTGTCTATATCCATATTGTGAGGCCTGGTGCACTAAGGGATTATGTGTATACCTCTGGACTGGACAGGGTGTGTCCGAAGTTCCACATATAGTGGCCAATATCTCTGCTGCACTCCACTGGAGCATTACATGCTAGCAGCGGTACTTTACAATGATTTCCTTAGGATGTCTGTCGGTAGCCAATGGCACACATGTTATAAGCAGATGTCATCATCCACACACACCATGTCTCTGAAGACAATCCTAATGATAGTAGCAACAGTCTAGTAATATACCTGCTATACATACCTGTCATCCCCTTGCACTATGACTTTGGGACTGTAGGGGCAGGGGTACGGCTACACTCCATGTCCAGGACATATGGTGGAAATATATGTACATATACTTATCCAGATAGCCATATATATATATATATATATATATATATATATATATATATATATATATATATAAAATTACACATGTGTACTACATTCAATTACCACTGTTAATGGCAACCACCCACTATAAATACCTCCAGCATGTGGGCGTGGTCCCTTTACATTTCCTATGTGATGGACATCCTTCCTGTGTGTGGGCATCAGTGATATAGACAGCAGGTAGCAATACCTCTTACAGGAGAACCTGCAAACTCAGAGCAGCCACATATTTGTAGGAGGATCAGGAAGTACAGACAGACTGTGAGTAGAGTTGTGTTATGCTTTGCATAGTACTGATGTTTCAGTGTGTGTGTGTGTGTGTGTGCACATACTAGTGTACCTTGGAATGCAGTCTGTCTGCATAGCTCACTACTGTGGGCCTATCCTCTTGCTGGACAGAGGTATGTCTATCATGTGCTGTCCATCCACCACACAGGTCCTGTGTCAGATATTACACAGGCAGTGTGTGTATGTTGCATGCTATTAGTACATGGCTACATCCATTTCTATTTCTAACCTCAATTCCCTGA
Organism: Protopterus annectens; assembly: GCF_019279795.1. Classification (NCBI taxonomy): domain Eukaryota; kingdom Metazoa; phylum Chordata; order Ceratodontiformes; family Protopteridae; genus Protopterus; species Protopterus annectens. Next base: position 1,238,922,054 of record NC_056739.1, read on the forward strand.
CTAAGGGTTTGTTGCAGACTATCCTGTAGCACCAGCACCTTGCTTAGTGTATGGCAACAGTGTTCCACATATGTGCCTGTGTTCCTGCCTCTGTCCTTCATCTACATGCCAAGCTGTGCACATATGTCATGCTGTGTAGTGGGCTGTGAGTATATCACAGTGCCATTACTGCCATTAGTCCACTGCTGTTGTATCCCCCACACATACAGTGGGGCTGGGGCCATGTATGTGTGGGTGTCACCTACACAATACATGTGTGTCCTTATGCACTGAAGAGGCCAGTGTATGTAACAGTGGGATATGGGCCTGTATTATTATTGAGTCTAGGTGGGGAGCACCATAAATGACCTAGGCTGTTACAAAATGTGGGGGTATCAGGGGTGAGCTGCCACAAGGTATCTGGATGTACAGTACCATATACTCCACCTATATTGACATTACTTACATGACTTGGGGTACTGCAAGCCTACTGCCTCCTGCCATACAGACTGTTCTGTGCGTTATGCCTTGTTATGTACCAGTTACAACCCATTTGATCACAAAATGTCTTTACCTCCTACGGAGTTTGTACAGAGTGTAGATAGAGGCTGCTGAACTACACACCTGCAGTACATACTGTTGATTGTGTGGTACCCTGTGGCCCAGTCTGTCTGCACTATTATATATTCTGAAGGGCTTGGCCTGGACAGCAACAGTTGTGAACCTTTCCAGACTACTATATTAGTGTAACTGTTTCACAGTTGCAGTACTCTGTTTGAATGGTTGTCAGTATCTGAACAGCTATATAAAATGGCACATAGAACTTTTATAGTACACAATTTAAGGATTCCCATTTCTGCAAACCTGTCTGTGGTGTCTTTCCTATGACCTTTCTAAGGGTATATGTTGCAGGCATCTATTGACATTAGTATGTGTCACCCATACAGTGTCCAGTTGTTCAGGTTTTAACTGTAGGCATAGTGGCTGTTCCATATTGTGTGCACCTTCTACATATGTATCTTACTGTACATATATGTGTGTGTGTGTATGTGTAGTCACATGTGTATATATATATATATATATATATATATATATATATATACATATAGATATATATATATATGTGTGTGTGTGTGTGTGTGTGTGTGTGTGTGTGTATATATCTGTATCTGCATATCTGTGTCTGTGTATCTGTATCCTGGGGATGTTGATGGCTTCCACATGTTACATGTCCTTTGGGAGGCAGACTGTACTTGGAAGTGTATTGCAGGGTGCATTTGTTTGGCTGTGGGGGGATGCCTATTTGTACAAGACGTATAGTGTGTGGGGCCTCTCAACCCCATTAACGGTGCATGTGGAAATAGGTGTATTTGTTAATCTGCAATTGCTATCTACAGATGTATGGCCATATATACCTATATAGATATATTTATCTGTTAACAGATATATAACTATATGTGCATAGATAGTGATATATATGTATATAGAGTTAGGAAAACAAAATATATATTTATATATGTGTGTGTGTGTGTGTGTATATATATATATATATATATATATATATATATATATATATATATATATATATATATATATATATATATATATATATATATACATTTATGGATATGTTGTATCTGTTAAAGTTGTAATATAGTTACACATGCAGACATCTAGATATTGGTATACCTTCTCTGTACTGTTGCATGACAGAACTGGCTGATATGTTTCTTAAACAGTGAATATCTGTGTATCTGTCATGGCTTAGTGGTACATCACTTTGTCTAGGGTGTACAGGGTCCTTGGCTTGAGCCTTGCAAGAGCTGTTTATTTTGTTGCTGGGCAGAACATGGCCCTTTGGATACAGAGTAATTACCACTAAGCCATGGCAGATATGCATAATCATGATGTTTTCACATACATATCATCCAGCCCAGGTATACAGCACTACTGGGAATTTATTCCGCCATGTAGATGTATTTGTGTGTGTATATATATTCATCTTTAATTGTATATAACATATACATATACGTAGATATAGCTATAAAAATATATACATATATATATATATATATATATATATATATATATGCCAATAAATACATATATACATAGATACGCATACATTTATAGATATATATGTATACATCCATATGTCCACATATATACAGCACTAGGTATGCATATATGTCAGCATATATATGGCTCACCTTTCAAAGGGAGAAACCCATGTGTCCGAAAGCTGGAAGGCCAAAAGTATGTTCTCAACATTGCACAATTTTGCAATAAATGCATCGAATGTGCAATGAGCGAATGTCACTATGCATTCGCTCATTGCAGATTTGGCAATTTGTGGGCGGATGGCACTATAGTGGGGATGGGGAATATTTGCCTATCCCCACTGTAGTGTGAACTCAGAGTTAGTATATCACAGTAAGGAGTTGTGGGGGGCCCAGCCCCCCAGATGGGGGGTGCAGGGAGGCATGCCCCCCTGCATTACGATATGTATTCCAACTTGCAGTTCGAGAGTTGGTGAAGATGCCTTTAGAACTGCTGTGTTTTGAACTGTGGTGCAGTAAGAAATGACAGATTTGTCCTTTCAGTTTGCAGAAATGGCCATTCGAAGAAATGATTGTCTCCTTTTCAGTGGTGAACACATATATATTAATATAGGTATATATGGACATACATCTGTAGATGAAACTGGGAATGTAACCACAACATATATGTCCACATGCACCATTGATGGGTTTGAGAGACCCAAACTACATACATCTGGCATGGATAGGTACCCCCCCAGCCAAACACGTCTGGCCTGCAATACAATACCAACCTTAGCAGATCCCATAACCAGGACCCTACACAACTAGGCCTGTACATGTTAACAGTACTTCATCCCACCTGTAAGATGTCAGTCTTGCATTACTAACATATCATGCAGTACAGTCAAGTGATGTGTCATGCTTGGGGGAACCCTCGGGGCAGGTGCAGTAAGTAGCTGGGATCCTTCATACGATCCAATAGGCCTACACCTGACAATGGATTCACCGATGTTGGCAAGGACGACCACAAATCCACCATGTCAGCTGGGAACTACCACTCAGTAGACTGATGACCCTGGTCTGCAGGGACATGGAACATATCAACAATGAACCCATGGGCAATGTCACTGGTAATCTCAACACATGGGACCTCGCCAATGTTGGACTTGTCAAAGGCAGAGAATACAACCTGAACCTGGTATACCTCCTTTACCCAATCATGACAGGTGTAGATGAGGGTTAGGAGGTGCACAATGCCTATGTAGATCATAGCAGGCTTTTATACACCATCCCACATGTAGGAATGTGTGTAGTTGTTAAGGGAGCTACCTCCATTCACAGAATATGTTTCCACCAGGATTGCTTGGCAAATGCCAACATTCCATAGGTGCCATCCCATGGACATACAGTCCTTCACAGGTCATATATGTGTTAATATTCTCCTCCACACTGTAGAGGTGTGCAGCCCTACTGGGGTTGCTATAACTCACTGGGTGTGGCTGTTGTGGACACATCCACCATTATTGCAGTTACCGTTGTGTCTAGCCCCCCACATAGATGTCTGTAATACTGTACAGTGTATGTAATCAGGTTGTTAGTTGTTGTTTGCACCATTCACAGTAGTTGAGCGCTTCACACCCTCCTAAGAGTAGAGCTATGCCACCGGCATTGGCACACACATGTTACTGAGGTGAGGATCGAAGTAGAGTGGGGAGAGGGACATACACCCTCTGTTAGCATGTTCAATGACATCCACATTAAAGACTGCACATGTAGCAATGTGTGGTTGTGCCTATCCTGTCTTGGTGGGATTACATGTGCAACAGATGTGTTACCTGCATGGGGACATACCTCCATGTGTACAGTCTTGTACCTATACTGCATCCAAACCAAAGTCTCTGTGTGTTGTACCCAGCCATGGCATGTGTACCACCCACTACATGTACTGGTGTTCACTGTAGAAGGCCTGCTGACACCACTACACCCATCAGCCACGTGGCACATGGGCAAACATAACACAATCAGAATAGATAATGGTGACAACAATACAACATTGTTAATTACAGCTATGATGCATCATGGCTGCACAGCTACACCTTCCAAGATATTAGCATTTCACTTTACTGCTGACAACATGCTACACATCATTCCATTGCTACACTGTTGTACAGTCACCCTGTGCATCAGCACCATGTTAGCCTGTCCCTGCATCAATGTTACGGATGTCAGGGAGTGGCACAGGTATCATCATATGCACTTGGCCTAGGCTGAGCCATACAATTGACAACATGTGTGTTTGTGTGAGGGGGCTGAGTAGTGTTATGGGCCACTGGTGATGTGTGTGCAGGTATGTGATTGCCCTAGGTTTGTTGTTTATGTGTGTGTGTCTGCATGCACACAGTTCCTCCATGTGACTTCCCTATACAGGGAATTGTGAGACAGCTGCAGACTGTACCTGGCAGGGTTTGCAGTTCACTGTCTCCAGCCATAGACACAGGACCTGTGCCTGGCAGGGGTGCTACAGGCAGTATCAGGTACAAAGCCACATCAAGTACTGTCCCCTGAGGTTGACAGACATCCACTGGATCCAGGTCTCTCCTGGGACTGGCCAGGGCCACGTGCACGTGGTCTGCTATGAGGGTCAGTGGACGGCACACCCCCACAGTGCTGGGATTGGTACTGCCACTACAAGAGCAGCTGTGAGTGGTGGGACATCCACAGTGACCTCCAGCTGCTGGTGTTGCTGGCATACGTCCACATAGCCATTGCAACTGTCCCACCCTGTCCTGACGCATGGACATGACATTGTGGATGCAATCCAATGTCTCACCCCACTGTCTATCCATGACCTTGGTGTAATTATGGATGACACCTGCTAGGTCATGGATGCTGTCAGTTACAGATGTGTGATGAGCCCTCTGTGCCCTTAGACCCTGCTTGGTGTACTGTTCCATTCGTGTCTGTGCGTCCATGACACTCTGGAACATGCTTGTGGTTTATATAGACGTGGCACGTCTGACAGGAGCATGATGACCAGCAGTGCTCCGATGAGCAACCCTGAAATTCTGCCTATGTGATACCCCGCCAGACATCTGGCTATGGCTGCTGTGTCCTGACACACATGCCATAGATACCACACCGTCCTGGCCAATGCCAACCATAGACTGTCCCTCAGCTAAGGCCAACGGTGATGAGGTATGTACAGACAGTGTGACTGTGTGCGTGGATGGGGTGGATACATGTGGAATGTCAATTGGTGGCCCAGCAGCACCCCCTGATGACCCTTCCTGTGCCTTAACACACCTATCCTCATGGTCACTGTCTGTATCAGTGACATCAGATTCCCTGCAGGGGGGGGTGCAGCCCCACCTTGCCACCTGTGAGGGGAAAACAGGGAACAGACTGTATGACCTGTACATCACCACTAAACAGTACATACACACACACACACACACACATACAATGTGTGCAGACATGGACACACACACAGGCATACAGACACGCAGTCGACACACTCCACCAGACAGCATCTACAGACAGCTGCCATACCCCCATAACACACAAAATAGCAGGTGATGGTGTAGTACAGTATCACACACAAACCTGTAATTACACACATGTCAGCATGCAGGACATGTGGTGATCAACAGCATGCAGTGTAACTTTAGTTAATCCCCCTTACCAACATTATACATGGCTGTGATGCATGGCTTCTGTTAGTAAGTGATGGCCCTCCCCCTGGAACTCACTGCACCCATGTCCACAGCATTGCTGTGCATCTGTTCAGCACCCTGGCATGTACTGTGCACCATACCTCACAGGTTTACACACCATTGCAGGATGTGTATCTGTGTGTCAGTTGTGTTTCCGCTGCTGCTCACAGCCTCTGTGTGTTTCTGGATTACATGTGGACAAGTGTTTAGTGAATGCTTGATGAGTATTCACAGATGTCATCATCAGTGGTGCATGTATGAGTGATATACTACCATTAGACTGACCACAGACACAATGTACTGTACCTATGGTGAGTGTAGAGATCATTATTGACCATTTTTGAGCCCTGGCTGATGCCTGTAGTATGCATATGTTCATAGGTGAGTACTGGTCTATTGGTCCTGGGGCCTACATAAGCCTAGCCACAGGTGTTCCCAGCCATGCACCACCCACTAATGTTATTTCCCTGTGCCCCTGTCAGGCTATGGCACAGACATACTACCCAGGGTGAATACCCCATTTCCCATGCAGTTGTCAAGTGTTTCTGTAATGAGGGCCAATGAGTAGCATTGCCTGACATGTATGGGTAGTCCATTCCAGAGTGTGGGAATTTCCCAGGACAGGGCTCTATCCCTCCAGTATGTTCTGTGTAATGTGTTGATGAGGTTTAGGACCCTGAAGCATGTGTTTGCAGAGGGAGTGGGATGTCTTTATGTGTAGCATGTTCAACTGTTCTGTGTATGACATAGCTGTGTATGTTGGACAGATGTCAGCTGTGCTTGGGCAATGTGCACTGGAGTGTAGCCACAATTGTCTGAGATGGACTGTGTATTGCATGTGTTTGAGGCTGGTAATCCCATTAGTGAGGTGTGTGCTCTGTCAGTGCACATGTACAGCATGCATTATGGGTAGGTGTGTTAGATGTGTACATGGCTTAAACCTTAGCTATGACATGCACAGTGAATTGCCAAGCATAACCTTAAACCATACTCACCAGTATCTGGCTGCTGCCTTGCTGGTATCCCAGAGGTACCTATATTGAGATGGGATAGAGTTGATGTCAGTCGCCACAGCTGTGGTATTGCTACAGGGTGGCTGCAATATTACAGTACAACAACAGCTGAAGTCCACAGTACTACAGATTATGCATTAATGCATATCAGTACTACACAGCAACAGATCCCACATCTCACATATGCATAATTTACCTGTACAGATGCATACACTACAGTAGTCGACTGATATGTCCTGGAACCTTACCTGCATGCTCCATGTCTGGTGTGTGTGTAGCACCCACCTCCATGACTGTATAAGTCTGTAGCACTTGTGGGCGGGCAGGTGCTACAAGGCTCATGAGCAGCTCCTCCACTCTGGAGAGGGAGGGATGGATGTTATGCCCCCCCCCCCCTTGTTGCAAGGTGGTCACCCAGCACGACAGTGGCACAATGACGTACATGGCAGAGCAGGTCACTACAATGGTGATGGACCTGCTCATATGTATGGCTGTGCATCTCCACCTCGTTCACCCTGCGGACCACATCATAGCACATGGCTGTTCACTCCTGCTGGCCCTGGCTTGTCTGTGAGAACAACAGCTGGTAGTTCTGGATGATGCTGGTGATTATAATTTCATCCTCAGCAGCACTGTAGGTGAGATTCTTTGGGTGCGCCATACTCCCTGAAATACATAATGATGGGAATATGTCTGAGCAACTCATATGTCAAGTTTACTATAATACAATCCACATATCAGTCTTCTGCCACCATATCAGCTCCAACTTAATGTTCACACAACGCTAGTGGTATGTGTCCGGTATATGTACCATTGGGTCATCTATTGTATTGCACAACACTTTCTGCCATGTGTTTATAGACATGCACTCTGTGGGGACACTAGAGTTGCTGGGCTGTTACCTCATTGTCTACTGTTCCGTCAGTACCTTCATGTGGAACCACCTCAGGGGATGGTGTGTCCCCCCATGGAGCACACATAGACATGTGTCGGTCACCCAGTTAGGTTGAGGGTCTTGCGCATAGGGAGCTCCACAGAGACATGGAGTATGTGCTACATCACCTGGAGGCATGCAGTACACATAGACAAGGTTCGACATGCATATTCCTCCTGCCAAGCCCACAGCCCAGGCACCTTTATGTCCATGTAGATGCTGTCCTGACTGTCCATGGGTGGGCACAATGTTTCCTTTGTTCCCATGTGGGGGCTTAATGGCCTCCACGTTCCAAATGTGACTACCCTTCCACAGTTTTTAACCACCACGTGTCATATACCAGCTCTGTATGCTGTCTTGTTTGATACCTAACCGGACCTACATACCAATTTGTGCCTAATACCCTTCACCAACATAGATATCCCACCTTCTCAAACAATTGCGATGTGTTCCCAACATGGGTTACACACCACACTCCACACTCCATCTTGCAGCCATGTACCGGTGTGTAGGTAGGTTGTGTATTGATGTGTGATGTTCTCTCACACATGTCATGGGTATATATATATATATATATATATATATATATATATATATATATATATGTGTGTGTGTGTAGACAAACACATACACACACAGATATATATATATATATATATATATATATATATATATATATATATATATATATATATGTGTGTGTGTATACACACATATATATATATATATATAGAGAGAGAGAGAGAGAGATATATCTGTATACATATATATATATATATATATATATATATATATATATATATATATATATATACATATGTACATATATGTGTAGATATCACTGTATTGTTTATATTCCTATATAAATGTATAGCTGTCTGAGGTTCTGCAGACATACACAGCTGTGAATATGTATCATATATATATATATATATATATATATATATATATATATATATATATATGTGTGTGTGTGTGTGTGTGTGTGTATATGTGTGTGTGTGTGTATATATGTATCACATATATATATATATATATATATATATATATATATATATATATATATATTTGTATGTGGGGTGCATATGAACATCTGGGCCACACTCATGTAACCCTCTTTACTTCACAGCTGAACTGTTCTGCCTTGCTGCAACACAGACAGGTGTCATGTGAACACAGACTTACATTAGGGGGTATATGTGGTGACAAATCTTAGATAAGCATATTATACTGCTATGGCAGTTGGACATGCTATGCTACACTTTACCATGACTGTCCTGCAGGTGGTGTGGTCTCTCACCCATGTGTCTATCATGGCAGTATTAATGCCCCCACCAGCTGTTGGCCACAGTAATTTACAGAATACAGATATCATGGGTCACATCTTTGCCATTCACTGCTGATCTGCACATTTGACAGGTATATCCCACTGCCCACAGGGACTGACACTACTGTCCATTGCAGTTGTTGAGCAGAACATCATTACAGGAACAAGTACTGATGGCACATATACATCCTTTCACATTATACATCCTATTATTCTATACCATATATTACATGCAAGTAAATGCATATCTGTTTCACATACCTGTTATGTTTTTTCCACTGTAACACAACCCTGAGCTTTGTGACCTTTCTTGAATTTTTGTTTATTTCTCTCTCTGTCTCTCTCTCTCTTTCAGTCTCTCCAGTAGAGCGATTGAGCTGGTTTGAATAGATTGCAGCATACTTTTGTTGGTATTGCACATGATCAGGTGGTGGCCTCTGCACCAGTCAGTGTCCACCAGTTGCTAATTGCATGCAGCCTGCTGTGTAGTACTTCAGATAACCACTGTCATTGCAACCCTGTACTATAAATTGCTACCTTCTGTGGGTGTTGTCCCTTCACCTTTCCAATATGGATGACATCCTTCCTGTGTGTGGACATCAGTGTTAAGCAAGTAGCAATACCTCTTACAGCAGAACCTGCAGACACAGGCCACATTCACATTTGGGTAAGGTTCCAGACCTACAGACAGCGTGAGTAGTGTTGTTGTGTGCAGTGTATCTTGCTGTTCTTACAGGGTTTCTGTGTACATGGTACTTTTTCATGGAATGTTGTCTGTCTGCGTAGCTCTCAACTGTGGGCCTATCCGTATGATACCAGGGGCTTGGCTGTTAGGTTTTGTCTGTGCACCACACAGGTATTGTCCCAGATATATCTGTGGCATTCTGTCTTTTGAGTGCTATCAGTACATGGCTACATCCATTTGTATTTCAATGTCATATTCCTGCATAAGGGTATGCTGCTATGAATCCTGTAACACCAGTAATTTCCAGGGTGTGTAACAGCAATAATGCAAATATGACCCTATATTCCTGCCTTTGTCCTCCTCATATATGCCAGTCTTTGTCCTACTGTGATATAGGAAGGGTTGTTAGGTAATGGCCTAGCAATATTTACCGTTAGCATTACTGCTATCATCCCAGTCATGTCATGGACTCCCACACCAACTGTGAGTCATACATTTGTATATATATATATATATATATATATATATATATATATATATATATATATATATATATATACATATATATATATATATATATATATATATATATATATATATATATGTATATACATATGAACATATGTATGTATCTATATACAATTGATGTTATATGATTATTTGTGAGTCATACATTAATATATATATCTACATATAGCTGTCTATCTGTCTACATTTACAGATATATTTCTGTCCATATGTCCATGCATGTTTGGCTCATATTTTGGCCTGTTCCTCATTCAATTGGCAATTGTCATGGATGATCACAGCATTGAAGTCAGTAACTAGTGCCAACACTTTTGTGTTTCAGACTTCATCTCCTTCTACATATGTGTTCTAATAAATATAACTGTGTAACTAGCAACATTTTAGTTGACATATATCCCTATTTGTACCCACAGTGTAGCATACTTTGTCCAGACTTCTTGCATTAACAGGTTGTGTGGTATGATAATAATACATTTCCTGTACTGTTGACTGATTGTGCTGCATGATATGTTTGTGAAAACTTCAGGTTATGTATATCTGCCATGGTTTAGTCGTAAATCACTTTGTGTATGGAGTGCAGGGTCCTTGGAGAGGCAGTTTATTTTGTTGCTGGGCAGAACAAGGGACATTGGCTATAAAGTGATTAAGGCACTTTTAAGCAGTTGTAAGTGGGTTTAAATGGGTTTGCGCAACGGTAAGCACTGCCAACCTCTGCTTATGTTTTCTTACACTCAGCTTCAAATTTCTCAACCTGTGTAGACATAGCTCACCCCCGCGCAAACCCATGCAAACCCACTTACCACTGCTTAACAGTGCTTACTGACGCTTACCCCCTCACTAATTCCTTTAAAAGAAAAGAAAAAGGGTTTGATAGGAAAGTGGTGAAAAACAGGGCACAAAGAGGGAAAGACAGTAGGGAAAATAGCTAGGCATGTGCAGGAAGGGTATAGGAAAGGTCCATAGCTGTCCATTTCTTCTACAGCAACAGCTGTGCATATACACTATATTTGCAGGTACAGTTGGACCCTCACACCCCTGGGAGAGGGATGAGGACAGCATTTCTTCATTTGATGCCAATTAGACCAGATTACGTGTCCAGTGGACATGTGTGCAAAATGGACAGCTATGTATGGGGTGAGATTTTTTTGTGGGAACAGACTGCCGTTTTTTTTCAGGTGAGTGTGGGATGTTGGGGAGGGGTAGTAGGTATATTTGGGAAGGCAGGTTGGGTAGGTTAACAGACAAGACACACAAGATGCATACAGGGCCGGTATATGACATGTGGAGGATAAACACCTTGGATGCGGAGGGGTGTTTGGAAGTCACAAGCCCATGAGCCCCCAACTGAAAACAGTGGGACTGAGGTCCTCACCTATGGGCAGTCACTACTTTACCTTTACGGCCCCGAAGGTGGCTGTGCTGGGGGCTGTGTAGGAGGGGTAGACTCACCCTCTAATAGCACCACTTGGCCCTCTTGATACTCCAGATTGAGCTCCTTACGCACCATGGCCCGGGCCTGTTGATGGATGACAGGTTCCCCTCCATGCCCGCTCTGAGGGGAGAGTGCAGTGGTTCCACTCGAAGGTGGCAGGGCCCACTGAGGAGGGGGTCCCAGGCTGAGCCCCAGATGTGCTGGCGCCCGGTGCCATGGCCGGCTGAGGTGGGACAGGTGGGTCTGCTGGGACCGGCCTTCCCATACGAGCTTTGCTGTCACAGGTTTATGACAGATATGGGTTAGTAACAGTCAACAGTATTCAGGATTAGTTATAACAGCATGCATCAGTATTCCCATTAACCCAACACACCAGATTTAACACAGTTGCAGATCAAGCAAAGCACATGCACATATGGAATAACAGTGGCCATTACAGGAGCATGCAGGTCTCATTGATGGCAACAGGCCACCAATATGGGTGTATTTTAACATGGCACATGCATAAAAACAAATGTGAATATTTATAAACCATTAGGACATATGTCCCAACAAATATTTGGTGTGTACACATACCAGTTGAGGAGTGTCATTGGGTTATTATGCACATATGGTAGGGGTGAGAGAGAAAGTTCAATTAACAACTAATATATCCTTGTAATTTTCACAACATTTTTAGTCAGTGCAGTGGTCTTTCCCTTACATGTATTATTACACTACACAATGGCCATATATTGTACACTGCTATGCTTTTACATTATTATATACATGACCTGTGTCTTACATACAGACGTGACAGGCTGCAGGTGTTAATGCAACATATGTTGAGAATTGCTGTCATACACTTTGGGTGAGGTGCTAGAATGACAGGTTTGTTTCCATATACATTCTCTGACTATGTACACGTTTGACTATCAGTTATATGTCATTTACAGCTGCCTACATTTCTTGGATCATCACACTGGATTTTCAGGGGAAAAGGGTACAAAGCTGGTGAAATGGACCATTTATCGGGACATGCTGGACAGATTAGAACAGTTGTGGGGTATGAATATGCATACAACTTACAATTTGAACATTATAGCAAATTCTGTACTGTTATTGGGTGTAATTTTGCATACAGCTTTCTATCTGAACATTGTATCAAAATCTGTACAGCTGTGTGGTATGATTATGCATACAACTTAGTAGCACTCCCAGGATTCAAACCCCTGCTGTGTGTGACAAAATATTATAGCCAACATCACAGTACACTGTGCTATCAGGGAATTGATGTAAAGCTTTTGACTGTTTTCTATCTAAGTCTCCCTAACTTGTACAATATGACTGACCTCTCGGCACTTCCAACATTGTTATGTAGGACTTCATGCCCATTTTATCTGCATACCACGGTGTGGGTGACACTGCTTTAGATACAACAGTACTATTTATAGTATGGAACAGATTGCCAACATATGAGAGAAGTGTAAACAGAAGCACTCCAGGGGTTATACCTTTATTCACAGACTATTACACATTTATTTCTACTGGTACAACACTTTTTAAGGCTCTTATATTTATTTGTTATGGCAGTACATGCAGACTGATTACTAACCTGCCTCACAAAGCAGCCTTTGCAGCCTAGCATCATGGGCTTGCTGGTTCGCAGCCCATTCATCTGCAGCTGCCAGAGAAATGCAGTGATATTTAGCCATACCTACCCATAGTATACACAAGCGAGGCAATTGTTTACTACTTAGTAGAATGAGTACTTACTCAGTACTGGGGCAATGGGCATCTGCCAAGACTCCTGGATCCACTGTTCCAGTACATCCCCCCTACACCGCTTCAGGTCAGCATGGTGGTGCCTGACCTGCTCACCAGTCTGGGGGATACCTGTGGCACTGGTGAGGTCACAGGCGAGACTGTCTCAGGCCTCCATTTTGTACTGCGAGCCCTGATACTGGCCCTGTAGTAGTCTCTGATCATGGTGTTTTACCAGGAGCCATACCATGACCTTTGACTCCTGGATGTCCTAGCACTGCACTCTGAATCAAGTGCCTTCACCCACACCAGCCATTCTGCCTGCAGTAGGAAGCTACAACCAGTTATGAGATGTATTCCCACCTGTGGTGTTTAAATAAGGCCATTTTCCCACACTTCCCTGTGATTGGTCAGTTTTGAAAAGGCTAAGTTATGGGCAGACCTGCTTACATTAGGATGGCACTGCTTAAAGAGGTATACCACTAGGCAGATTGAATTGGCTCCCCTACACATTGCTTACACTTACTAACATGAACTGTGCTGCGGTTAGCATTGCTTAATATTTGATTATCAGTATATTTGCAATTTGGCAATGATTTATTCTTCATTACAGGTTATATATGTGTCTGGTATCTGTGATTCATGTGTACATACACTGTATGGGGACCTGGGGACTTCTACACTTTATTACAATAACACCTCAAATCTATGCTTACTGCAGTACTCCAGTTCACATATTTATGTTCTGTGGCAGGTTATACATCACACTGTACATAGATTCAGTTCACATGTTTGGTTTGAATTTCCTGTGGTGAAGATTAGTTTGCTGATAACCTCATTCATATCTATTGCTATGATGGCTTACTGGTTAACTACTGTGACTATAGTGTGCAGGATCCTGAGTTTGAGCCTTACAGAGGCAATTTATTTTTTTGCTAGGCAGAACAAGGTCCGTTGGATACAGTGTGATTACGGTACTTTTAAGCAGTTCTAAGCGGGTTTGAATGGGGTAAGCGCTGCCTACACAGGTTAAGCAATTTAGAAGCTTACTGGGTGTAGGAAACTGTAACAGGAAATTAGCAATGCTTACCTCCATGAAAACCCGTGCATACGGCCTTAAACCCGCTTACTAGTGCTGACATATGCTTACTACTGCTTCTTGCTGCTTAACCTAACTACTGCTTTATGCATAATGATACTGACACCTCACATGTGCATTTCCTGCAGTACTCCAGGTTGTATATATATATATATATATATATATATATATATATATATATATATATATATATATGTTTACTATTAAAATTTTGAAATGAACTCCGTCGACTGTACTATTGTCGAACACGGAAGTTCGAAAACCGTAATATCGATGACAAAAAAAACAACCTAGGAACGGGTTTTAACATGGGTTGAGATAGGTGTTCAGTGTTATTCCAAACTACAAACATCTCCCCTATCTCAACCCATGTTAAAACCTGTTCCTAAGTTGTTTTTTTGTCATCGAAATTACCGTTTTTGAACTTCTGTGTTCGACAGTAGTACAGTCGACGGAGTTTGTTTCGAAATTTTAATAGTAAACCTATATATATATATATATATATATATATATATGTATGTATATGTTCTTTCATGGCAGGAGTACCCTAGTTTATATATATATATATATATATATATATATATATATATATATATATATATATATATATGTTATTCCATGGATTATGCAACATACATATTACTCATAACGTGCTTTACCATGAGAAATGGTATGTCTCAGTTACCTACCTGCCCCCCCCCTTTCTCGCTTACATCCATGGGGCGGTCCCATTTGAATGGGTCCATCCAACCCTGGCACGCCTCGGCCCATAATGTCTTATCCATCATTCCCTCCATCCCCTCCCTCCTCCACATCAATCATCCTTCCTACAGGTTCCATCCGAATCTCACCACACCTCTACACATTGCCCACTTTCCACTTCTTGGGACCCATCATGTAAGTTCTATCACCCCATGGATCTTCAGGGTTCCCACACAGTCAGTCCGCAAGCATACGTATCCTTCTTTACTTACCTGTGAGGCATGGTATGTTACCCTGAGGACTCTTTTTAGCAGAATTTTTGGGGTCGTCCCGCTGGGGACAAACATGCATTTGTTTAAAGTTAGACATTGCAGGTTGACACTGTTTCTCCTAATGGTAGTATCCTGCCAGTAGTCTGGGTAGCAGTGCTGTGAAACACTTAGTGGTGCTTAATATTCGATTTGCATGATATTTGCCTTTTGGCATTGATGTATTCTTCATTACATGTTATATATTTGTCTTGTATCCTTGATTCATATGTATGTATGCTGCATGGGGTCCTGGGAACTTCAACACTTTATTGCAATAACACCTCACATCTGACCTTACTGCAGTACTCCAATTCACATATTATTGTTCTGTGGCAGATTATACAACATCACACTGTACATAGGTTCATTTCACATGTTCAGTTTGATTTTCCTATGGTGAGGATTTGTTTGTTGACACCTCACTTTTATGCATTGCTATGATGGTTTACTGGTTAACTACTGTGATTGTAGTGTAGAGGGTCCTGGTTTCAAGCCTTACAGAGGCTGTTTATTTTGTTGCTGGGCAGTACATGCACTGTTGGGTACAGAGTGATTAAGGCACTTTAAAGCAGTTGTAAGTGGCTTTGCACGGGTTTGCACAGAGGTAAACAGTTACAGTTTCTTACACTCAGTTAGCTTCTACATTGCTTAATCTGTGTGGGCAATGCTTAGTCCTGTGCAAACACACTTAAACACGATTACTAGTGCTTTATATGCTTATTACTGCTTATTTGTGCTTAAACTTGCTTACTAGTGCCTTATTCATTATGACACTGACGCTTCACATGTGCATTTAATGCAGTACTCCAGGTCATATTTAAATTTTATTATGTAGGTTATACAGCAAAAAGATGTAAAATATGTTCATATACAGATTTCACATGGAAAATGATATGCGCTGCAGTGGGACTCAAACCGGGAAGGCCTGTTCATTAGGCGGATGCTATAACCACGACACTATTGCTGTGCTGCTTCATTTGCATATATATTCCTTGTTATCCTCTTCAGTCTTTTCAGCTTCTTTACCTGTAGCTAAGCAATGGGCAAACCTGTGCACATATGGTTAGCTGTACTCAGGGTTTTAGAAAAAAATTACTACTAGGGTTTCTTCATTTTATTTAAGTGTACTGTTGCTGTTGAACACATGGGGACTGTTGGTGGGGATATGCGGACACTTATGAGCAGCCTCGCTCTTTATTTACACATTCTTCTGTTCTACTTTGCAGGGGTGTGTTTATTCTGAGCGCTCTGCTCTCAGACATTCCCCCTGCACTCATCCACGCTCCGTGTAGCATTAGGAGTTCAGGCAGCGCACCTTCATTAATATGCATGGTGCGCTGCTGTCCTCCTATTAAACTGCATTGTGAGCAACTATGAGTTGATTATACTGAATCTGCCTGGGTAGCTCTAGCCATCCGAGATAATTTAGATTTTTACAATGATGTGTTCTATAGGGTAGACCAATTGCAAATCTAGCTATGTTATTGGAGCAGCCTGAGAGTTTATTAAGATCAGGTTTATTTAGTTTGGCAAGTAAAGGGGAAGCATAGTGGAGTGTAGAGAGTAGATGGGAGCAGGCAATGGAAGTCCTAGTATATGGGGCAAGGAATGGCTTTATCCTATATAGTGAGCCCAGTTTTCTGTTAATGGTTTTGATTGTTTTGTTGACGTGCACATCAAACTTAAGATTGTTGTCTATAACAACTCCTAGCAGTTTTGTATGGGCATCTGGAGAGATAATGGTACCATTATTAGCCTTAATGGAGAGATAACATTATGGATCTTTGAGTGGGGGTGAAAAGTAGGAGCTTTGTTTTATTAGGATTTAGAATCAGACAGTGAGCGGCAAGCCAGTTCTCTACTAGGTCAAAAGTACTCTGAGTTATTGATAGCAGCTCTGTTTGTGAGTTGCCAGTGCAGATCAACGTTGAGTCATCTGCATATTGAATGCAGATGGCTTCAGGGATTACAGTGTGGAAGTCATTGATAAAAATAGAAAATAGAAGTGGTCCCAAGATAGACCCCTGTGGGACACCTAGAGTGTTGGGTAGGAGGTTTGAGAGTTTGTTGTGCCATAAGATGGATTGCTGACTATTGTGCAGGTAGAATTCAAACCATCAGAGAGAGTGACTACCTAGGGACATTGTTGCCAGGGTGTTGATGAGAAGATGGTGGTTAACCATGTCAAAAGCCTTGGACAGGTCCACGAAAAGGGCTGAAGATAGCTTGTTGTTGTTCCTGTTATAGTTTATTGCATTAGATAAGGAGAGGAGAGCTGTGGTGGTACTATGATATGGTCTGAAGCCATGCTGGGAGTTAGCCAGTAGGTTGTTTTGGGTTAGAAAGTACAGACAGTATTTATGGATGCATTTTTCCATTATTTTTGTCAGAGGTGATAAGATGGCTATGGATCTATAATTGGATAACTCAGTAGAGTTACGACCTTTATGGAGGGGGTATGACACAAGATAATTTCAAGATAGAGGGGACTGAGGCTTTTGATATAGACCAATTAATAGAATGGAAACAGGGTACGCTATGGTATCAGCAGCTTTTTGTAAATATTTGGCTGGAAGAAGGTCAGCAGCTAGGGTAGTAGGTTTTAATTTTTTGAGTAGTGAACAAATGAAAGATGTAGAGACTGGTTGGAAGCTAAAGGAGGGCTGGGAGTGCTATCCAGTGGGTTAGAGGATTTAAGGGGTATTTGTCTTACAAGGGCTTGGATAAAGTCTTAGCAACATCCTGTGGTAGTTTATCGGTAGAGACTGAGGGAGGTGGAGTGGTGGTTTGACCTGGGTGCAGTAATTTATTTATCCCTGCCCAGAATTTTTTGGGGTTATTTTGGTTCCCTTGTTGGAGATGGAGGTAGTAGTTTTTTTTGCAGCAACACACCAAACAGCCAATGCCTTTCTTCACTTTATTTTAAGACCTGGTACCTCGGCAGTTCGAAATGTTTCATATATCCCACTGAATTTTTCAAGAATAGGGTAGTTTTATATAAGCGCTTTATTGATGATTTAATTTTTATTTGTAAAGGGGAAATGCATGAATTTGGTGATTTTTTTGAAAGTTTGAACAATAATGCACATGGACTTTCTTTCTCTTATGAAATAGACAGGAATGAAATTAATTATTTGGACCTAACACTGTTCATAAGAGATAATGTTATTGAATTTAGACCTTATAGAAAGAGTACGTCAGTTAATATGTTTTTGCATGCCTCCAGCATGCATCCACCCCATCTGTTAAGCGCACTACCTTTTGGAGAATTTAAAAGAATTTATTCTCATACTAGCATAAAGAAAGATGTTGATCATGAATTAAATGAAGTTTTTTTGAGACTAAGGGAAAGAGGATATGACACAAAACATTTAAGAAATGCAATGGCAAAGGTCACAAACAATAAGAATGATAAGGATTTCATGAAATTTGAATATGGTACTTCTAGACCTTCAGTAAAAGAGAGGAATGTGGAGGATTTATTTTTTGTTACAAAGTATACCACTTTCTCTAATAGATTAGTTAGTTTAGTCAGAAGGTTTTGGTATCTGGTGAGTGAGGATGAAAGTATAGGTGAACTGTTTCCCCATCATGTTATTTTTTCTTTTAAAAAAGGAAAAAATTTGAAGAACATATTGAATAATAACTGTTGTAATACAACAGTCACACCGTTGACTAATGTAGGCACATTTAAATGTAATTCTTGCAGTCTTTGTGATAGGGTTATTAACATTAATTCCATTAATGATATCATTCATGCCCCTAGATATCACTTTAATTGCAAATCTATTGGGGTAGTATATGCCTTGACTTGTAGTTGCATTAATACTTGGTATATTGGCCAGACCAAGAGGATGGTCAGAGTCAGAATTCTGGAACATCTGAAACACATTCGGAATTCAAATTTACTTAGTCCAGTAGCTAAACATTTTTTGGATATTCATAAGGGCAATAGTGATAGTTTAAGATATGGAGTTTTGGGGAGACCATTTGTTTGTAGTGGTGATAATATCACTAATAAACTTTTGGAATTAGAGACAAAAATGATTCTTAAGTTTAATACCTTAAGGCCCCATGGTTTAAACTTAGAATTGGGCACATGATGGAGTTAGGAGATATAAAAGAAGTAAAAACAAACTAAAAACAAACAAAAACAAAATAAAATAATAAAATAAATAAATATTTTGAAAAAATATTTTTGAATAACATGTATGTATACAGAAATATAATATTTTATTATATAAAAATTTTTTTTTCCAAAGAATGAATTATTTATGATGTATGAAGGTATTGCATTTTGTTATTTGTATGTTTTCATGAGAGTTGGAGAAGTCAACATTGTTATTCACAAGGTCACTTTAAAAGAATTTTTGTATGAATTGAATTATTGCTTAATTGTTTGGATATGCACTATAAAAGCTAACAGTGTGCAGTAAATTATTGTGATCCTTGAAGGCGAACTGCCGAGGTACCAGGTCTTAAAATAAAGTGAAGAAAGGCATTGGCTGTTTGGTGTGTTGCTGCTATCAATTTTGCTGTTGCTGTTGCAGTAGTTTTTTTTTATCTAATAGAAAAGCTCGCTTTGCCTCATTTCTTAGTTGTCTACATTTGGTTTGATTTATAGGGTCTTTTGTAGTATGCCATGCTGCCCATGCCTTATTTCTGACTATGATTTTTGTTTTAGTTTCTTTAGAGAGCCACAGGGCAGCTTTTGTTTTTACCCTCATGGAACGAGCGGGAGCATGAGAATTGAGGATGGTGAGGAATTTATTGTTAAAGTGGGAGACAGCTTCATCTAGGGGCAGGTGCTTTAGGTCAGCCCAGTTGCATGCCCTAAGTTCATTCTGAAACTTGATAGGATTGAAGCTTTTATTATTTCTTATTGTTCTATAGATGGGCTGCTGGGAGTAATTAGATTTGTGTTTGCAGATAAAGGTAAGAAAGTGGTCGCTGAGGTCATCGGGGATGGCCACCGAAGAATACATTTGGGGGTGGCTATTGATTAGCATCCAATCCAGTATACTATCTTTTTGGTTGAGTTTTCCTATCCTGGTGGGGGTGGATAAAACCTGTGTGAATCCATACAGGTTTACGTGGGTGATAGGAGATTGAGAGGAACAAGTATTCTAGTCGATGTTGAGGTCTCCTAGTACAATGGTTTCTTGTGGATAGTTACTAGCTAACTATTGGAGGATGTCTGGTGGAATATACACACAGACTATATTTATGCTTTTCGTTTTGTTAATTTGGAGCTTGGTAGCGATTATTTCTGCCTTATTGACCTAGGGTGGTTGACTGGGGTCTAAGGTAACATTTAGTGTAGATTTGAAGAGTACAGCTATTCCCCCTCCCTTCCTGGTGGAGCAATCAAGTCTAAGTATATTATACCCAGGTGGTAGTATTTCATTATCTGAGGTTTATGGTTTCAGCCAGGTTTCAGTTAGGCACAAAATATCAGGGGAATGGACTTGTAGGAGGGCATGCAAATTGTGTACTTTGTTATTTATGCTTCGTATATTTAGTTGGCAGATCAGGAGGGAGTTGGGGGCTTTATTATTAGACAGTGATACAACTGGGTTAGTTGTAATGGAAGTTGCCTTATCTAAGGTGGCAGGGCCAGGGTTTGGACAAACATCTCCATCCATTGCCAGGCTACTGCGTATAATTGCTATAACTTTTAGGATTTTGTTTATAAATTTTTAATAGCATTTAGATTTTGAGCTGATGTATCTGGGTCTAATAGGCAGATAGTGTTTTGTGGTTAAGGAGGTGGTAATAGATGTAACTAGTGGGTAGCCTGTATTATTAGATACATCTGGGCTAGTTTGAGATTTTGGGTGGTGAAATCCTAGGTGGGACTGATTTTCATAAATGGAGAGGAAATATGGAAATAGCATGAGGGATAGCTGAAAGAGTAGTGACATTACTTTGTATAGTATCATGGTTGGAGGCTATATTGGTGTTATAGGCCTAGGACACTCAGGATCTTGAGATTGGATATTTGCTACTGGGGGAGGGGTGGGGGCTGGAGTAGTGAACACAGTACAGTACTGATTGGTCTGGATAGGAAAAGGTAAAGTACTGATTGGTCTGGATAGGAAAAGAAAGGGTGGAAATGGGATGAGTTAGGCTGAGTAGGGATTATTGATTGGTTCAGCTGGAGGGGGAGTGGTATAGTGGCTATAAAGGTAAACACAGTAAGGGCGGGTGGGAATTGGGGGCAGGGAAGGGTGCAGAGTGAGCCTGAGTGCAGTGAGGGCAAACGAAGCAGGGCTTAACCACACACAAGAAACCTACAAGTAAGTATGATTAGGTTTAACAGGATAGGCTCTGAATGAATACAATTACTGTATCAATTGTAAGTCAGGAGTTTTCGTTTTACCTTTTTTATTTACAATTTTTTATTTAATTTTGGGGAAGTCTCTTTAATTTGCTTCCAATTTTGTAGATAAAATATGGGGGAAGTGTAGGTTTAGGGGTTGGTACTATAGATGGGGCTAGGGAATAGTGCTATAGACCCAGGTCAGCAAATGTAAAAATGCACAGATAGTTTTAGGTGAATATTAACCTTAGCAGGGCTTTTAGCCGGTGGGCAGCTTGGAACAGGTTTTCTGAGTTATTCAGTAGGGCAGCATCCTTCTGCTGTAAGCCTTGTAGGACTGCTTGTTTAGAGGGATGGTTACTGGTGGGAAATATAGTTTAAAATTAATTAGCACAGGTTTAGGGCTCAAACAGTAACACTATGTGCAGGGAATCAAAGCAATTACATCCACAATGCAACTATTTTCCCTGTATTATTCTATTTAGAAATAAAATATCGGCTTTCGTGATGTACCTACTATATTACATAACAGATACAGGTACTAGAGTCATTAGTTATATTTAAGCAGGTGAGCCTCTAGTCTGTTAATTGTAATGTGTGTTATTACTGTTATACGTTAAGTAAGTCTCTCTGTGCTAACAAGCCTCACAATCAGTATGCTGTAGTTTCTAAAATACACAGACCAAAGCTTTTGGCCGTCCATAGCGATTTAAAAGTACTGTGCAGGTTCTCTATGTAATAACATAATACTTTGTGATTATAATAGTTGAAAAGCCACTAAAACATTATAATTTAGCTTCTAAATTCACAGACCAATGTGTTTGGCCATCCGTAGCTTTAGGAATGTAATCCACAAGTTCAGTTATGCTTTAACATTCAAAGTGAGGTTGTACTAGTTTAACAGCCGCTAAATCACTATACTGTTGCAACAGATTCAATATTACTATGTTGCAATCTCAATAGACTCTAGACAACATTCATTAGCAATTATGTAGCCATGCTAGCTAGCTTAATACAGTAAAACAGCACGCTGTAGATGTAGAGCTGATCGGCAATAACAACTAAGCATTCTATTACACTTTATGCATTTCTGTTAGACAAAAAGGCATTAGTAGCATAAAAACTTGTAGAAATGCTGAATTCACTAGAGTAAATACAAAAATATAACTTAAAACATTAGGCACATACCACAAGGGTGAGGGCTGACAACTGGGTCTAGGAGTAAAAACTGAGAAACTACAGACGACAAACCAAGAAAGCAAGCACTAGTAGCAGTCAAAAGCATGAAAAACAACTGATGGATGCAAAAAGGTTTTAATAAGTTGAAGCGTTTTTCATTTGCTACCTTTAGCAAACTTCTTCAGAACAACAGTTTAAAAACTTTACACCTCTTAACACACATTTAAGTAATCACTGTGATTAAGACAATTTACAATGAACCCAATCATCGCTCACTTCATGTATACCTCCCTCTGAAATGTTCCTCTTAAAGGAATCACACTAGGTAAAATAAAAATATAAATGCTAATGTCTAAACACATAAATATAAAAATATATACCATGTAATACTGAAAACACTCATATTAAATATTGATTTGTGATTTTACAAGCTATTAAAGCAATTCGTAAACAATGTATTGTCGAACATTCACATAATACTAAATTGCTGATGACCTGATAAAATGCTGTTGTATACATTATACTATATAGCAACATGATAATTACCTGGACTTTACTTAATATGAAGTCGAGTGAATATATACATTAAACAACAATTATCCTTATTAGTCAATACTTGACTAATTTTAAGAAATATAATTCAACTGAATTTTGTTCTTATTTTCCATTCAGCAGTAAGTGTTCTGAAAATAAACGTAGAACAAAGTAAGTGACACATTAACAAATAACACATCAGTGTCTGAGGCTCCTAAGTTTAAGGATACTGCTAATCGAGCATGTTTAATTTAATCCAGGGAAGTTATAAGCATTTAATTTAATTTGCCAATATAATTCCAACTCTTCCAGACGTAGGGGTGCTGGACCACCCCTTATGTCTGGATTTATCTGATCTATTACTGCAAATTTAAATTTGTGGTCTGTATATGACTGAACATGTTTCACCAAAGCATTATCCTGTTTATTCCTGTTAATGGCATATTGATGCTCATACATCCTCTCACAGATCCTATGCTCCATTTTGCCTACATAAAAAAAAGTACAGTTTTGGCATAATGCTATATAGACCACCATTTTCATATTACAATTAAATCTTGATTTCAGTCTAATACGAAAACCACTTGCTGTCACTGAATGTACATTGT
Source organism: Protopterus annectens (assembly GCF_019279795.1). NCBI lineage: Eukaryota > Metazoa > Chordata > Ceratodontiformes > Protopteridae > Protopterus > Protopterus annectens. The sequence continues at coordinate 1,238,946,205 of NC_056739.1, forward strand.
CAACTAGTTTGCAATAATTACAGTTTTAGCATTTAAACATACCCGGGATTTTTAACTGGGGCCTTCTATGTTGCTCTAATAAGTCCTTTAGATTCCTACCCCTTCTAAATATTATCTTTGGTGTAACCCCCATTTTTGCATAAATTAAATGGTTAGTTCTGAATAAACCCCAAATTGTTCTTGATAATATCCAAAAATGTGTAACTATGTATGTTGAATATGGTGATCAAACTCATTTCACTCTGGATATCTGTGGAATGCCTACTTATCGTGTCATCATTGACATCCATCACATAGTTTGGTAATTTGATGTCATTATTGCTAAATCTAACCCTTAACAGAGGTTTGTATGTCCCGTTAGTTCTTTTCTACTGGACTTCTGTTATTAACTCATCCAGTAACTTTGTCGGATAGCCTCTGTATAGAGACATGGACTTCAACAATTGACATTCATCCTTATAGGTTCATAGGTTCATAGCTTCATACTAGGCTATCTGCCCTAGGGCATTTATAAGCCTAGCCAGAATGTGTTTGGCTTTCGCCACCCATTTTAAATTTATTTTGCTATGCCCTTTTTCGAGGTTAGTATACTGTGCCTCTGTCTTACAGTGACACAGAAGTGATACCCGGGTTAAACCTACGATCTCCCATCCACTCACCAAGATTCCTCTTGAAGAGAGTCAATGAGGGACTCTGCCTAACCTGGACTGGGATTTTATTCCAGAGTGAAGGGAGCCTCTGGGTTATGAATCTGTCCCTCCAGCATGTCCTATTTATTTCAGTGCTGAGGTTCAAGTCTCTCAAGCGTGTAGCTCGATGGGATTTGGATTTTCTGAGGTGCAGCATGTCCATTAATTCCGGGTTGGACATGGCTTTATACGTCAGGCACAGATCGCCCTTGAACAGGCGGTATGCCACTGAGTAGAGCTGGAGTTTCTTTAACCGGGCAGCATATGGCATCTGTTTGAGCCCTTTGATCCTCTTGGTGAGGTACTTTTGGGGTCTTTCCAGTTGCTGCAGGTGTCTGGTAAGGTACATCCCAAAAGGGGCATTGTACTCAATTATGGGCCTAATGAGGGATGAGTAAAGAGGCACGATGACCTCCCCTGATCTAGATGTGAATCCCTTCATGATTAGGTGGGCTATATAAAATGTTTTTCTAACCACTTTGGCCACGTGGTTGTCAAATGAGAGACTGCTATCAACTTGGTTCCCCAGGTCCCTAATTACTTCTTTTGTACTTAATGGATTACCACCTATGTGGTAATTTGTGGGCACTTTGTTTTTGCCAAAGGGGATGACTATACACTTTTGGCGTTTAGCTTGAGGCCATTGCTCTGGCACCAGTTGTCTGTTTCTATGAGGCCCTTTTGTAGGATGCTTGTGTCGGCTGGAGAGTCGATTATGGCGCCCAGTTTGCAGTCATCTGTGAACTTGGTCAGCCACAGTCCTTCTGTGTTGGCCTGTACCTCCAAGAAATATATACCGAACAAGAGAGGTCCCAGGAGTGAGCCTTGTGGGATGCCACTTGTAACTGGTTTGGAGTCTGACATGGCTCCAGCAATTCTAACCATGTGGGTTCTGTCCTTGAGCCAGTTTGCAACCCATCTAGTGACATAGGGGTTTATATTTAAGCTGGTGAGCTTATCTATAATGCCCGAGTGGGGTATTGTATCGAAGGCTTTTGCGAGGTCCAGGTAGGCTGTGTGGACCACCTTCCCCTCATCAATGGCCTTGGTGACTGTTTCAAAGAAATCAACCAGGTTTAAGAGGCAGGATCTGCCCTTAACAAAGCCAAACTGGGTAGGATCCAGTGTCTGTAGGTCCCCAATATCTGTATTTATGAGGTCCATGATGATCCTTTCCATAGCTTTGCAGACCAAGCTAGTCAGGCTTATGAGGCGATAGTTTCCAGGATCTGTTGAGGCACCACCTTTGTGGAGAGGGACCACTGTTGCTGTACGCCACTCTTTGGGTACATATCCTGTAGTAAGGCTGAGATTGAACAGTAGTTTTATGTTTGGGTTTAGCTCTTCTTGGAGTTCATGTAGGATGCAGCCCAGGACACCATCTGGTCCCATTCATGCTGTGTTTTTTGCTTTGGAGAGGGCGGTTCTTACCTGAGCATCTGAGATGTCAGGGGGGGCAGCACTCTGCTGGGATAGATATTTGCCCTTTTGGTGGGGAGGAGGGGGAGAAGTTTGCACTGAACCTGTCAGCTAGGATGTTGGCAATGTCTGTGGTTTCGGTGTATTTTTTGTCATTTTTGAAAAGCTAAAGAAAGCCTTGTGATTATCCTTAGTATCCTGTGCAATTTTTCTCTCGAAGCTGGCCTTAGACGATTTTATGAGTGCCCATAGTTTTTTGCTAATACTGATCAGAGATGCCTTCCCTTTTTAGGATTTTGCTCTATCATTTAGTAGCTTCCTCCTTCTATTATATAGTTTGTTTATGGTTGGGGTCCACCAGACAGGACGTCTGCCTTTGGAGGATTGGGTCTTGGTTTTATTTGGGATTGCATGATCCATGCATTCCTGAAGGTGTTCATAGAATGCATTTATAAAGGATTCTGTGGTCTGGGCCATATTTCCCACAGGCCCGGGGGCTTTGAAGGATTACACCTCAGTTAAGAAGGAGTGTGAAATTTGCTTTAGAGAAGTTTTTCACTGTGGTTTTCTGGGCAGGAGGTGGGGTCAGGATGTGAATATCCAGTGGCATTAGTTTATGGTCTGATCTTACCAGTGAGGGATACACTTTTGGTCTGGAGCATAGAGTCCCCATGTTGGTGATGATCAGGTCCAGTATGTTTTCCCCTCTTGTGGGAGTGGTAACAAGTTGTTCCATAGCATTTGAGTTTATAAATTCTAGGAACCTTTGGGCTAGGGATTTGGAGCTAGTGTAATGCTTACAGTCTATGTTTGGGTAGTTGAAGTCGCCCAATATAATGGTGTTTGGAGAGACCTTCATATTTTCCAATGTTCTCAGGAAGGCCGAGTGGGGTTCCTGGGTTTGGGAGGGTGGTCTGTAGCAGGCTATAAACCGGAAGGCAGTTTTACCCACTGTTAGTTGCACATGGATAGTCTCTGTTGCTTCGTGCTGTGCCACCAACCTGGAGGTGTGGGTATCTTTGACGAATATTGATACTCACCCTCCTTTTGTGGTTCGGTCCGAGTTTTGGGGCTGAAAAGCATGGTATGAGGTATAACCTGGTAGTGCTGGGGTGCACTCGGGAGCCTTGAACCAGGTTTCTGTTACTGCACAGATATCGATGTTCTCCATGCTAAGGAGAGTTTCAAGTGCGTGCATCTTGAAGTTTAGACTTCTGGCATTGAGTAGCATTACTCTTAGTTTCTTATCCCTTGTGATACCTATGGAGGTGGGTTTGTCTTTTGAGCCTTGCCTAAAAAAGGCACTATGGGGGTAGCAAGACCCTTTGCCAATATCCAAAAGCCCAGGGGTGACAGGTGCAAGCCATCCCTAGTGAAGCATCGTGGCTTGTTGAGCATGTCATCCCAGGCTGACAGACATTGGATCCCCTTTGAATGACACCAATACTTAAGCCAATTGTTGAAATTGATCATCTTGTCTTCATATTGTGGCATCATTCTTGGTGAGGGTAAGATGCTACTCAAGGTCAGGGTCATACCGGCCTGGGCCACATGCTCAGAGAGCTCCTCTATGTCTCTTTTCATGTAGTCCAGGGAGGTACATCTCAGGTCGTTCACACCAGCATGGACAATGACTGAGTCATATTTGTACTTGCCTTGGAGTGACCTGAGTGCTTGTGTTATGTGGCAGATCCTAGCGCCCGACAGGCAGCTCACCATGACCTTCTCCTTGTTCAGCCTGGTGAGCGGGACATCAGTGTGCCTGACGACAGAGTCACCTACTACAAGTGTATCAGGTGTGTTGTTTAGCCTTAAGGGCTGTGACTGTTCGGCACACTGGCTTTGTGAGCTATGTGTTGCATGTGTTTTGTTTTGGGGTAGCGGTTGCTTGGGTGTCTGCTTTGGAGGTCTCTGCTGCTTAGGCAGATTTTTATTTAGAGCCTCCGAGTATGTTTTTGTGTGTTTATGTGTTTGGTTTGCTGTCATGGTAGGTCTATGTGAGACTGGAATTGTAGTGAGTGTGGTTTCCTTCTCCTCCTGACTGGTTACGCCAGTACTGAGTTGAGAGAGCTTAGCCTCCAGTTTGGCTATATGGATGCATCTCTCACATGTGTTGGAATTTGTTGGGAGGAGGAGAGGGTTGTCTTGAATTCCTGGCCTATACTAACTATTCATGCTGCTCTCACTAGTTGTCATTTTACTACAGAAAGCTTCTTGTAGTGAGGATGACAACTGGAGAAATGCAAAAAAGAATTGGAGAAAGTATTCTTCCTATAAATGTTGGCAACATAACTTCCTTGTTCTAAGTTCTTGGGTCTAGGAGCACTGATTTTTTAAAAATGGCGGGTTCAGAGGTGTATTTCAAACTTAGCATACTTAGTTGTGCAGGGGGAGGGGATCCCAAGTATGATAGGCTTGCAGGGCTTAACCACACACAAGAAATTTGCAAGTAAGTATGCTTAGGTTTAACAGGATAGACTCTGAATGAATAAAATTACTGTATCAATTGTAAGTCAGCGGTTTTCTTTTTACCTTTTTTACTTACAATTTTTTTATTTAATTTTGGGGAAATCTCTTTAATTTGCTTCCAATTTTGTAGACATAATATGGGGGAAGTGTAGTTTTAGGGGTTGGTACTATTGATGGGGCTACAGAATAGTGCTATAGACCTAGGTCAGCAAATATAAAATGCATAGATAGTTTCAGATGAATATTAACCTTAGCAGGGCTTTTAGCCGGTGGGCAGCTTAGAACAGGTTTTCTGAGTTATTCAGTAGGGCAGCATCCTTCTGCTATAAGCCTTGTAGGACTGCTTGTTTAGAGGGGTGGTTCCTTAGCAGGGCTTTTAGCTGGTGGGCAGCTTAGAACAGGTTTTCTGAGTTATTCAGTAGGACAGTGTCCTTCTGCTTTAAGCCTTGTAGGACTGCTTGTTTAGGGGGATGGTTTCTTAGCAGGGCTTTTAGCTGGTGGGCAGCTTAGAACAGGTTTTCTGAGTTATTCAGTAGGGCAGCGTCCTTCTGCTGTATGCCTTGTAGGACTGCTTGTTTAGGGGGATGTTTCCATGAGGGTGAGGGCTGCCGACTGGGTCTAGGAGCACTAGGAGAGCTAGTATATAACTCTTAGCAGCATACTAGCAATGTGAAGAAAATCCCAAGGTTGTATTTGATAAGACTGCACATTAAAATTAAACCCAAATCCATTCATCCATCAATCCATCCATCCATCTATACATCCATCTATCCATCCATCTAACCATCCACAATCCCAGTCTGTTTGACATGTATGGGAAGTCTATTCCATAGCATGGGCAATCTCTGGGTTACGAATCTCTCCCTCCAGCACATTCTGTTGATTGTGGTAATGCGGTTGAGGTCTCTGGAGTGTGTGGTTCTTTAGATGTAGCATTTCTAACAGAGCTGACTCAGACATGGCTTTGTAAGTCAAACAGAGATCGTCTCTACATAGGGCAATATGAGACATAGAATAGCTGGAGTTATTTGAGTGTGTCCATATAGGACAAGTGTTTAAGGCCTAGGATCCTCTTTGTGGGGTAATTTTGCAGTTGTTGCAGGTGTCTAGTGAGGTACATGCCAAATGGCACATTGTACTAGATGATTGGGCTAATGAGAGAAGAGTAGTGGGAGACAATGACCTCTTTCATTCTTTCTGGATGCAAAACCCTTAGTAATGAGATGTGCCACATAGAAGGATTTTCTGACCACAGTGGCAATGTGGTGGTCAAAAGAGAGGTTGCTGTCAACCTGTGTTCCCAGATCTCTTATAATGCCTTCTGCATTCAGTGGACTACCATCGATGTGGTAATTCATGGGAACTGGGTTTCCCAAAGGGGATGACGACACATTTTTTGGCATTGAGCTTAAGGCCATGGTTCTGACACCAGTCGTTGGTCTCATCAAGGCCTTTCTGTAGGATGTCATCATCACTTCCGGAGTTAATAATGGCTCCCAACTTGCAATCATCTAAGACCTTTGTCAGCCAGAGTCCCTTCGTGTTGGCCTGGACTTCTGAGAAGTAGATACCAAACAGGAGAGGACCCAGGACCAATCCCTGTGGGACTCCACTCATGATTGGTTCGCAGTCTGTCTTGGAGTCAGCTACTTTCACACTGTGCATTCTATCTGTGAGCCAGTTTGCAACCCACCTAGTGATATAGAGATTGATGCCTAGCTTAGTGAGTTTTTCTATGATTCCTGATGGGGGAAGGGTATCAAAGTCCTTGGCCAGATCAAGGTAGGCTGTATGAACCACCTTGTCTTCATCCACAGCTCTGGTGACTGACTCAAAGAAGTCAACCAAGTTGAGCAGGCATGATCTACCCTTCACAAAACCAAACTGTGTGGGATCCAGAGTTTGGAGATTCCCTATATCCTTGTTTATTAGGTCCATGATGATGCATTCCATAGCTTTGCATATCAGACTTGTCAGGCTAATGGGGTTATAGTTCCCAGGGTCTGTAGTCGCTCCTCCTTTGTGGAGGGGGATGACTATACAAGTCCGCCATTCGGTAGGGTCAAAACCTGAGGTGAGATTGTGATTGAACAGGGCACACAGGTGAGGTGCCAGTTCACTCTGTAGTTCATGTAGAAATCAACCAGGGATATTGTCAGGTCCCATAGAAGCTGTATTCTTGGCCTTGGACAGTGCTGTTTTAACCTGTGCAGCAGTAATACTGGGTGCCTGACAATCTACTGGTATTATGACTGGTCCTTTGGGGAGGGTAAAGTTGGCACTGAATCTGCTGGCCAGTATATTGGCAATATCTGTTGGCTCAGTATAGGAGGTACCATTGTGCAGTAACTCAGAGCAAATCTGGGTATTGCGATGGAGATTCTTTACATAACTATAGAAGGCCTTGTGGTTGTTTTTACTATCTGCTGCAATTCTGTTTTCATAGTTAGCTTTAGAGGATTTTATGAGGGATCTCAACTTTTTGTTGAGGCTGATAAAGGGTTTTTTCCAGCCTTGGGACTTCACCTTATTCTGCATCAGTTTCCTCCTTCTGTTGTAGAGTTTGTTTATGGCAGGGGACCACCAGATTGGCTTCTTTTTTTGGTGGAAAGCATCATGGTTCTATTGGGTATGGCGAGATCCATGCATTTGTGTACGTGTTCGTACAGTGCATTGGTGTATGATTTGGCAGTCATGCAACTATTCTTCATTTACATGTGTGAAGTGAAGTTAGTCACCTCTGTTTTTAGGAGCCCAAAGTTAGCTTTGGAGAAGTTTTTCATGGTGGTTACCTTTGTGGGGGTGGGGGGTGGGAGGGGTATGGATTTTCAACGTAATTAGTTTGTGACCGGATCTAACCAGGGAGGAGTTGACTATTGGTGTAGAGCAACAGTCACCCATGTTAGTAATGACCAGGTCAAGGATGTTGCTACCTCTAGTGGGGGTAAGAACGAGCTGGTCCAGGGCATTGGAATTAATGAATTCCAGGAAACGTTGGGCAAGTGTATTGGTACATGAGTAGTTTTCCCAGTTAATGGAGGGTTAGTTGACGTTGCCCAGTATGAGAGTCTTAGGTTGGACCCTAATATTCTCCAGGGTGCTTAGGAATGTGGAGTGTGAGTCTTGGGACATGATTGGGGACCTATAATAGGCTACAACCTGAATTGCTGTCTTACCCAATGTTAGCTGCACCTGAAGTATATCTGATGCATTATGTTGGGCTACCAGTCTGGAGGTGTGCACATCCTTTATGAATATGGAAACACCACCACCTTTGGAGCTTCAGTCCAGGTTCTGGGGCCGAAAGGTGTGGAATGAGTTATAGGCTGGTAGTGCAGGGGTCCATTCTGCTGCCTTGAACCAGGTCTCTGTTACTGCACAAATGTCGATGTTCTCCATTTTAAGGAGTGCTTCGAGCGAGTGCATTTTGAGATTTAGACTTCTAGCATTGAGCAGTACGCTCCTCAGATTGCATTTGTTTGTAGCTGTTGCAGTGGTAAATTGGTCTTAGGAACACCACCTAAAAAAGGCACTATAGGGGTGGCAAGAGCCTTGGTCAGTATCCGGAAGCCCAGGGGTGACAGATGCAGCTCATCTTTGGCAAAGCATCGAGGTCTGTCACTCATGTCATCCCAGGCAGACAGATAATGGAACTCTTTAGAATGACACCAGAAACTTAGCCAATTGTTGAAATCAATCATTTTTTGCTTGTACTGTGGTATCATTCTGGATGATGGTAGGATGCTGCTCAGGGCAAGGGTCATACCTGCCTGGGCTACATAATCTGAGAGCTCCTGAGGTACATCTCAGGTCATTTACACCCACATGTACAATGACAGAGTCATATTTATACCTGTTGTTGAGGGACTTGAGTGTGTGCGTTATGTGATGGATCCTGGCACCTGACAGGCAGGTGTTACTTTCTCCTTATTCAACCTAGTGAGTGGGACATCAGTGCGCCTCACTATCAGGTCATCAACGACTCGATAGTCATGAAGTCTTATAATGTTTTATTGTTTATTGATTAAAGTAGTGAAATTAGATTGAACCACAAATCTAATTATTATCATTATTTATACCTAGCACTTAATATGCAGCCGTGACTGCAACCTATTCCAAGGATACTCAACAGAGTTCAAAGACATAACACCAATTAGACATGACACCACTCTTCTATGGAGAAAAAGAAAAAACACAGATGGGTATAAAACAAGACATGTACCATTAACAGTTCTTGATGTGAAAGGATTTTCTGTTCCTCTTCATAAACCCTTAAATAAAATAATTTCTGCCTTAGTAGAAATCAAATAAAAATTGTCAGTTTTAAGTTAAAGACTAGACTACTCAGAATCTAGAATTTTCGGTTTGGAAAATCTTTAGATTTTAAAGGATACTACAACAAAAGATCATCCAACTTTTATTAAAATGCTACAATAAAAAAATACTGATGAGGATATGAGTTACAGAAGTAATTTGCTTCCTCATTTACTTTCAGAAATATTTTTATAAAATATGTTGGTGGATGCTTCAAAAATTTGGCTGATATATAAAATAACTCTAAACTCAAAGAAGACATATAAAATAACTTTAAACTCAAATAAGACTTTGTGGTTTAATATATCCATGTAATGATTCTTCTCCAAACTTAAAATATGTGACGAGTTTTATAAGCTTTCAAAAATAAATACTAAGAAATTAAATGCCTTACAACCTTCTATATGATATAAAAAATGAGCATCAACAAATTTCACAATTTGTGAAATGTAATAAAAATGAATTTAAGGTGCTTGATGGTATATCTAGATTCTGTAACTTTTTTTTCTGGATGGTATAAAATGTATATTGAATTTAGCCAAAGAAGCTTAAATCATATTTTAGAAACTATCTCCTGAATTTCCAACATTACCTCTGTGTAAAAAACGTTAAACTAATTTAAAATTAGTCTGTTTAGAACAGACCTTTACAGCAGCATGCTTTTAGGCAGGCATAAATAAGATTGGTTTATGAATAAGTACCTTTGAAAGTAAAAGTATACATCAGTCATTATTTACTGAAATGGATGTGCTGCCATTCAGATACAGATCTTAATAAAAAAATGCAGTTCATTCCCACCTTCTTTCCATTTACCCCCAAAGTGTCTGACATTGATCCTGACGGGATAACTTTCAATTGCACAATCACAATGACATTTCATGTTTCCGTCATTATTAACCCTTACTAATTACTGTCCTCAAGACATATGCCATCCATACAGATTTTCTTAACAACATTCACTCACTTCATTTCTTTACAATTGTTAATTTTTCTGGAACATGTTACCACTTTCTTCTACTTGGAGAACCCTCACTAACTAAAATATTGAACAAATTATAAACAAATTATAAATCCTGCTACATGACTATATTCGTTTGTCTGGAATGATACCATCGATGAATTGTAGCTAACTAATGACACAGGGAGACTGCAATATGCAGATGTTGCCTCTTCTGCTGAGTGAGCACAATGTAATTGTTAGCACATTCACTGTATCTCTACACCTATGTCACTTATGGTGTATTACCTATGTCACTTATGGTATATTACCTGTGTCACTTATGGTACATTACCTGTGTCACTTATGGTGTATTACCTATGCCACTTATGGTGTATTACCTGTGTCACTTATGGTGTATTACCTATGTCACTTATGGTATATTACCTGTGTCACTTATGGTACATTACTTGTGCCACTTATGGTGTATTACCTGTGTCACGTACGGTGTATTACCTATGTCACTTATGGTATATTACCTGTGTCACTTATGGTACATTACTTGTGTCACTTATGGTGTATTACCTGTGTCACTTATGGTGTATTACCTATGTCACTTATGGTGTATTACCTGTGTCACTTATGGTACATTACCTGTGTCACTTATGGCATGTTACCTGTGTCACTTATGGCATGTTACCTATGTCACTTATGGCGTATTACCTATGTCTCTTATGATGTATTAACTATGTCACTTATGGTGTATTACCTGTGTCACTTATGGTACATTACCTGTGTCACTTATGGTACATTACCTGTGTCACTTATGGCATTATACCTGTGTCACTTATGATGTATTACCTATGTCACTTATGGTATATTACCTATATCACTTATGGTACATTACCTGTGTCACTTATGGTGTATTACCTATGTCACTTATGGTGTATTACCTGCGCCACTTAGGGTGTATTACCTATGTTTCTTATGGTGTATTACCTGTGTCACTTATGGTACATTACCTGTTTCACTTATGGCGTATTACCTGTGTCACTTATTACATATTACCTATGTCACTTATGATGTATTACTTATGTCACTTATGGTGTATTACTTATATCACTTATGGTACATTACCTGTGTCACTTATGCTGTATCACCTGTGTCACTTATGGTACATTACCTGTGTCACTTATGGTGTATTACCTGTGTCACTTATGGTACATTACCCATGTCACTTATGGTACATTGCCTGTGTCACTTATGGTGTATTACCTATGTCGCTTATGATGTATTACCTGTGTCACTTATGGTGTATTACCTGTGTCACTTATGGCGTATTACCTATGTCACTTATGGTACATTACCTGTGTCACTTATGGTATATTACCTGTGTCATTTATAGTGTATTACCTATGTCACTTATGATGTATTACCTATGCCACTTATGGTGTACTACCTATGTCACTTATGGTACATTATCTGAGTCACTTGTGGCATATTACTTATGTTACTTATGGTGTATTACCTGTGTCACTTACATTGTATTACCTATGTCACTTATGGTGTATTACATGTGTCACTTATGGTGTATTGTCAGAATTATCTGACAAGGTAAGTTTATATAGAAACATGTTGATGGTTTTGTTTAATACATGAGTTGGGTTTTGTCGTGCATTCAGGTACAGTAGTCACATATCAGTCCTTATCAACATCTAATCATAGCCTCTTACTTTCTGAAGTTGCAAAGACACTCTAGTACTAAATAATCGGGATGTAACAGTGCTTTATAACACTTCTTTAACATTTTCTTTTTCCTCAGATGAAATAATTATTTAGTAGTGCAAAATATATGAACCAGTTCTCCTCTTTATGAATGAACAGTGATTAAAACAGCTTCTAATAGCCAAAGACCATTCTTGACATCAATACAAAACCAACAAACTGATGGTACTATTATTGTGATCTTCAAGCACAGTGAAAACCACGTCAGTAATGAAAATCACAGTTACAATAAGGATAAATGACACATTTTTAGCAACAACCCATTGGTCACGCTAATGAATTACATAAGCACACAATTAATTCCCAACTTGCACACACATATATATATATATATATATATATATATATATATATATATACACACACTTTGGAATCTCAAAATACTGAAATATTGAACCCAGAAATATTAAACCCACGGTACTGATGGCGCATTGAGTAAGTATGGTGTTTTTAAGGGTTTTGGGGAGGGTTTGTGAGTGTGTCGGGTAGTGTTAGGTATGGGCTAGTGTACGTATGTGAGAGTGTGAGTGTGAAAGTGTTGAGAGTGGTGGTGTTTGTATCTGTGTGATGTATGTTTGGGCAAGGGGGTGTGTGAAATATATGTTGGTGGGTTTTGTGTGTGCTGGTGTTTAGTATGACCTCGGAATTAGTATATATCAGTAGGGGGGGTGCAGGGGGGCTTGCTCCCCCTGCTTATAGTAAGGGTGTGTGTGTGTGTGTGTGTGTGTGTGTGTGTGTGTGTGTGTGTGTGTGTGTCTTTGTGTTGTTGTATGGAGGTAGGTGTACTTGTGTTTGTATGTGTGCATTAATGGTTACGATTTTGGGTTTCAAGGTTTTGGTTTTCAATTTTATGGCTTTTCGTCTTTATAGTCTCGAAATACTGAAATTCGATATTTCGGTATTTTGAGATTATAAAGTGAATTTATATATATATATATATATATATATATATATATATATATATATTCACATACACACACACACACACACACACACACACACACACACACACACACACACACACACACACACACACACACACACACACACACACACACACACACACATACACACACACGCACACATACACGACAGCTTTGCAGTACTTCCCTGAAGTTGAGCTAATATGCCCAATTCTTCCATTGTAATGAATGACTGTATGTTGTCAATACATGTCAGATCCCTTTTCTAATATGTACTCCAAACAGTAGTGCACAACTTTTGCCTGAATACCTCTACCTCACTATTCAAAGGCTGTTGATATTTCCGGGGTAGGGCACATGGGTAATTAGCATCAGTAGTGCCCATGAACTACCATATTTACATGTAGCATCACCAGTGAGAGCTCTGTCCGCACTACAGGATAATTTCTCCCTATCACTGTAGTGGTAATCTCTAAATGACTTAGGCATAATGCACTGCAAAAACCTGCAGAAGACAAGTTTCACAGTGCAATTTGCTGTTTTAAATCCCAGGGCCTATTATTTTTTTTTATTCTTACAGACTTATATAATTTTCTAAACATTCATTGCAATATATGTATGAGCCTGACAGTTAATAGAGTTAAATGTGTCTTCTCTACAATCAATAGCAGACCAGGAAAATGACTTTATCCTGTCACAAGTCCACCTATCTTATATAACACAGAGGATATCTGGTTTATGTGCTTGAGACTTGGGTAACAAGAAATTCACTTTAAGAGCAAAGTAATAGAGGTGAATATCTTGACATCCATGTTAAGAACACATAATAAGGGTTATGATCATTAAGTCCCAATCATAATTCCTTGTGTTACAAGATGCTTTATCAGCACCATGTACTAACAGTTGCAGAAAAAAGTGTAAGAGCATAAAGTGTTTTACCAGCATTCAAAGCCTTTCTCATATCACTGTCATTGTATAAAGACTAGAATGTCCAAAACACACAAAAACCAAGAAAACACGAAACCACATACTCCAGCCACCAACAAAGACTCACTTTATTAACAGATTAAGGGCTTTCGTCCGAGAGTATCAGAACTTCATCAGAATCAAATACAGATAAAAAACCCTGTCCTTATATACAAAAAAAACTCCCATTTTAAATCATGTGATGGTAAATTAAAATACCTGGAATCAATAGTGTGATTTAAAAACACAAACCCTATAGTTGGCACCCTACAAACCATTTCAGGGAAACTTTACTACACATATTTTTGCATATAAGGACAGGGGATTTTTATCTATATTTGATTCTGACAAGGTCCTGATAGTCTCGGATGAAAGTGCTTAATTTGTTAATAAAATGAGTCTTTGTTGGCAGCTGGAGTACGTGGTTTCATGTTTTCTTGTTTTTTGTGTTTTGGACATTCTAGTCTTTATACCATGGACACCAGTGCCGACATCCGAGACTCTCTTCTTTAATTAAAAACTGAGCTCATGGGCTCTTTGTCTAATTTGACTGGTGTTTTGGAAAGTTTGAACAAACAGCAATTCACATTGTAGTGAGCATACCAATGAAGCGAGCCAAGGACTTGGATTTACACAGTTCAGCAGCACTTCCAGGATTATGCCCAGTCAGAAAGTTCAAGGGAACCAGTCGGGTTCGACTTCACTTATTGATGGAGACCACAGGAGTCAGGGTGTTTCCAATGGTAACAAAACTGGAAGTAATGATCAGGCACCTTTTCCTTGACCAAATTGGATTAAGCAAAATAAACATAAGGGGGTTTTATTGATATTGACAAACTAATGGAGGACTTAAAAATAAAAAGTTGAAGAAACTGGATAGGGGCCATAAAGAATATGAAATGGGGACAGTTTACCCAGCACCTAATAGACAGGGGACAAAAATAACCAGAGTGACAATGGTACTTTTAATACCTGGGACAATGCAAGAAACAGTGACCAACTGGGCATGAATGGTGAGGGGTATGACAACTTTGACAATGGAGATGGTCCACAAACCAATCTTTTTTAAGGAGGTCAGAAAGGTTGCAGAACTGGAGATGGAGGCAAACAGGCAACATGGACTCCTTTCATCAGAATGGGGGTCAGCCCTGGGGGGGGGGGGCATTGGTAGCTGGTACCTCTTAGAACAATGTACTTTTTGATGGACACAATGATATTGAACTCATGAGTTTTTGTACAAATTGCATGGACAACAATGATGAAGTTAATGATGTAGTGAATATTGTTCACAATAGGTAATAGGGTGATTTTACTATGTATAACTACAGTTGTTTTGAGGTGAATGATAAATGGGCTTATTTGTTTTCTAAGAGACTGACCTTTGTACCAGCCACAAAATTTAAATTGGATGAAACATTGTTACAGTTGAAAATGTTTACAAGGAAACTCAATTTCAGTTTTTTGTTTGAAATGAATGATGCGAGGATAGGTAATTTTAGAAATTGGTGTGTCATATCTAGCACTTTTAATCCACTGCTTCAGCTGGTGGTTCAATGGTTTGAAAAAGCTTGTGAACATGACATCAGGGGCTTGTTTTCAAGACCCATAGTGAACCATTTTAACATGACAGATGAGATACATTTGCTTAATAACATTAGGGAGAATCTATCTATCAGGGTAATGAAACCTGATAAAGGTGGGGGCCTTGTGGTAATGAATGTCAATGATTATGTAGATCAAATATCAACCCTACGAAGAAGTGTCTAACATGAAATGAATATAGCTTACAGAAGGGTAGACTTGTTTTTGAAATGCCTGTTACTGAATAGACAGATTGATGAGAAAGAACATGAATTTTTACAGGTATGTTACCCAAGGACCCCCACAATGTTTAGTATACCCAAAACACATAAGAGCTTGACAAAACCTCCTTTTTGCCCAATCGTTGAAGCAAAAGCATGTAAAATCTACCTGTTAGCTAAATATGTTTACTTCCATGTAAGGGGAGTGTTGGGAAAAACACTTTCATATTGAAAGATTCATGGGATTTTTTATCCAGGATCACAGACGAGGTGCATGACGAGAATTTAATTTTTGTTACCATTGATATAAAATATTTGTTCTCTGTCATCCCTCATGAGGTAGGTCTAGACTGGTTCCATTCTTTTTTAACTCAATTTTGTGAGATGGACAACACACCGGCTGTCACTTTAAGGGCATCAATGGAATGTATTTTGGAGAATAACTTTATTTTATTCAAGCAGCAATTGTTTAGGCAAAAAAGCGGGTGTTGCTATGTGCACAGCATGTGCCCCCATTTTTGCAAATGTGGTGTTAGCTTATTGGGAAAAGACAATTGTCTTTCCATCTGAATTTACACAGTTTTGGAAGGTATATGGTAGATTTATTGATGACATCATTATTTTTTGGAAGAGCAGCAAGGAGATGTTGGATGAGATTTTGAATTCCTCAATTACACCATAGAATTTCTGGATTTCACAATCTGTTAATAAAATGAGTCTTTGTAGGCAGCTGGAGTACGTGGTTTTGTGTTTTCTTGATCTTTGTAATTGTAACAGCTTTTGTCAAACAGCTGTCAGAAAATAAATGTCCCTTTGAAGAGACAATGGCTTTAAAAGATGTTAGAGATGGACGACCTGTACATCAGCAACCCTGACTGGAGAATAAATGTTCTCCAGCAAGATGTTAATCTACAGGTAATGCCTGCTGAAAAACATGTCCGCTGATTCATGACAACTTATTAAGTTGTTGTGGTACTTGGACTGAAAGAAAGCTAACAGCTACCATTATTTTACACTCACTAAGCAGCGCTTTTGCTGTTTAATGAGTGTATATGTGTTTGCGTATGTGTGTGTATGTTTCTGTCTGCATGTGTGAGCATATGTGTGCTTGCATGAATGAGAGCAAACGTGTGTGTGTGTGTGTGTGTGTGTGTGTGTGTGTGTGTGTGTGTGTGTGTGTGTGTGTGTGTGTGTGTGTGTGTGTGTGAAGAGTGAGAGTGATCAAGCAGTGGCAGCGAGCAGCAGTTAAGAGGTTTTCACACCTCTTGACCTCTTAGCTGAAGAATCTGGATAAAGCCTAAAATAAAGTGGGGCACAAAGGCTCAAATGTAAGAAGATATTTTAAATATTGCTCTTATAAAATTACAAAGTTGTTGAATAACATGATTGATTTTAGCATGTATTTCCTGAAGGAAATAAAGTCTGAAACTCAAATGTATGTCATCATTTAGTGACGTCAATCCCCAATGACTGACAACAAACTACACTTTGTAGGAGTAAGGGAGCAAAAAATGAAGTAAGTATCTAGATATTTTTGAAAATATTATATTTTGGATGTAAAATGCTTTCTCCAATACCATTTATATGTACTACAGCAAGACTGAAACATTAGGCAGAAGAACTACTTTACATAAACAATATATAAAAAAATAGTAATAAACAATAAATAAGTAAGTAAAACACATCAATTTTACATACAGCCCATTTTCTAAGTATAATAATGCCCTCCAGGATGTGGGTTACTGTGTAAATAACCCCTGTCCGGGGATGTAGAAGCAACACTCCTGGGCAGGCATTATTTACACAATAATACACACACCCTGTTGGACATTTTTGCTTGCTTAAACACTTTGTTCTGCCACACATTTATTTGTAAGTCTGGCAGAGTGAAGTATCTAACAGCTTTTAAAGCTATTTTATCTTCTGCCACTGTTGTGGTTGGTTGTCTGTGCCAGTTGTCAGTTTCTAGTGTGAGACCTGATGGTAACAGTGCTTAGGGGTACTTAAAAAAGCACCTTTCTGACATCAAAAAAGAGTTTAACAAGCATGTCTTTCTCCCAGCATTGAAGCATAATTGTAGTATTCCATGCACTATAGTACTAAGTCTAGATACAGAGAACTGTAGATAACATTTTCAAGTTTAATTTATTCAAAGCCTTCTTGAGACACTTAAACATAACCATTTTTCTCTTCTGTGCCTGGAAAGCCATATACTGGTTGCACTACTTGTTTTAAAATAAGACATGCGTATCCAAACTTGTTTTAAAATAAGACATGCCTATCCAAATATACCCCTTTAGAAAGGTGTAAAACATGCTGTCCTACTCTCTTACCTATTGTTACTTATTGTTTCATTTAGCACCTGGACCACTTGCATTTCTTATTAGATTCAGTCAGAAAGTGCGTGGTTGTATGGATAAAAACTTCCAGCTACATAAACTTGGCTTTCAATTGAAAATTAATCTACAGGAAAGATAATGAAATACATTAGGATTCTTTATGTGATTTTGTATTATGCTCTCAAGAAAATAGCATATTTCTGGACATTTATTTTGTTTATTTATTTAAAATAAAATAAGTAAAAATTCTTAATGTGATTTGGTATTATGGTCTTAAGAAAATGGCATATTTCTGGACATATTTCTCACAAACGTTGACTTTAACAAAGGACAAAATCAACTCAGATTATAAATTAAGAACCTGGTTATGGAAAAGGTACGGTAGTTGAAAACTTTGGGTTAACTATCTAAGAACATTCTAAATTCTTAAAATATCATAAAACCAGATCACCACCTAGTCTAGTAAGTGAATGAGGAGTTTGTATCATTAGTTTTTAAATCAATGACACCAGCAGTCATTCTAATTCACTCTGCACATGTATGATTAGAATCTGTTCCAAAGGCTGATAAGGGTAACAACAAGGTAAAAATAGTATGTTTTACAGATATACTAAGAATTCATGAAGGCTGATTTGCAAAAGTTGCTACAATGACATACATAATGTCTGATAAATATAGAAGTCATATGACACCTTTGAATTACTATTGGTAACTGTATTTTTGCTTCCTAGTTTTCAGAACGCATTATATACAGCCAACTATAACTGTGCTGTAGTTAATATTTTTTTCAATAACTTGTATTGTATTGTTTAGCTTAGTTCATTTATATGATCATTTCCATGACACATTTAGTGAAGATAAATATATATATATATATATGTATATATATATATATATATATATATATATATATATGTGTATATATATATATATATATATATATATCTATATCTATATCTATCTATCTATCTATGTGTGTATATATATATATATATATATATATATATATATATATATATATATATATATATATGTATTAAAAAACAAAATCCCTAACCTCCATGCCTGGCTGTCCCATAACCACCCCGACATTACTGCCGTTTCTGAAACCTGGCTGAAAACCTATATAAAATATAACAAAATCCTACCACCAGGTTTCCAAATCATTCACAATGACAGAGCCCACAAAAAAAAAAAAGGTGGAGTAGCAATAATCTACCCCACCTTCTATACCATAACTCCCTACTCCAATAAAATACTAGCCTTTGCCAATGCTGAAATTATAATAGGTTTACTAAAAATAAACAGCCACAAGTCCATATGTATTGCTGCCCTCTATATTCCCCTCTGGTGATAATATCAAAACTCTTGAAAACATCCTGTCCTGGTTTTCCTCCAATATAAAAAATGAAACCTATATACTCGGTGATACCAACATCAATTGGAATACTATTAACTCTGAAGACCCGTCCCATAAAACCAACCTATACAACTTCTCCGAACTAATACAATCTCCAACTAGACGAAATAAAGATGGTACCTCTGGTACCATCATTGAGTGGATCCTAACAACTGACCCAAACTTTATCACCAAGGCTGGAACATTACATGATCCTCACAGCGATCACCTACCAGCCTTCACCGACTGTCTCCCATCTCCACTGCATAAACAACACCACTACAGCCAAACCCACAACCTCTCCTCTTTCAACCCTCCAACTTTCTACGAATGCTTAAAGCATACTGACTGGTCCCCTCTAAAAGCACTTCCACTAGATGATGTCATTTCCTACTTTACCACTCATTCCTAACCCTACTCAATCAGCAAGCCCCCCCAAACCAAATGCATCAGAACCAATCCCTGCCCATGGTTATCAAAAGATACTAAACTAGCCTTGCACCAAAGGGACGAAAAAATGGAAACAATATCAAAAACATAAAAACCCTAACACCCCCCTAGAGTATAAGCAACTACGAAACTCCACAAAAAACTAATAATTAAAGACCCCAAAGCCCACTACTCCAAACTCCACTCCTTGCACTCAACAAAGCCACAAAAATTCTGGGACTCCATCTCATCCATGCTGCATCCTGGCCACAAATAAAACCCCTGCCCAGACCCCAACCTCTCCAACATTGAAACAGCCAGCCAGTTCAACTCATTCTTCACAGACTGCATAGCTAAACTATCAGCCTCCTTCCCACCCCCCTCCTCCACCACCACCCCATCCTGCCCCAACCACCACCCCAATCATCAACATTCCTCCACATCCTTCTGCCTCAAACCCATCCACACAAGCACTATAAAAAGACTTCTCCTCAAACTCAAACCTTGTCGCAATGCACCCGATAGCTTTCCACCCACCTTCCTCAAACAATCTGCAGACAGCATTGGCTATCCCATCTCTATTCTTATAAATAGAAGCATACAAGAATCATACATCCCTTCTATCTGGCACCATGCTTACATCATCCCCCTCCACAAAGGTGGCAAAAATACTGATACCACCAACTTCAGGCCTATTGCCATCCTTTCTCCTCTTTCTAAAATAGTGGAGAAAACAATACAAGCACAACTCATAGCACACCTAACACTAAACAATCTCCTCTCCCCTACCCAACACAGCTTCCGCTCTGGCCACAGCACCATGACTGCCCTTCTTTTCTTTCTTAAAACCATAAACTTTGAATCTGACTCAGGCAAGTTCATATCCACACTATTCCTAGATCTGTCAAAGGCCTTTGACATCATCTCACACACTCTACTTATATCCCAATTCTCCACCCTACACCTCTCTCCCACCACCATCACCTGGTTTTCCAGCTGCTTGTCCAACAAGCTGTTCAATGGAAAACTTCAACCTCCCTCTTCCTTCCCACACCCACAGGTGTCCCACAAGGATCTGTTCTTGGCTCTCTTCTCTTCAACTTATTCATTAGCAACTTTCACCAATCCATTCTAGACTTCATCTATCATCCAATATGGAGATGACTCAACAATCATCTGTTCAGCCTTCTCCCCCTCCGAGCTCCTAGCAAAAATCCAACTAGCCTTCTCCAAAACCGAAACTTGAATACAGTCTAACCATCTGGCACTAAATGCAAATAAAACCAAACTAATGTTTTTTCCCCTACCAAAAACTCCATTGACAAATACACATTCACCATACAGAGCCAAAACAACACCTTCCTTGAAATTGTTCCCAACACCAAGCTTCTTGCCATCATTATTGATGAAGAACTAAAATTTGACACCCACATCCACTCCACAATCAAGAAAATCCTCCAAAAGTTAGGTCTCCTCTACAGGCACAACTGCTTCATAAGCCCCTCTACACGTCAAACTCTTGCACCCACCTTCCTCCTCCCTTCCCTTATGTATGGTGCCCCTCTTTTCACCAATCTCCATCTTGGCCTTCGGTTCAAACTTGAATCATGCTACCACAAGATCTCCAAATTTGCAACCAATTCAAAAAAACTCATCCCACCACTGCCACTCCATCCTCACCCTCAACTGGCTTGAACTACCCAACTACCTTAGTTACCTACAACTTGCCCACAAGCTCATCTTTAAACCTGCCAACTGCCCAGCTCTCACTACTTCCTTAAAACATTACTTTCTCAACCGCTCAGTCAAATCCAAAAATCCAAAAACTTCCTAGCCATATACTGCTGTCCCACTCCTTAGCTAAACAGTGGAAGTCTCTCCTCACACACCTACGCAACCTACTTAACCATACAAATTTCAAATCTCAGCTACTCTCTCATCTTTCTTCCAAATGGGAATGCCCTTGCCACGCTCCAACTTAAACCCCTCCTCCCCTTATTCCACCTTGCACTGACTCATCTGACTACCTTTACTATTACTTCATCCCACCCAAAACAATCCCTCCCCTACTAAAAACTAATTTTCTCTCTAATATCTATTGTACAATACTTTCCAGTCTCAAATATACTATTACCCTCTCCATGCATAATATTTTCATAACCTACTAATGGCTAGTAGCTTTATATTTTGAAATGTTAAACCTACAATTGAGTTTATAACAAAAATATTCACTTTATGTAAATGTTGAAATTTCTGTATTGAATTATGTCTTTTCATTTTTGTAACATTGTGACAAGCCAATTCCAAATATCATGGAGCTTATCTGTAAATGTTTAATTAGCTGTATGAACTATGTCCTTTTGTAACATGTGAAATATAAGTTGCAATTATTGTGGAGCATTTCTCCCCGGGCCTCCACTGAAAATAGGCTCTTTTTAGCCCAGTGGACTTCCCCGGTCATCAAACTTACATACATAAGTAAATAAATAAATATACTTCACATTTGGTGTGCTGTCTTGGTATTTAAAGCTACTATTATTCTTCTAACATGTTGACCTGCTTAACATTTCCTATTTTATTTTTCTTGTTTTGATTCTGTCTTTGCTGATCCATACAGTTCTAACTCCATTCATTAATAAATTTTGACCTGCCTTTTCTAACCATAAATATGATTGCTGCTTCACCTGCCTATTTGTTTTTTTTTTTTTTTTTTTTTCCTTGTTTCTTTACCGCTGCACACTGTTTGATACCACGTTTTGCTATGCAGGTCACCACTCACTTCTGCAGCATTAACTGCTCCCCAGCCGTGATTAAAAGTCCTGAGGTGTGTATATATATATATATATATATATATATATAGATAGATATATATATGTGTGTGTGTATATGTATTCACTTTAGAAGCTCAAAATACTGAAATATTGAAATTCAAATCTTGCATACCGGAGATTTTGAATTAGCGCTTCTGCTGTACACAAACACACACCTTCCTCACCACACACAAACAGAAGCTCTGTCCTACATAAAAGTAGGGGGGCAAGCCTCCCTGCACCCCCCCATGAAGGTCACACTACACACAAAAACACACAAAAAAAACACCACACAAGCTACATTCTCCTCGCACACACACATCACAGCAACAAAACACACTAACATACACCACAGCCCCTACCCAAAACCCTTAACACATAAACACTTACCTGAATCCATAACCACAGCGAAACACCAGAAGTTATAATTCAAAATCTCCGGTATTTGAGGTTTTGAATTTCACGTTTCTGAATTTTCATTTTTTTCAGGATTCCACTTTATGGGAGCAAAATACTGAATTTAGATATTTCAGTATTTTGAGCTTCTAAAGTGAATATATATATATATATATATATATATATATATAGAGAGAGAGAGAGAGAGAGAGAGAGTGACAAAATATCTATTCTGTTCCTCTTGCAACTGCAAAGAAGCTGAGGATATATCCAATAATTTCAGTCCTAAAACATACAGTACTTCAGAAGTCTATAGAAATGTTTTACCTTTCAGTTTAGTGACCATATAATGTGCTTATTAAGCTTATTACATATCACACCACTAACATGTATCATTGTGAGTTCAAATGCCATGGATAAATGTAGAGCCTGTTATTATTTTTTAAATTTGGGTGAACATTTTTACTTGTTTAGCACATCCAATAAATTGTAAAGATTCCTTAAGTATGTGGTTGCATTCTGTTGTACTCTATTCTGTCCATTGCAAACCATGGTGGCTTGCACGTCACTAGATTTCAATTTAAATCTCCTTTGTTGCTGTCAGTTTTGTGCACCATGGTATATTCATATGGGTTGTAAGTACAAGCATTTTGCTTGCTTTTGTCTGTTTTATTGTTTTTCTGTGGAGGAACACCCTGGAATGCCCACATATCTGTCAGGCTATATAAACTGTCTCCTAGTTGTGTGATGATGTAAACCATGATTATATTAGCAGACATACAGACACACACACACACACACACAAAAGGACACATGCACACACATACACACACACACACACACACACACACACACACACACACACACACACACACATGCACATATGTACGTAGACACACACACATGCATGCATGCACATATGTGCATATACACACACACACACACACACACACACACACACACACACACATATGCACATATGTGCATACACACATGCATGCACATATGTACGTATATATATATATATATATATATATATATATATATATATATACACACACACACACACACACACACACACACACACACACACACACACATACACACACACACACACACACACACACACACACACACACACACACACACACACACACACACACACACACACACACACACACACACACTCACACACGCACACGCACGCACACACACACACACACACACACACACACACACACACACCAAAATCTGTATCCTACAATGCAATTTCTGAAATACATAGAACATTTTGTTACATGATTTAACCATACAGGACTCTGCTCTCTCCCTCGATATGCAAAGTGTAGTTGGCCTTAGGTGTGAATTTGCTCCCTAATGTTGTTAGTCTGAGATTCTCAAATGTACTCTATCACTGTGTCCCTCCCATTCTGACTAGTCTCATTTTTATAAATTTATTTTTATGTATTGATTCCATGACATACTTGGTCTGCTCCATTGTGACATCAGGTGTGATTCTGGTAATTTTAGTGAACAGATGCAGGCTGCACCTGGCTGACATATGATGGGGGTAGTCCTGTGAAGGAGAGTGCACTATATCAGAGAAACATTGATGTGGACTTACTAGTCACAGCTGTTTATCTTGGTGTATTGCTCTCTTCTCTTTCTCTACCCCACTGGGCAAGATGCCTTTGTACGATGAAGCTAAGTTCAACATAGACATTATCATAACATTTGAAGAAGGCATTACAATCATTTGTATTTATTCGTTATGGAAATTTGACAGTGATGTTTACTTGTATAGTTGTCAATTGTTTCAAATTAATTTTTTTTCAAGCCTTTAAGGCTGTTTCACAAAGGTTGTTAAAATGTTTGAGATACATAATATATTGTATATGTAAAATGTGCACTGTGTTTTAAACTTCTTATTTTTAGCAATTTAGCTATTTTATCAATAGACACTTGTAGATCTGTAACTTTTGATTAATAATTCATTTTATATAACCTTTAATGCACTGTTTGTGGTGGCTAATCTACTTAATTACTTTGTTTGAGACCTTAGGAGGTAAGGTGCATATATATATTATAAATGTGGGTCTGAATTTGAATGTATTTGTGCTATTACAGTTTTAGTATGCTGAACTAACCACTATTTTATATTCTAATTTTCCAGCTGTTTTTCTAGTGTTCATTCTGTCTTTGCTGACCAATCTGTTTGCCCCTTCCTACTATGATATTGACCACTGCTTTACCTGCCTTAGTATTTTTATCCCTCTGTGCACCTTCACTGCCCCCTGCTGTTCACTAATGTCATTTAGTCAGGCAATTTTTGGAACCAACCTCTGTGTGATTTTGTGATTGTGAATGTTAATTCAGCATTCTTACAATGTTGCTTTTTACACAAAACAACTTTAAAAAAGATCAGTAAAATATACAGAAAATAACTTTTTTTATTTTCATAAATGTTACATATAATTCTTTTAGCTGTGATGCAAACCTGGTCTTCTAACAGAGGTATTCTTTTAGCCTTTTGGCCCTGTAAGAAGAGGCTGAACTCTTGCTTTTATCCATATTGCCCATACAAAACACAAGCAGTTTAGCATTTCTGAACCCGGTGTAAAGGAACTCTTAGAAAGGTTACCATTACTAAGCATGTATACTGTTACGGGTAGAGTAATTGTACTTCTATAGAGGTAATGTAAGCCATGTAAAGCACTTTAGGGAACTTAATCATGTATGTGTCTGTAGCAAACATTACAGAAGTCACTGTCAGGAGGTAAGGGGGGGGTTACAGCTTTGAGGAAATGAATACTCTCTGAAACTGGAGTCCTAAGCAGGACATCTAACTGAATTATTGCTGCCTTACAAAACCACCATCATTACCCTTATAGTACATCATTAAATTTAAAGGGATAATTGTTTTTGACAGCCTTAATTGATGTCATGTGGAGGAATTATTTAGCTTAGACATTACATACTTGTTTGTCTCTGAAGTCTAGTCTGGGAGCTGTGCTTGTATCCAGCATAGCTAAACCAGCAACTTACATAACGTATAAAAATGCATATATATATATATATATATATATATATATATATATATATATATATATATATATATATATATATGTGTGTGTGTGTGTGTGTGTGTGTGTATATAAAAAATATGCACATATACATATAGCATATTGTAGCTACAGTAAATTGACAATGCACATGTCTGTTCCAATGCTTTTATAGCAGTGTTTTCCCTTGGTGTCTATTTTCAGCAGTGCACATAAATCTTTAATATTAATAACTTGAGAACTGTGAAGCTTTTAGCATTTCTGTTTCAGAAGACAAGATGAGACAGAAATAAAAGACACAAATCTTTTATAGGAATTATTTTGCATCAAACAGTAGTGTATTACTTCAGAAAAAAATGTTTAATGTGACATTGAGAACATTCTGATGTGTGTGACTTTGTCTTGATATCAGACTGTGGAATTACTTCTTTATTACAGACTTACATAAAAATGTAAAGTGATCAATGCATTTCAGACATAGGACTGCAAGTTCAGAAACATCCTTCAAACTATATTGAACGCATGCTAAGTGGGTTGATCAGTGATGACAGTCTGGTTACTTAAAGCCTAAGATAATTAATTGTATGTAACTTCATCTTATTACCAGGAAAGAACAGGATAATACAGATACAAATATTTTGATAAAGAAATGTTCACTCTTAGTATTTGTTTTAAGACATGAAATTTAGCAATTATGCATTATCTACAGCAGATGTTGATCAAACACAGCATATTTTCTGTACAAAGCTCCAGGCGGTAAGCTCTTTCTGCAAGGAGTAAAATATTTAATGACAATTTAGGAAGCCAAAATTAAACTTTAGCAGAAAATGGGCTAAGCATGCTTACCATTTATGCTACATTACCAGTATATGCCCAGAAGGTACATTTTATCATTTCTAAATATGTCATTAATATGAAGGAAAAATCATTGGCATGCTTCATTAGCTGAACATCTGTGCTGCATGACAAAAGAATAAAAGGTTAATGGAACCGTTTTTGTGCAAACAGTATCCAGAGAGGATTACTAATGCACACTCTTTGCAGTGGCCTAATTTTGTCTATTTCTCTGAACTCATACAAGCCTGCTTTTAAGTATTTTATATATCAGGGTTCTACAGGCCATTTTATTATCTTCATAGTCTGTATATTCAAAGACCGATCTTAAATGAGAGTCAAATTTTATTTGCCTTTCATGTATGTCTGGTACCAAACAGTAACTCTTTGAGTGAGAGGAGAGAGACAGTCATTACTATTTTTGGGAAGGTAGACAGAGAGAGATTTTGAAATGCTCAGTCTTGATAGAGATATTTGAAATGCTGCTACAGTGGTTTAGAGACATTGCAATAAGCGTGCATTTAGTAATGCAGAAAGGTAACAACTTTAATGTGTCATACTTTGAGTCAGAACCAAGTCAACACTTGTCGCAAAATGGCATGCCTCAGGAAAGGAGAAATAATTGGTTTAAGCCGCTCTTTTCTCCCTGCTCACAGGTGAATGAGCTTGCTGTGACTATATAGGTATCAAAAGTCTTGTGAGTAACAGCATTTATGACTTGGAGTATAGTAATAATGCAATAAAGAATACTAGTAAGCTTCTATATAACCAAGAGAATGCTTTAACTTGGCTAGATACTTTATAGTACTTTATAGTTAGAATATGTAGTTTATAGTACTTTATAGTAACAGCATTTATAGCTGTGCCACCCACCCCCCCAACTAAATATACCAACTCCAAGATTGCACTACAGTGGGGAAAATGGCAAACTAACATGGTCAAGCGATTTCTTTCCCTTTCGCTGATGTGAACGTTTGCCATTTTGTGATTTCACAGTTTAAGGGTCGATGAAGAGAACGCCTCTTTGAGTATATAATATAGACCCATAATAAAGACCAGATTACCCGAGACTCACTTAGCTTACCTCTGTAGATTTGAACAGAACGTTTCCTCCTCAATGATCAGGGTATCTAGGTATGCCATTCAAAATGCTTCTTAATATATGTAAATTATCAAAGTCCCTTGTAAATCACTTAATTCTTAATGAAGAAAGTAGCCTGAGAATTAGAATAGTAGCAAAACCATTATGTGACATTACCATACAGTCTAATATCTCAAATAGTAGAAATTATAAGGTGTAAAACAAACTAGGTGGCTGTGAAAATCTTAATTTTTATGCAGCCTGATTTCTGGAAGAGAATGTTTGTTAAGAGAATCTAAACAGAATATAAGACCTGGATAAAATTGAGCTTTTAATAGGGAAATACTAATCTGTGTTCTGTGATCAGTGCACCCTGTTTGGCTTTTTAATGAATTATACTGAAGTATATAGTAGGAACTGATGTAGACATTTGTCTAAACAGTATTTGTTTTATTTTGTTAGTTGTTTGTCCCTGTATAGAAATTAAAAAAAAATATTTAAAATAGTGAGAGAGAGAGAGAGAGAAGCCAGTTCATTAGGAACAAAGAGTGGTCCAGATGGTCAATGTCAGTATTATTTATTCTTTAGTATGTGTTATTTAAAAAATGTGCTGAACAAGTGTAGTCACAGGTAAAAATACATGGAAAGTTGCCACGTGGCATGAGATTTTGGCTGACACAGTATTGTCGACTTTGCCAAGTATCATTTAGGCTTTGATTGAGAATTTTGACATTCATTAAAGAGCAGCTCTCCATATCAAATTATATATTTATGGACAATCATATGGCCTTGGCATCAAAAACAAGTCTGTCTCAGTGTGGCACACAGTATAATTAGTTGCTGCCTCAAGTGATAAAATAATCCTTGTCAATTAAATGACATTAAGCTGTGGGTACTTAATACTGAATGGGAATTGTTTTAATGGTAAACATATATACAGCACAGAATGGTTGACGCCTGGGTGCTCTTCTCTGAGATAAGCATTGTTATATGCAATGACATGGAGGTGTGAGTGTACCAACTAAAATCAAAATACCTTAGAGAAATTGTATGTGATTTTCATTATAGTCTCCTCAGATTAAGACATTTGTGAATCCTTTATGAATTGCCAGATAATATTAGCAGTTATGTTTGTCAGATCACCTTCATTTGAAATGAAGGGTCTATATCATAACATCGAAAGGAACAAATCTTGAACGTCTGAAATATCGAAATTGCCGTTCATCGATTTGTTTTTTTGTGAGACTGCGGTACAGTGAAGATCGGGAATTTTGACCTTTCCTCACTGTAGTGTGATCTCATAGTTGGTATATATAATTAGCGAGGGGTGTTGGGGGCACAGCCCCCACAAAAGCAATTTTGATGAATGACAATTTTGATATTTCAGCCGTTCGAGATTTGTTCCTTTCAATGTTATGATATAGACCCAAAATAAAATCCAATTTTTAGTTAAAATCTAATGAGGGTTGGTAGTATCTTAGGAAGAAAGTACAAGAAAAATGCAGCCAAGTTAGAGTTTTCACCATGTGATACCTTAAACCTGTATCTGTATCTCCGGATACTGTATCAGCTGCATCATAAAAGTATGTTTAGTGACTTGAGAAACTGACGAAAACATGATTTAGTTTCTGAAGAGGGGTAAATTAGCTATTACCTGATTCCTGTCAGAGAAGGTGGCAAAAAAGAATTTGGTCATGTGAGCTTGTCAGTTTTTAGCTCTAAAGGCCAGGTTAGAAGAAAAATACATCTTCTTCACATATCTGGCAAGATCTCTTCCATACAAATCAAAAAAGAAGTGAGAAAAAGTGCCTCAGGAATACCTTCACCAATAAGTAACAACATGAAGCACTTGGAGCCTCCAACACTGTGATCTATGACTTTATTAAACAGAAACAACAGCAATTACTGTTGTTTCTGTTTAATAAAGTCGTAGTTCGTAGTATTGGAGGCTCCAAGTGCTTCATGTTGTTACTTATTGGTGAAGATCTCTTCCATCCTTGTCAAAAGGAACTAGGATAGAATGGGATAAATGTTTTGCTGATTTGTCTTTATTCAATTAAATCATAGCAGGGTCTGTCAAAGGATTTTTCAACAAATATTTATGAGATTCAGGCATTTTGTACAGCCTGTCAGGTTTTTTAGGTGCAGGTGGTTTGGCATAAGGTGAGAAACAGGCAGAGTTAAATTCATCCTCTAGTGCCCTATAACCTGTGGAATAGCCAGGGGTTTATGGGACTCAATGTAACGGAGGCTATAGTACCTCTTCTGCGTCTCAGAGATTACTGTCCCTCCCACTGGAAACAGTGTCTGAAAAAGAAATCTCTTTCACTGGGGAGTCAGAATAAAGTTGTCCTCAGACTCTGAGTCGAAGTCAAAAGGAGAGAAAACTTGGGACACACTTCATCTGACTCTGAAGAAGAATCATCCACAGAAATATTGCCTTTTTTTGTTGAATGTGCAGATAAAGGAGATGATTGCATAGAATGCAATGCCTTGAATGGTTTGTTTGTTTGTGTCTTTCGGCTTTTCCCGGTTAGGGGTCGCCACAGCAGAACTCCGGTCCGCTAATGATTGGTAGTTGATTTTTACGTGCCGAGTTACCAGCCCTGATGCACAACCTTCAACGAAGGTATGCCCATTCACGCATGTCTCCATGCAGAAGACGCTCTAGCTGAGAGTCGAACCGGACAGCGTCTTACTGTGAGGTGACAACACTATCGCAGCACCACCACCATGGGTAATGCAATGCCTTGAATGGTACTTTATCAAAATTGTGCCTTTCATCCCTAGAAATCTTAGCACTAGATCAAGACAAAGGAAGGGAAAGATTCTTTGTTTTCTGAGATTTTTTCTTGGAGCATCCAAATTAATGGTCTTGGATACATCTTATGTCTGCACCTCCATTAGGGATCCAGAAAAATGGAGATCTCACAGTTCTGATACATAGGGTGGCTTTCTCCAAAGAAAGTGTCTTGTTAAGGAGGCAGCTTGGACATTTAAGTATGGTTGCATGACTGAATGAAAACATTTCATAGTTCTGTACTGAATTATTATATAAACATGAAGACTTATCAGATAGTAAACAAACTTCTAGTAATATGAATAAGAAAGGAGAACGGGGGTAGTTACACATTCACTACAAATGTGGTAGACAATGTTTGGCCCATGGAGATAATAAATGCTAGACTATACTCAGGAATAATAATACGTTTGTAATACTTGTGGATTAAACTGGTAAATAGAAACATAGTGTAGCTGCTGTTAAAAGAACATTATATAGTATGTTTTCTTAAGTGATAAATGCAAATCTGGAAGCTGAAATTTGTGAGAGGAATCTTTCATGGACCATGACTGGGACCAAGGAAATGAGGAATTTTTAGGTTATGGTAAAGTAAACTGTTTTAGGATGCTGGATTAGAAAATGTTGCATGCCATGCTGTCCCAGGGATGTTGTGGTTGAGGGATTTATATCATGCTTGGCACTGGGTCAGCGAAGGTATTATAGACCACGCTGTTTGCTCTGATAGATGGAGGTTAGTCCATGCTTGGTACCGGTTGGAATGAGAATATTTCATGTCATACTTTCCCCAAATGGAAGGATTTTGTATAGGAGGTTTTATGGCAATGATTGCAAGTAGCAAAATATTGCAAATCAGTGCTAAGCCTAGGATGTGAAAAAGTTGCAAATCAGCGTTTGGCCTAAGAGGAAAAAGAACTACTATAAGGCAGAAAAGGTTACAATTTGAATATGAGAATTTTCTAAATATTCTTGGTTATGTACAGGTCATATTTGTCCATGAGCTCAAATGGGCAAATCAAATAATATAGGCCAATGTGGACAAAATGCTGAAAATGTAGTGGAACTGGAACGGATACTGTTGAAATGGAGAATGGATATAATTGTAACAAACAGTAAAGACAAACTAGCCACAGGGATAAAAATGGAAGCATCAAATAGTTCACAGCTTGCTTGCCAGATGGTTGATTGTAGAGTAAACCAGTTTCTCATCAGCATGCTATAGAACCAGTTAGTGCCAGAAAGCATTGTTATTCATTGGTCTGTTTACTGGACAGAGTCTCCTTGGTTAAGATATATATTTATTCAAAAAATAAATTAAACGGCCAACTTCCTCCAATATACCAAAATCCAAAAAAAGAGAGAAGAAAAGCCAAAAAGGAGAGTTGATGCTGACTGTTTAGCAATGGCGCGGGTGCACGTCAACAGCAACAGAAGCGGAAGAGACATTGTTTGGGCGCTGAATGAGCGAACGCGTATGGAGAAGAACCGAATGGTTTTACTTTTGACCCAGCAGCTACCCCGGGCATCTTCCAGGAAGATGACAATGACGATATTGTGGAAATATCTAATACGGACACTATACAATGTGGGTGGTCACAACAAGGTACTGTTCACATCTCCAAACAACAGGAGATGAATAGCTGGCTGAAAGAGCAATTTAATTTTAAGCTCAGCAATGGTAACCATCGATAATGTTTCAAAATTAATGTACAAATACAAGTCAATTGCTATTGAAAACGGTTACTTAAAAGAATGTTTAAACCGTAATATAGTACCAAAGGGACTACGTACTTGGAAGTACCCTAACAATGTACAAATAGGATCTATTTTTCACAAGGAACTTATTAATGTTTTTAACAAATGTGGTTTGGAGATAGTTAAGTGCATTATTGAAGAGAATGATAGGAATTTAGAAAGTATTCATGAACAAATAAATGAATTAGATACTTTTATTAAGGATGATTTAATTTTTGGAATTAAGGAAGAGAAACAGAAATACTTGAAATTAAAGGAAGACATTGATTCAAAGTGTATGGGGTTAGTAGAAAGAAAAATGGAAAAGTTAAGAAGGGATATCATGGTTTATGAAAATGATGTTAGTTATCCAAAACCAGTTAGTAGTAGAAATTATTCTTACAATCACTACAACATTAATAAGAGAAGTGGAGGACAAAACACAGGGACAAAACAAAAGGAGTCCTACAGAGATAAATATGATTATGACTATGAAATAGAATTTCCACCCCTTGAGAGACAAGAAAGGGGGTATAGTCCAAATGGGGGAGACAATGGAAATTTTTACAGGAGGGGGGGGATAAGAGGGAGGGGGAAATATCCACACTAGATCCCCCGACCCACAATTTACTTACAATGCCCAACACTATGGAAGTGCTGGGTAATAAGTATACATTGAATGGTTTCACTATATACAATTTCAGTAGTATAGAGCTCAAAAGGGAACATTTTAGTTTGTCGGAAAGGGGATTCAAGTTTATCCCATATGTCAAAGGGAATAGAGTCCAAACACTATTAGACATAAAACTTTTTTTAAGAAAAATGAACTTAGAGCTATTATTTCACAAGGAAGAATATGGTATAGATAGAAACAAAATTTGTATCACAGATGAGCAAAGAATATTAAAAAATAAATCAGTGTTCAACCCGCCCATCCACGCACAATTAAAAAACTTTGAAAATGTAATGGAAAAGGCAATTAAAAAAGCAGATAAAAGGACCGGATATAAGAATAACTTGGATATAGAAGAAAAAAAGAAATTAGATGAATTAAGACATAATGAAGGAATTAGAGTCATGAAGCCTGATAAGGGTGGGGGAGTCGTAATAATGGATGTTATGGAGTACGAAGGAAAAATGAATGAGATATTAATGAATGAAATTAAATATAGAGTAGTTTCTAGAAATGAGATCAACCTAGCCTATAGAAAGATAGATATGGTGCTAGAGGAGATGGTGGTTGAAACTGTTATTGATGTAAAAATGTTTTCCTTCCTAAAAACAAATAAGCCCAAAATACCCGTTATTTTCGCAACACCGTAAATTCACAAGAACAGCATTGACCCCCCCCCCTTCAGGCCTATAGTATCAGCGGAAGGGTCCAAGACCACACCGTTGGCTAAATTTGTGGACGTAAAAACAAAACATATATGGAAAAACAAAAAAGCAATTTTAAGAGATTCTTGGGACTTACTGAGAGAACTAGTCCCAGAATTGTATGATGAAGAGTTAATTTTTGTTGCCATAGATGTAGTCGATTTGCTTGGATCAATACCATACGAAGCAGGTATTAGAATGTTTGAAGAAGAAATATTTAATGATAATAAATTGGCATTTGAGGAAAAAGTAGCGTGCACAGGCTTAATGGATTTAGTACTAAAAAACAACTTTTTAGTACACAATGGGGAATTTTTTCAACAAATCCAAGGGGTAGCAATGGGTGCAGCCTGTGCACTTACTTTTGCCAATTTAGTTTTCGCAAACTGGGAGGAAAAGTTCATTTTTAATTCTGACTATGTAAAATACTGTAAATTGTATAAAAGATTCCTCGATGATATAATAATTTTTTGGACTGGAGGCTATGACAAATTGAATGAGTTTATTAAATATATAGGCGAAACGACGGACTTCCTTAGGTTTACATTTGCCACTTCAAATAATAGCATTTCATATTTAGATATAGAAATTATTAAAAAGAATAGGTCCTTTGAGACCAGAGTGTATAGAAAAAACACATATGTCAATTCATTCCTACACTTTGATAGTGCTCACCCGATTTACTGCAAGAAGAATCTGGTGAAGGGGCAATTCGTCAGAGGGTCAAGAATGACAAGTGCTGACGAAGACTTCACAAAAGAATGTGACATGTTAGAAAAGATGTTCCTCGAAAGAGGATACCCTAGAGAATTTATTAAGAAATTAAGGATGGAAGTAATGAAAGCAAGAAGTGAAAGATTTAAACCTATTATAGGGGAAAAGGAAAACATGCATGGTAGAAATGGGAATGAAACATTAATATGAGGAAACTATCAGCAAGCACTTATTTTAGAATATAATGCTTTGAATAGGAATGTGAAAGAAATATTCCAAAAAGAATGGGAGAAATTTAAGTTCCTTTCTGATTTAGAAGGACTTCCCCAGTCAGTACCCAGAGTTGTTTTAAAAAATTCTGTTAGTATAAAACGAATGTTAGAGACTGGCAATAACAGAAATCATAGAATAGGGGACAGGGGAAATTTAGATAAAGTAGGGACATACAAATGTGGAAAATGTAGGCAATGTGAGTTCATAATAAATCAGGAGAAAATATATTTGGAGAGCAGGGGTCTATGGCTAAATAGTAAAGGTTATTTTAACTGTGATTCTAGAGGGTCGGTATATTTTGTCATATGTAAAAAGTGTTTATCCTACTATGTTGGTAAAACTGAAAGAACCTTAAAGAAGAGGATATACGAACATATGTATGAAATTAAAAATGGTAAAGAGACTAACGCACTTTATAGACATACAATGACATGTAATGAATATAAATTTCGATTTTTTTGTCTTGGACCAAGTTAAAAATTACATAAGAGGTGGTCCCTGGGAGGAAAATATTGGTTACAAGGAGTTATGGTGGCAATTAGCCTTAGAAGCTAACAAAACCCCTGGACTAAATGAATACATTTCCATCTTACCATTATTAAAATTAAAAGCAGCCAAGATATAATTTTAGATGTAATAACAAACAAGATCAGTAGATGGCACTGCTTCATAGTAAACAGTAAAGGGATTTTTTAACAACAAATGGTAACCACAATTGCTTATATGTAACATACATTCGTTAGGAAACACAAATAAACTTGACATTCAAACTAATACAAACCACATAAAGGAATGATTTTTTTAAAAAGGTTTTTCATAAGAATTTTTAACATAATACTGATTCTCATAAGTTTTTAAAGTATTTATGAATCAAGAATTTTAATGTATTATTTTAAGAACAATGGTGACACACAGTTTTAATATTAATGAAATGTGAAAATTCATTTGTGCATTTAAAATGACCTGTACGAAATGATTGGTTAGGGGAGAATGAATTTGGTATAAAAAGGATGATTGTAATACGTTTGTTTTATCTGATGAAGACCATTCAGGACGAAAACGCAGGTGATTAAAAGCGTTCATTATACCTATTGAGTGGAGTCGTGAATAAACAGTCAGCATCAACTCTCCTTTTTGGCTTTTCTTCTCTCTTTTTTTGGATATATATTTATTCAAAAATGAGGGAGACCACACATTTGTATGCATTTTTAAACTTAACTGAGAATGAAAGTATATGAAAGAAGATACAGTCTGAGAGATACAGCTAATGTGCTAATAGTGTCTCCTCTCTCTTCAAGATATAGAAAGACAATGAGTTTTGCTCAGAGGCTGGAAGCAACTCCATCTAAGGCAAACTACCAAAATGAACCGTTCTTTTTAAAAGCAGAACTGTCTATGGAGGAAGGTTATCCACAGGTAAACACATATCTAAATTATTCAGGCACTGTTTCAGTAGTAAATCAATCAAGTGACAATAATATTTTAGGATATTTAACAGTTCATTACTCATGGAAACTGTCTCTGTAAAGGTAAAGTGGGTAGCATCCTGAAAAAAGCAAAATCACAATTACTGGGATAGGGATGTAACATACTTAGCAGGATGGGGAATGAACACAATAATTTAAGCTGCAGGCTTGGTAGCATTCTTGTGCATATATGAGCTATGTGCATACATGAGCTATGTGTATACATAAGCTATGTCATACATGAGCTATGTGCATACATGAGCTATACAGTGGTAAAATAGGGGAACTAGAATATGGTGGTATAGTGCACCATTCTCAAACAATGGTGACAAGAGAATTATTAGAATAGGGATGTAAATACTTGACAGTGGCAGGTTTATGCTTATATTGTTTTAAAAAGTACTGTTCTGTGTAGAAATTGTAACTTAAAATACATAATAACAACAATAATGCACAAAACTAAATAAAACTCACATGGGACCCAAATTCCACCTACTCTCATTCCTTCCACTTCAGTATCAGTTGCTTAGATATTTGTTACAGTGTTGGAATTGAGAGTATAACAAATTATGACAATTGCAGTAATGTCCTTTACAGCAAATAAGCTCCAATTAAAGCATCGACTACACCCATCCTGTAAAGTTATGTTGCCTAATCTAACAGTGCTCTTCTTCCACATGTATATTATTATTTTATTTATTTATTTTTTTTGTTATTTAACTGTAGGAACTCAGTTTGCTTTATTCTGCATTTGATTATCTTGTGATTTAACTCTGGGCACTCCTGAAAAAAGGTCCATCTGGGACTGTATTTCATCCCAGTCAACACATTTATAATAAATAAATAAGTACCATTCTTTTACAGCAGATTTTGACTTCACTTTATGGCTGAGTTGAAATTACATTTTTCCCTAAGCAGTCATTTTAAACCTGCCTTGATGTAAACACAGATAATCACAACTATCTTATCATCTCTCATGTGTGGTGAATAAGCAGCATGCACCTCTCTCTAAAAAAACTTCCCTGTTCCAAATTCTTGTAAATACTAACATCAAAGTGCTATTATTCATCTATAAGATCAATATTGTTGCCTATCCTTAACATTTTACTACTTCCAGGAACTAATTAATTGAATCTGAGCTTACACTCTCTCCATTTCTTAAGTAAAATGTTTAAAAAAATCATGTCTCCCAAATGTTTTTTGCATTGGATGTAAATTCTATTGACTTGAAGCATGGATATCCAGTCACCAAATGGAATCACAGCCTTAATCCCTAAGCCTCCTGCTCACATCTTCACTACACCAACAGGCACTGCAGTGCCTAGAAAAGTATATAAGGTGGAAAGGGATCTTGAGGGGGGTATACTATGTCTAATAAAAAATGCAGTAATATCCCACCCAATGATCACTTCCGGAAACCAAATAGATGAAAACCTAACTTGCTTATTTGTATATGTAGGTCAACATTTTACATACACCTGACATACAGCTCCTACTGTGAAACTCAGCAAGATGTTCCTTCATATAAATTATAGACACGTCTCAGCACTGGGAGATTTCAGTCATCCATGGGACCCATTGCTCGCCATCTGTAGTTGTGCCTCCTTCTTAAGCTATAACGTGCAACAGATTATATAATCACCACCTAGGCAAAACGCATACACAGGTTTCTAAAACACAAATTAACTAGTGATGCATCTAGTTTTCATCACACTGTAAATACAGTAATTCAACCTCAGAAATACTAATTACATTTCACACACTAATCAAACAAAATATGTCAGTCTTTTAACCTGAACTTACTCATATAGATTATGTAGTTACCTTCTAAACTGATTAATGCACCAGCTGAAAGTATTTACTAAACATTCTGCAACAGCAACAACAACAAAACAAGGACTTTCTCTCTAATGACAAAATGGTTAAAACTTGACTCCCACCTTCGATTATTTTCCCCCATTCCCAAAAAGAAATTGCTCCAAAGAGGCACTGCAAATTTTCGCTCCTTTAGCACAAAAGTAACAAATACTTTCAGTCCAGGAAATATTAAAACAATCTTATTTATGACTTGAAGAAAACTGGTATAAAAGCTAAAACATGTAATTAACACTACAGGCATATGAAGCTCTTTAAGGAATAGTCAGAAATAACTGTATGAAAAATTAAAGCAACATATAGGAAATGGTGTCCAGAACCATACTAAGTTAATCAAAACCATGACCCATTCAGATGCTAATATACTAGCCAATGCTTAATAATTATCTCTGCATTTTGCCATCACAGACACTAATATATAACCTAACAATGGACCATATTGTTATCAAACATAAACCAAAAAATAATCCTACTACAGATGTCCAGCATTCTAATGTCAACATGTCTCCATACCATTTGCCCATGTGGTTAACCAGGTTTTGATACATTATATCATAAACTGCTACAGACATCTAACACATTAATGCAGTCCTCAAGCAAACAGTTATTAAAATCTTCATAAAAACTGGCACATTACTGATCTGTGGGAAAGAGCAGTAATAACACCCATACCAGAAATTCCTGGTCCCTCAGCCAGATCACTTCAGTTCTATTCTTACACTCCCTATCCTCTCCAAACTGCTAAAAAAATAATAATTAAATTACCATCTAGACCAAAAAAGCATATTTTTCAATAACCAATATGGCTTTTACAATAGGCATAACACCTCCATTGCACACTGACTATATATTCTATAATTTGAAAAGCAATAAATAGGCACAGTAGATTTTCTAGACCTAGTCAAGACATTTAACATTGTCTCCTCTGCAATTTTGTCTTGACAGCATTAACTTGAAATAGGTCAAAAATATACCCAGGACAGTTCTAAATAAATAAATATCCCATCAATCAGCCACCTCACTCTCTAGATCTCAATCTGCAAGAGTTGCCACAAACAAACAAATAAATAAACAAACAGGATAATTATCTCAACATGCCACATGCTCAGGGCTTCATACTAGGTCCAATGCTTTCTGCTCTCTTCATTGCAAAAATGGTCATGGAAAGGGGGTTGTTGCCACCAAAATGCGATGGTTGATGCAGATATGGGTTTGAATCCTACCAGTAACACACAAATATATGAGGAATGGTGGCATGTATTGTCCCTGAAAATAACAGATAGGTCCTAGTTGGTAACAGAGGGATGGTGACACCTTTGGCACCCATCAGGTTAAAATACAAGACAGAAATCAGTCACAATTCTATATCAATAATCACTTCACATAATGCAGCATGGCTCTAAGAGCATAAAGGAATATAGACTGCTTCCCCAATAACGAGCTTTCACAATTCACCCCCAGATTAGCCTGGACACAAGCCACTTACAGAACTTGGTCTTAGGCCTAGCACCCCAAGCCTCTTCCTTCTAATTCTCTCTCTCTCTGAACCACAGTGTCTACCGTTGTTCCTTAACCATGGTTACTGCCTTTCACACGAGTTATTATTTTCATGCAAACACATACACACACACACCCACACACACACACACACACACACACACACACACACACACACACACACACACACACACACACACACAAAGAGAGAGAAAGAGAGAGAAAGTAATTTCCAGAAATGGATGATAATGTTTTTAACATTACAGCCTTCTTTCCTGGCCCACCTAGTAAAGTGCCACAGTCTCAGACTACCTCACTATGGATGTCTAAGTTACAGTTCTACTCTTGTTAAAAAGCCAAATAATGATATAAACAAATAGTGTGTCGTAGAACAATGTGGCCACTTACTGGTGGATGTCAGCAGCCTGTCACTACTTAGCAATAAATACACTCTTAAATTAATAAATAAGTAATGAATCAAGCAGTACAGCTACTGGCTAAATATGCAGAGAAATAGATACCCGCACAGGGAAAACACGACATAATCACTTGAAAGCGATTACAAGAAAGAAAAAAAAAACAGTCTATAGCTAAACGTTTTCCTAGTTATCTCTTAACTAAAGAAATGACTGATCCCTAAGATACACTGGCTGCATTTTCAGTAGATATTACAGAGATGTAAGTGCAGAAAACAAACTCAGAAGTCTGTAAACCACAGTCTTAATGGTAGCAGTTCTCCTTTGACTCCCTTGCTCATTCAGCTAATTGGTTTATATATTTTCCATACAGGAACTACAGATGTAGTTATGCAAAGCTACAAAGGTATCTGCTGTTGAGTTACTTCCTCCTCTTGGCAAGCTATCTCCTTAGAGAATTTTCTAATTGTGTTTTTACAGTTTTTAGCTTCCTGGCCTAAGGTAAAATAGTCACAGTTTCTCTTTTACAAACTTCATATACATTTTTTATGCATAGAAAAAAAGTCACAGGTTTTCACACCTTTTCATGCAACTGAAAAAAGACACTGCAGATTCAATCACATTTTTTAGTTTACTTGCCACACTTTTCATAAGACCTAAATGCATTTCACAGACCTATTCTAGTATGAAAGTAGTGGCAGACTTATTCTTAAGGATCACAGAGGTGGCAACTGCTGCCAGTAGCAAAAGGCCTAAATGTGTCATGTTTATGAAGGCAAATGCACTTGTTTCTCTTTTGCCATAAATTTCAACCTTGTAAAAACAGAATATTTCCAATTTTAGCATATCAAAGAGTATTGTTTCAGTAATGCATAATATCTGAGTACTATTGTCAGCTAGCAGGGTTATATGTCAATATATAATGCATTTTATTTCTAAGGTTATATGCACTGACCTGTATTTTAATGCACTATAAGGACTGGTACATGGCTGTGTAACTTAAGTGGTTAGTTAGTCATGGGCAAAGATAATGTTCTATATGATTATCATCGGAGTTTGAGATGTCATAGGTGAGAGCAAAATGCCATCACCTAGATACTATCATCAAAGTTTTCTCATAATGTAAAGTCCTACAACATATAGACAGAGTCGGAATATTGATTTTAACCAACTAAAGAAGTATGATGCCATTTGAACTATATATATTGGTAATCAGTAATTCAAGGGCTTCAGCAGATGTATTACAACTGATAGTTGTTGTTGGTATTTATTTACTACCATATTCATTTTAGTTTCCTCTTAGTTTTATATCTTACTAAGATAACTCTGTTTGCATATGTATGTGTACGTATACGTGTATGTGTGTAGTGGGGAGTCATAAAGATAAAGTGGAAGGGATTATTAGAATTATCTGATAATCACAAATCATGTAATTCAATAAAGCAATTTATTGACAACAGTTCAGAGTATGATTGCAAGAAGAGCAACCCCCCCCCACACACACACACACAATCAATCTGAGTTCTAGCATGCTATAACTTTACTGTGTCATATTTAAATGCACACATTGAGAAGTACAAATGTAGTTTCTTCCTAGTGTACTGAATGTTCACATTATTTCTTGTTTTACTAATGAACTATATTGAGTATTTACTTTGTTATAATAGTAAGGTATTGATGTTAATAGCCTTGCTAGGGTGAACACAGACATTTAAATATAAAACACATAAGGAAAGCTACCAGAGATGTAATTCTGGACTATAGCAGTTTTTCATTTTCTGATTAATTAGTCATCAATTCATTTTAGATAGTCATTAAATGAACAGTAGGAAAATATTAGCCTATTCTTCAAAATTGTCAGTCCTTTTATTTTCATAGAAATCTAGGCAGCTTATAGTTGAGCAGGCTTAGCTTATGAAACAAGGCCCTGAAGATTTTTAGGATATTTTTTATTAGACTAGACAATAAATAAAAAGCATCACATACATACTAATTTGTTCCTCATTTAATATGTAGATCACCATAAACTTTGCTCTTGAAGTGCCATTTGTTCATTTTACTTCATCACTGCTACATGCCAGACAAAAAAATCAGTTTAAAAAAATATGTGTTAAGCAGTTTGATCATGTAACAAAAGATAAAAAAATTATTTTAAGAAGTCTGATTGTTTAACAAGATGTTAATTAAATTTATGGCTTTTTTTGCACAAATAATTTGAGGCAGCGACACTTAGGCTCAAAGTTGCCTCAAAAAATGTTCAAGTGGAATTATATTAAGGAAGGAATCCTAGCTCATGGTTTTCCTGACCCAGAATAGAACAGGAGTGTATTTTAGAATACTTTAACTATTTTGTAGATTTTACACTGATTCAGTGACACATATAGGGTTATATCGATCAAGAGATGCAGGAAAGCATACAGTAGGGGTCATGTTGCATAGGTTAAGACCTAATCACAATATAGTAATTTCTGCTCACTGTGAAATTAAGTGAAGTTTAGGGACTATGGAACAAGATGTAAGAAGCATCAGGCTGATGTCTGTGGCTGATGTCAGAAGCATCAGGCTGATGTCTGTGGCTGATGTCAGAAGCATCAGGCTGATGTCTGTGGCTGATGTCAGAAACATCAGAGAAGCATCAGGCTGATGTCTGTGGCTGATGTCAGAAGCATCAGGCTGATGTCAGAAGCATCAGGCTGATGTCTGTGGCTGATGTCAGAAGCATCAGGCTGATGTCTGTGGATGATGTCAGAAGCATCAGGCTGATGCCTATGGCTGATGTAAGAATGCACAGTACTTTTTCTATAATTTTGCAAGAAATGTGCATATTTTCCATTCTGAAAATGCACCCAAACATTAGGGCCATGGTAGTATAGTAGACATTACCTATGTGCATTTGCAGAATGATTTTCTTATGTTTGCCACAGTTATTTAGTGACTTTGTTTGCTCTTGGTCTGCTTTTGAGGGAAGCATTATCATGACAAGTCAACAGACTATTTAAATCTATGTCAAATAGTATTATGTTGCACTGTGACATACCTTATAGGACCCGCATATTGGGAATATGGGCTTGTCTGAAACAAGTAGCTCCTTGCTACCTGTAGACATATCTTCAGTGGTCTTACAAACCATAAACCATATCTTGCAAACCATAGAAAAGATCAATCAAAACCTGGACACCCTCTCGAGACACAGCATATCAAACATTAGACTTAGCCTACTTATTCCCAGCCTGCCTTATGCA
Source organism: Protopterus annectens (assembly GCF_019279795.1). Classification (NCBI taxonomy): domain Eukaryota; kingdom Metazoa; phylum Chordata; order Ceratodontiformes; family Protopteridae; genus Protopterus; species Protopterus annectens. The sequence continues at coordinate 1,238,989,253 of NC_056739.1, forward strand.
TCGCCTATCCTAACTAACCTAAATACCACTCTTGAATCCAAACTGGCCTCTTGCTATAATAAAATTCTCAAATTTGCCATCAACTCAACACATAGAACTCACCACTGTCAAGCCTTGAGACAACTTAACTGGCTCAAACTAAGCAATGTCCTAAAACATTCATAATTAGCATCTGCATATAAACTTATTTATGACCCAGACAAATCCCCATGATAAAAAATATCTTATTACCTTACTACCCCCTCAAGGGACCTCTGCTCTGCCGACAAGTTCTTATTAAAAACAACAAAGTCAAAGAGTTCCGCTATGTCTCAAAAATATGGGGCACCATCCCAATGCACATCAATTTCACTGACAAACCAACACACTTTAAAAGCCTCCTCATCTGAATAAATCTCGGTCATACTCAGCACGAGGACGACTCTTCAATATCGCAGCATTTCCTCCATCTTTCTTCCCCATCTTAACCTACTCCCATTTCACTCATACACACCATTCTCTTTCACTTTTCTCACTTCACCTAAATGTTTTCTAACTTCTTAACTCCTTTATAACATTATAAACTCTGGCTATACTCTCAAAATGTCTGTACCTCCTTGCAATACTTACCAAGATACACGCTATGCTACAACATCTTCCCTTCTGAGGTATAAATCCATTTCCTCCCTGCAAGAATCTAGAGCTAGTAGAACTGTTAACACTTCTACATATTGATGTAAATACTTTTCTGCATATACCTGTGTTGTAACTGCATTTGTTTTTTCTGCGAAATGTAACTGCCATTTTTAATATTGCATTCATCGTATAACAGAGGTTTGAAGTGGCCACATAAGTAAAAATCCTCAGTAAATGTGATGGTGCAAGACAAACTGCAGAAGAGCATTGCTCTTCATACCACTGAGTCCAAATGGAAAACTGATAGAACATTTGCCAAAAACTAAAGGGCATTTATTGGATTAGTTGTATTACCAAGCCAGTTAAGGTTATTTTCATACAACACAATTTAAATGAAATAAAGTGAAACATAAACTAAATGCATTTATTGCAGTAGCACACAGCACCACAAACATCAAACAGCATTTTCTGATGAAGTTCCATTTACAATAAACACAGGAACAAAAGCGTTAAATATATGGTTTGATTTGTCTGACGTCTGACATTTGCTGTTACAGTTTGTGGTGCTATGTACTGCTGTGTCTACCAGGTTTTGGATTTGTTTGTTTCTTCTACCTTGGTTGTTGGTATAATTCTTTATTAATTATAGTAGCTGTATTACCATACCAGTTAAAGTTATTTTCATGCAACAAATTTTAAATTAAATGAAATGAATTGTAAAGGGTTAAACACAATTATGGCATAGCCCACTGATCATCTCTCTCCTACCTTTGATGAGCTCATGAAGACATATAGCTAACTCAGACAACATGTATCGAAAGCCAACAGTAGTCCACTTAAAAACATAGTTTCTTAATGTCTTTTCTTTGTGTGTGTGTGTGTGTGTGTGTGTGTGTGTGTGTGTGTGTGTGTGTGTGTGTGTGTGTATGTGTGACTCTTTCCCTTAATGTTGCACTATAATTTGTTATATTATATAACCACATGGAAAGTGTGAGCAGATGATCAGGGGGGTACATCATACTATCATAGTAGAATACTAGGCTAACACCTCAATGTGCCATTTTAAGCCTAGCAAACTTCTCAAAATAAAATTTGATAGGCAATGGTGCTCAAATGTTTAGTGGGGGGTGTAAATTCTTAGGCAGATAAACAATTACAAGCTTCATCTCTGTAATAGAGACAGAGGTGGCAGTCCAAGGGTATATTTGTGGTTCTCCAACCACTGTTATGGGAGTAAATGCTGGGAAGATCTCTGTGTCACCTGGATGGAAAACTTGTATCAGAGAAGGGAGGCCTCTTAGACACATACTTGTCTCTCCTGCAATTTGTATTTCTATTGCTGTCAAGATTTACATCCCTATACTGGATGATTCTGATGCTAATTGTTTTCTATTTATGTAACAAGTTCATTAGTGCTGGATCAGAGGAAGCTTTGTAAGGTAAGCAAAGGTTACCTCTCAGCAGCCTGTAGGAAACTGAAGATAGGGATAATGACTTGAAGCAGTCTGCATAGAACTTGTTTTTTCCGCTTGTATTCATTTTGTGAGAAATCTCTGTGGCTGTTCCAACTGACACATATGCAAGGTGAGGTACATACAGAAGAGGATGTTGTATTCAATAATAGGTCTTATGAGAACAGAGTACAGTGGGACAATGATTTGTTTGGACCTAGATGCCATACCTTTACTTATAAGTTTTGTAACATGGAAAGATGTTCTCACCACAGTAGAAAAGTGGTCAAATGCCAAGGTTCTGTCTACATGTGTTCCTAAGTCCCTGTCTATAAGATATACTCTCAGGGGTAGCTGTTTTGTCAAAAGATACTATGATGCACTTTTAAGTATTGAGTTTTAAGCCCTGACTTCAGCAGCAGTTATCAGTCTGTATCTGGCCTTCTTGGAGAATATTAGTATCTTGGGATAACTGATGAATGCTCACAATTTGCAATCATCTGCAAACTTGGTCAGCCAGAGGTCCTTGATATTAGTTTTGTCTTCAGAGAAGTAGATGCCAAACAGCAGTGGCCTCAGCACTGAGTCGTGCTGGACATCACTAGTAACCGTCATTTTTGTAGAGGTAGATTTCCCTTTTCTAACTTGTTGGGTCCTGATTCTGAGCCAGCTGACTATCCAGTGGGTGACATATGGCTTAATATAATGCCTGAGAGGGATATTTTCTTAAATGCCTTGGCCAGATTGAGGCTGGCAATATGTACTGATTTGTCCACCTCCATCACTTTGGTTAACTTCTCAGAGAAGTCCATCAGGTTACCATATATAAATAATTACTTCTGTACTGTGTCAGCCTTTGGGTTATTTAATAAGCTTAAATTTGCTTTGCTGCAGCTTAGGAGGTGGGAAAAAATGTAATGAATCAGCAGTGGCAGGATGAACATGCAAGAAAGCCAGAGCACTATGGAGAAGAGAGCAAATAAGTCTGATTCTCTCAGCCTCCATATGCCTACTGTGTGACTCTGAACAAGTCATTTAAGCAGACATTAGGCAAATAGAGGTCCCCTTGAAAAGAGACTTGAACATATTAGGTTTATCCAGTTGACAAATAAATTAAAGAAAATTAAAAAAAAATGCAAAGCAGGCATATGTTTATTGTTTTAACAATAATTAGCAAACCATTTCACCTGTATGGCAAAACAGTTCCCATAAATGAAGGGCTCACAATCTTTAAACTGCAGCACAATTAGTGTCACCTGATCAGCCCGTACAAGTGCAGATAATCTATATTACTACAGGACATAATAAATGCACCTAACCAACATTTTCCATGCATGCATTCTTTACTGCACATTATTATTTTATAATACACCTAAACTAACTTGTGAAAACACAGCTATTTCAACCATCACACACCTGAATAAGAATATTGTATAATGGTAAATATGTACATGTCATTATCAAAGATCATACTAGTACATTTGTATGTATAAATTTATTTAGCTCTCAGTAAAAATTCACGTTGATGATGATGCAGACAGTTATATCTGTCATTGGATATATGTTTTTGGATTACAGTGGTTAAAATATCAGTGATTATGTATACCGTTGGACCTCACTAGTGCATTTATGCTGCTCACCATAACATTCTGACAGATTTTGGTTGTTCTTTCAGTTAATTCCATCTATAATGGGAGGCAGGCTTCTGCCGAAGTTCATTTCCAGTGCCTGTTTTAATAAAAAAGTTATTTTTTGTTAGATAATGAGGTGCGGCCCCACCCTCAGCTTTCACTCACACACACACATACACACAAACACACACACACACACACACACACACACACACACACACACACACACACACACACACACACACACACACACACACACACACACACACACACACACACACACACACACACACACACACACACACACACACACCTGAAAGAATAACCTGTTTAACAAAAAGAGATGTTACTTTTCCTGTTTAAAAAAAGAAGTGACAATTAGTTACATATTTTATCACAGACTGTGTAGCTGCAACAACAATATAGTACAGGAGCTAGCGATTATAGTATGATTATGGAGTATTTCCCCTTCCACCAATGCAGAACAAGTAAAACATGACGGTATGAGCAGTTCTCTGCTTTTTGCTGTTACTGTCCCTCTAATATTTTCTCACATTATGAGCAGAGGAATTTTATATATTGAAATAACCGATACTTGCTTAGCAGGACTTTTGGAGGAAGCAAGAAAAAAATGAAAGTGGGCATGTTAATGAATGCTGCAAATTAAACTGTTCATTTGCTCACAACATTAACTGTTCATAATAATAAAGAGTGATAAGAAAGACATCCCAATTGTATATTTTACCAAGGCTTCTCCAAAAAAGCATATACATAATTCAAATCCATTTGTGTGTGGCATTTAGTGCATGTGAATAAGATATGATCTGATGTGACGGTATATGCCGGTAGCGACGTCTTCTCCTTTAAGGAGAACCATGTATGCATTGCTCGCTAACGTGCATATAAAAATATGTGGAATTTAAACTACCCATTTCAAGAAGGTGTGTGTGTGTGTGTGTGTGTGTGTGTGTGTGTGTGTGTGTGTGTGTGTGTGTGTGTGTGTGTGTGTGTGTGTGTGTGTGTGTGTGATTTAAACTTGTGGTCCTGTTTGTTTCTGTATGAGAGAGAAAGTGTGTGCATTATTGTGTATATATGTAAGTTAAATTAGCTGCTCAGTTCATACGTGAGACAGTGTGTGTGCTGCTGTATGAGAGAGAAGGTGTGTTTGTGTTGCTGTGTGAGAGAGTAGGTGTGTGTATGTATATATAATTTAAACTAGAGCCAAAGTGAACAGCGAAAAATTTTGCATCCAAAATAAACTACAACTAGTGTAGCAAACCCAGTAAACTCAACAGTAGGGCACTATGAGGCACCACAAAACACTAGAAGGTATATAAAATCCAAAATCTGATTTATTGAAGTCAAACAATGTTTCTAGTAGTGCCCTACTGTTTAGTTTAATAATTTAAACTAACAGTTCCATTTGTTTCTCTGTGAGAGTGAAAGTGTGTGTATGAGTATGTATGTGTGTATGTAATTTAAACTAGCTGTTGTGTTCATATGCACGATAAAGTGTGTGTGCATGTGTGGGTTTGTATGCGTGTATGCGAGAGGTGTGTTTGTGTTTGTGTTGCTGTGTGAGAGATTTGGGGTATGAGTGCATACCTCTCAACCTCTTAAGAGCAAGAAATCTGGACAAAGCCTTACATAATGGAGGTCAAAAACAGGAACAGATTTTAAATATTACTCTTATAAACCTAGAAGGTTTCTAAAATAATAGCATTTGTATTAACTTGCATTTTCTGAAGGATATGAAGTCTGAAACTCAATTGTATGCCATTATTTAGTGACTGCAATCCTCAGATGTTCCTAGTGATTTGCCAGACAACCATAACTTTGATGAACAGTCCAAAAATATAAGGCAAAAAATCTGTACATTGTGAAGTGTGTGTGTGTGTGTGTGTGTGTGTGTGTGTGTGTGTGTGTGTGTGTGTGTGTGTGTGTGTGTTGCTGTGTGAGAGAAGAGTAAGTGTGTATATGTTGCTGTGTGATAGAGAGTAAATGTGTGTGTGTGTGTGTGTGTGTGTGTGTGTGTGTGTGTGTGTGTGTGTGTGTGTGTGTGTGTGTCTGTGCGTGTGTGTGTCTGTGTGCGTTGCTGTGTGAGAGGTATGGTATGTAATGCTCTAGTTGGGGGGCAGGTTAGTCAATTAACTTGATCAGGCATGACCCTGTAACTTGGTTACAGGAGACAAGAGCCTGAATTCTCTACACCAACTACCAAACTGCTGAAGGAATCGTGAGCTTCAGTGGAGAGACAATCCTGAATCCTCTATGTCAACTAGTAGACTGCTGATAGAATTGTGAGTTTGAGTGTCAGCACATTTCAGGGAAATGTGACTTTCAGTGCATCTTTATGGAATTGTGAGTTTCAAGGGAAGAGAAATTTACTGTTGCTCATGCTCAGTCTGTTTTCAATGTTTAATGTTTTGTTTAGCAAATGGCAGTCACTGTTTCTGCTGTAGAAATTGAAAGTAGTGTTAGTAGCATAATTACTTGTTGTTGGTTTGTCAGTCATTCTTTATTGCAATACTAGCATCTTAATATTTTTTTAATGTAACACAGTATAGGCAATTAATTCGTCAACAGCAGGCACTAAATTTGTAGAGGAAACTCTGAAATGTAAAGTTGTTTGCTAGTATTAATCTCTTCGTTAGTTACAGATCTTTCTAATGTGGAATTATTTGGATGACTTTTACTTCTGCAGAGATTGTGCTTATTGACTGACATTGGTGGACTGTAATGACAGAAGTCTGAGTGGCCTTTTATGGTTGAAATTTTCTGAATCTGGTAGTTTTGTCATTATTGGTTCTTACATTTTGTTTCTTTGCTTCCTGGATGAATGTTCAAAACTACAAATTTAAAACACTTTCCAATTAGTGATGTTGTATTATACAAGGAATATAATTTAATACAATCAGGAAGCTGAATCAAAGAATACATGCATGTATGCATGGCCCTAAAAACGTGTGCAAGGAACCTATAGTTTGAAAACAGCCTAAAGGTAAACTTAATCCTCCACTGGCCAGATGTGTTTCCTTGAATGTGGGTATTAATGTGAGCTTCAATGGCAGAGAAGTTTACTGTTCATGCTAAGTCTGTTTTCATTGTGAGACTGTATTGTTTAAAAAATGGTTATCAGTGTTTGTGTTATTTTATTTCAATATCTGTAATAATTGTAGAAGTAAATAAGAAAACAGTATGCACACTGAAAGGTTTGAACTGTGTTTATGGTAACTGGGGAGAAGTAGCCAAATAATGGAACACTAGAATGGCTCAACAGGGGTCTGCTGTGAGGGAGGGAGGGAATGCAGGACAGTATATCTTTTTTATTTCTTAGTTTAATTAGCCTCTTATACCACTGATTTCTCATAGTATAACTGCAAGGTTTGTACCTAAACGTAGAGAATCTAAAATTTCCTTTACCTCAAAACCCTGTCTTAATCTTCCCACCTTTCATTTCCTAGGTTACTTCAATATTATTATTTCTGTCTGCATTGTATGCATATGCAGAATGTCATAAAGGATGTATCTCTTGTGATTTATTGCCAATAATTTCACAAATTGCAAAAATCATGGAATTTTTATTCACCTTGAAACTAGTTAATTACACTCTGTAATCAAAGAGAGAAAGAAGAGAGGGCATCAGCACACCCTTTCAGAAAGAGCACAAATAGGTTCATAGGTGTGTACTAAGCTGATGGCCCTGGAGCCTTTACAAGCCTTACCCATAGAACTACCCTGGCATCATGCCACCCAACTTTAGTTCCCAGTGCCTCTGTCGAGTACAGCCACTGGAGTGATCCCGGGGTGAATTTTCTATTTCCTATCCACTCATCAAGATTTCTCTTGAACAGGGCCAGTGAGGTGCTCTGCTTGACATGTATGGGAAGTCTATTCCATAGCATGGGCAGTTTCTGAGTTATGAACCTGTCCCTCCAGAATGTTCTGTTGATTGTGGTAATGAGGTTGAGGTCTCTGGAGTGTGTAGTGCGGAGGGATTGGCATTTCTTTAGATGTAGCATTTCTAACAGAGCTGGGTCAGACATGGCTTTGTAAGTCAAGCAGAGATCGCCTCAAAGTAAGCGATATGAGACAGAGAATAGTTGGAGTTTTTTTGAGTCTGTCCATATAGGACAAGTGTTTAAGGCCTTGGATCCTCTTTGTGAGGCACTTTTGCGGCCTCTCCAGTTGTTGCAGGTGTCTAGTGAGGTACATGCCAAATGGAGCATTGTACTCGATGATTGGCCTAATGAGGGAAGAGTAGAGGGAGACAATGACCTCTTTCTTCCTGGATGCAAAACCCTTAGTAATGAGATGTGCCACATAGAAGGACTTTCTGACCACAGTGGCAATGTGGTGGTCAAAAGAGAGGTTGCTGTCAACCTGTGTTCCCAGTTCTCTTATAACACCTTCTGTGTTCAGTGGACTACCATCAATATGGTAATTCATGGGAACTGGGTTTTTCCCAAAGGGGATGATGACACATTTTTTGGCATTGAGCTTAAGACCATGGTTCTGACACCAGTTGTTAGTCTCAGTGAGGCCTTTCTGTAGGATGTCAACATTGCTTGAGTTAAAAATAGCTCCCAGCTTGCAATCATCTGCAAACATTGTCAGCCAGAGACCCTACATGTTGGCCTGTACTTCAGAAAAGTAGATACCAAACAGGAGATGAGCCAGGACCGAATCCTGTGGGACTCCACTCATGACTGGTTGGCAGTCTGACTTGGAGTCAGCTACTTTCACACTGTGGGTTCTATCTGTGAGCAAGTTTGCAACCCACCTAGTGATATAGGGGTTGATGCCTAGCTTAGTAAGTTTTTCTATGATTCCTGTATGGAGAATGGTATCAAAGGCCTTGGCCAGATCAAGGTAGGCTCTATGAACCACCTTGCCTTCATCCACAGCTCTGGTGACTGACTCAAAGAAGTTGACCAAGTTGAGCAGGCATGATCTACCCTTCACAAAACCAAACTGTGTGGGATCCACAGTTTGGAGATTCCCTATATCCTTGTTTATTAGGTCCATCATGATGCGTTCCATAGCTTTGCATAGCAGACTCATCAGGCTAATGGGACGATAGTTCCCAGGGTCTGTTAAATGAACAATTATATTAATTCAACGATAATGCAGGTAGATTTTAAGATTATTATCTACTATCATCCTTAATAATAATTTGCTGTGAGAAGTGACTACAATTGTTGTATTGTTAAGAGGGAAGATTTTATTTATTTATTTTTTCATGAAAGAGGATTTGGAGAAAAAAATATTTTTTTTTTTTGGTGGGGGGGTGACCCAAATGCAACCTATGCGTACAGTCACTTTTTTGTTTACAAAAAAAGCACTATGTGTGTGTGAGTGTGTGTGTGTGTGTGTGTGTGTGTGTGTGTGTGTGTGTGTGTGTGTGTGTGTGTGTGTATATATATATATACACATTTATATACAACTGCACACAGTCTAAGAAATTATAGTTTAAAACATATTTGTTTTATAACTTAAACATATTAAGAACATGAAAAAAAGGTGAAATACATAACAGACTCAGTTCTATATATTGCATACACTGGTGCCTTGGGATTTAACTTTACAGGTATACCAAAATGTTACCCTTTAACTCTTATTGTGTGTAGTTTATAAAAAATATATAACTGTACAATAGTAGCAGCGATGAAGTTTGCATTTAACTTACTTATCAGCAGTTGCAGTTGTCAGTGTCATTTTAACCAGTGCATCAGGTCCCAGTTGGTTGAGGTGTTCCTACCTCAACTCCCTCTGAAAGGCTTGTAAAAGCATAAATACGGAAGACTTTTCCCACCACTGAACTTGTTTTAATAAGGTTAATATCCACTTAAATACCTTGCCACCTGTAAACCTAACAAACTGGGTCCAAAAAAGCACTGGTGAATGTCTCCATAACTCCCACTTGTAATTCTGTTTATGCTGATAAGCATTAGGTTGGAAGGGTTAGACTTTCCTGTAGCCTTCTTTCTTCCCCTATTAAGGTATAAACAGCGTGCTTTCTACTGTTTAACAGACAGGCGTATTGTGCTCTGCACCTCCAAACAGTGCATTTCTCAATAAACTAAGTGAAACAAGTGTACTACAAAAAGGAATTGGAAAACTGGCTCTCTGCATTGTAAATTGAGAAGCAGGCAGGGAACTGTGTAGTTTTTAACAGTAGGGCCTAGGAACAGAGTATTGGGCATATAAAAAGAAACAAAAAAAGTGCTTGTAACTCATACCTGCACATGCTGCCTCTAGGCATCTATCTGCTTTACTGGTTTAGCCCCACTCTGCTCGCTTCTCTAGCTCCACACCCCACCCCGCCCCCATATCCCACCTGCCCCCGGTAGTACTACGTTTATAATACCACTGGCATGCCCCCTTAATTAGCTAACCAACTACAAATGCTCCTAGAACCCAGCAAACATCTAGCACAATAATACACCCTCTATCCACCCCACTTATTCATATTAACCCACCCATAGCTATTCTATTTTCTTTAATCTTTTATCCATCACATACACTCAATACAGACCCTACCCTAGTCATTTACTATGACTACAGCTAAAACACTAATGCTGCTACCGTTAGTACCCCTGCTGTTCATTCCTTATCACCTAAGCTCCTATGAATATGTACAGCATCTTGAAATCCAATACCAACACTCTCAAACAGACAACAACCCAGCATTTAATAAGTTTATCCACCACATAACCACCCCCTTTCCTAATTTCTCACCCCCCAGTTGACATCACCTGACTAAATACCACTACATTAGCTTAAAAACCAAAAGCTACGAAAAGATCATAAACAAATCTTTAAGACTCATAAGCAACTTAAAAATTAATCTTATGAAGGATGGAGACATCCACCCCAACCCTGGTCCATCCACAATAGTAGACCCAAGCACACCATCTAACAACCCAACATGTACTACCTAGATTGATAGACTTCCAAACTCATTTCTGGTCTGTCATCTCAACATCAGAAGCCTAAACAACAAGATCCATAGCCTACATGGACTCTTAGCTGTTCACTCCCCTGATATCCTCCACCTCACAGAAACCTGGCTAAAACCAATAACCAAAGATAATGAAATAACCCCCCAACAGTACAACATCCTTAGACTGGACCAGCTCTCCAGGAAAGGTGGTGGGGTAGCTGTACTATACAAGTCTACCCTAACAATAACAACTGACACCCAACAGCCACCTCAGTTTGGCATTGCAGAAATTCTCATCACCAAACTAATAATAAACAAAAATAAATGCAGATACATTGTCTGCATTTATATTCCACCCGGCAAGAATGATAATACTCTAGAAAATATCTTACATTGGCTAGCTTCTAACTATCCCCAGGAAACCATTGTCTTGGGGGACTTTAACATTGATTGGAACACCTGTTCCTCTGAAACTCCCTCCACCCATTTAAACCTCCACGGGTTTACTCAGATCATTGCCACCCCCACCAGATTTATCAAAAATAGAGTCAAAGATAGTATCCTCGATTGGATACTTATTAACAGCCAACCCCAACAGTACAAGTCAGGTACATTACCCGATGATCTAAGTGATCACTGCCTTACCTATATTATTAGGCTCAAAGCCGACATTCCCAACCAGCCCACCTACAAAACTATAAGAAACGTCAGGAACTTTAACTTTGACAACTTCCAAAAATAACTCAAACCATGTAATTGGAATGTCGTGAAATGACTCCCATTACAAGAAGTAGTTGAGTACTTCAGTACCAAATTTCTGGCTATCCTTAACCACCATGCTCCTACCCGTACAATCCATGTAAAAGCCACGGTTGCACTGTGGCTATCTAAAGAAACAAAAACCAAAATTAAACTAGGAAACAATGCCTGGGCCAGGGGGCATGTTACCAAAGCCCCTATGGACCAAGTAAGATACCGGCAGCTAAGGAACCAGACCAAAAAATCTGTCATTCTAGACAAAAAAAAATCACTACACCCTCCTACAACAAAAATATCAGATAAAACCTCAAAAGTTCTGGGCTGGTATTAACAATCTTCTCCACCCAGGCCGTTCCACCACTCCTACCCCATCAGCTGCCCTTGATAAATCCCCTGTTGAAATTGCAAACATCTTCAACTCCTTCTTTACTGAAACTATCCAGTCTCTAGCTACCCATCTCACTACATCAGACACAAACACCAGCTCTGGCACATCTAGCTCTGATCCACCCAGCACCCAACCCACCTTTACCTTTCAAACCGTACCTATCAACCTGATCCAGACCTTACTCAAAAATCTAAAACCTACTACACTAGCTGCTGACCACCTCCCAGGTGAATATCTTCAAAAAGCAGCTGATGCCATAGCACTTCTCATTTCTATTCTGATCAGCAGATCCATCTCAGAAGGATCCATCCCAGCAATATGGAAAATATCACATGTTATATCTCTCCATAAAGGAAGAAGTTCCACAGAATTATCTAACTTTAGACCTATAGCAATTCTTTCACCACTAGCTAAAATCATGGAAAGATGTATACACAAACAAATCATGCACTTTCTTATTCAAAAAGGAAAGCTCGCCGACTTACAGTACGGCTTTAGGCCATACCACAGTACCACCACGGCTCTTCTATCTTTCTCTAATGTCATCAATCTTCATCATAACAACAACAAACTATCTTCAGCACTCTTCCTAGATCTCTCAAAAGCTTTTGATACGGTCAACCATCAGCTACTGCTCAATACCCTACAAACCATCGGTTTAGACCAACACGCAATACAATGGTTTCACTCCTACCTAAACGATAGACAGCAGACTGTCTTATGGCAGAGCAAGCTGTCATCCCAACTTCCTCTAACCCTAGGTGTCCTACAAGGGTCCATGCTAGGTGCCCTTCTTTTTTCTATCTTTATCAATGATCTGCACACCACCATCCCAGGAGCACCCGCATCCAATATGCAAATGACTCAACGCTAATATGCTCCGCCTCCTCTCCTACACAACTTCTAACCCTCACCCAGACCACTTTCAGCATGGTAAAAACATGGCTAGCTAACTGCCCCCTGCTTCTAAATCCTAACAAAACCAAGCTACTACTTTTCTCCTCTAACCGTAGAATTCCTCCTCCTTCCTTCAACATCAAATCTAGCAATGATACCATTATCTCCCCTGATGACTGCTTCTAGGTGTAATAATAGACAACAACCTTAAATTTGATAAACATGTCAATCACACTATTAAGTCCGTTAACAAAAAAACTTGGCTCCCTGTACAGAGCCAAACCCTTCCTCACCCCCCCCCCCCCCAGCTAGGGTAGCTATTGCAAGATCACACCTCCTCTCTACACTTATGTATGCTTCCCCTGTACTCATCAACCTATCCAAAACCAATCCCAACAAATTATCAGGATGTTACAATTATAGAGCCAGATTCGCTACTGGCATGGCTTTTAGGACCCACCATTGCCAGAACCTCAAAGCACTGGGATGGCTAGAGTATCCTACCCTTCTACAGTTCAACCAGCTTATAGTAGTGCATAAAATACTCCATCAACCTGATAACTACACTGCCCTCAAAAATATTCTCACCCCTCATAGTGCCCCCAGGCCATTTCACTCAGCCAATAAACTAATGATACTGACCCAAAAATCCAACAACTCTGCAGGCAATGCTATATTTGCCAAATCAACCAGTAAAATCTGGAATCTACTCCCTACTACCGTTACCAAGGAAACCTCACTACCCCTATTTAAAAGAGAACTCAAAAATACCTCACATCTCATTGGCTGTGCTCTTGTTCTAAACCTGACTAACAACTTCACTAATACATGTCTTGCTACCCAACCTGCTGTTTAGCCAAGTATCTATGCCTCATAGCATTTGAATGTCTAAGGATTGTGAATTCTGAGATCTGATTGTATTCTATGTTCACATTTTCTGATACGTCTTTGCCAATCTGATGTAAGTCTGCACATTGTGTATATTGATATCTGCCTGTATTCTTTGTCTATATTTTTCTAAACATGTCTGCCTGAGTTTATCATTCAGTGATGTATGGACTGTCTCTTTTTTGGTATGTGGAGCATTTCTCCCCAGGCGTCCACTGAAAATGGACATATATCCAGTCGGACTATCCTGCTCAACAAATGTAAAATAAATAAATAAAAATCTTTATAATGTTGTAATGCATTGTCACATCTATATTGATTAAGTTACAGACAGACGTCCTTCATGCTCATGGATTAATGAATTTCTGCATTCAGTCAGCGCTTAGCAGTCCAGCAGTAACTAGTAACCATAGACTTAGCAGCAGGAAGAAGCAAGCAACATTAATGCCAGTGAGAATAAATCCTGACTTACAGAAACACCTAGCCTTACATGTATGCACAGCTGAGGTAATAAGCAGCATGCATAATCGGGGCAGGCAATGCCTTTAGAGACCACATATCATATTTTACTATTTTATTTATGTTGTTTTATATTTTTTGTCCAGTGCTTCATAACATTTTTAATTTTACTTTTTATTTTTCTGGTAAATCACTGAAGTTTACAGTCTGTCAATAATACCGGAATTAGAGTTTCGTATTTATTGTTCAGAAAATGTAAATTGATACAAAATTTGTTGTTCTATTAAATTTTTAAGTGAATTGCTACATATCTTTTACTACTCATTCTAGGTGGATGCATGAATCTTTTTTTTTAACCTGACCAGCAACCCGGCTTGTGGTGCAAATACTCTTGGTCACTCTCAACCCCCCCCCCCTCCATTACTGGTAACCTCTTCGCCGCCAGATTGCTTCTAATCCAAGGCAAGTAAGAAGACTGCATGTACTGAGCAAGAAAGGAATGGAATGTACATAAAGTAAAAGTAAAGCTCAATTCTGCTATGGATGTGTGGGGTCACCTCCCATTATTTTAAATATACTGCTGTCTGCCAAATTGCAACCACTGTGGGTCTGTTTTGATCACGATGAGCTCCAGGAATTTTCCTCTCCCATTGACTCTGTAGTCTAGCCAATGAAAGAGAGAAAATTAGAGCTATCTAAGATCAAACTGGAGCAGAAAAGCAGATGTACTTTAAAAGGTTAAAAACAAATACTCCACCAAATGCCAAGAGTTTGAAATGCATGATCTTCTTCATTCAGACACATGCATTGCTGGTGCATGCAGCTGCATGGCTGCCATCAAGCCATCTCTTGTTGCCTCTCATCTTTTTGGGGGAGCAGGGTCAAGTTTCTGCCATGCTTGCAGCCTGCGTGTTATAACTGACAATTCACTGACACTGAACGCCCAGGTGTCAACAGTTTTTATATCCTATTTTCCACTAAAGAATATTTCCAAGGTTAAGCATTTAATTCTGTCTTTAGACTTGGTAATAATGCATGACCTAGTGCCTTAGTGAATAGATTGTTGCAAGGTACTTTGCCTTAAGCCTAGGAATGGAGACTTCATTAGCTTCCATTGAGTTTAAGTTCCACTACCAAGGTATTGACTGTATTTCCTGTAGCAGTTGTGTTATTCCTCCGCAGTGGAATTTGTACAACTTACCTGCTGTGGAGAGACTTTTTCAAATTTAATTAGCACATATTATCCCTTATTTGGACTGGATCCTGTCTATTTCCAGGAGCTCTGTTGTCCTTCCCCCTGGGTAGCTCATCAGATGTTGGTCATTCCCAGAATGCAGTTTGAGATCTTGGGAAGATATTTTGGTGACACCCTTTCTCTGTTCCTGTGGCACTATTTACCTTGCCTGATCTATCTATATGGGAGTGCATTTAAAACCTTCAAGGAAACCTTTATTTTAGTTTCTGATTATTTATATAATGTATGTATGTATGTATGCATTTATTTATTTATGCTCAGGAGTTTGTTTAATGAATGGTATTTTTCATTATTTACCCAGCATTTCTCTCCATTTCTGGCATACATTTGTTTCTTTTTTATTCCAAGTTTACATTTCTAAAAATGTGTATCACAGCTAGTTTGACACATTTTAATTTTGTATGTTTTGCTTAACTGTACTTAGCTAACAAGCACTGTAATATATAAAGATTACAGACTAGGAGGGCACGTGAATGAATGGCATTTTTTATTATTTACCCAGCATTTCTCTCCATTTCTGGCATACATTTGTTTCTTTTTTATTCCACGTTTACATTTCTAAAAATGTCTATTACAGCTATTTTGACACATTTTATTTGTATATGCTTTGGTTAACTGCACTTACTAACAAGCACTTTATATATAAAGTTTTCTGCTATTACCTTTGGGACTGTCCTTTCTCGCCGAATAGCGAGTTATATCTGCTCTTTTGCCTGTTTAAAACTTGTTATACATTTAATTTATACCTGCACTTTAAAAGTTTGTCTTGTTGAATTTACCTGTTGAGGCTGCACACTCAAGTGCACTAGCCTTTGTTAAATATTTACTGCATTTTCTGCTGTTTGTCTTGCAAAAAAAGAAAAAAAAGAAAACAAATCCTTGTTTCCCGCCTTTCCTGACCTAGAATAGTCCCTAATACATGCTTTGCTGTATTCTGAACTTTTGAATAGTTCCTGTGTTGCCCATTTCCTTACTTGGATAGAAGGAATCTTCTTTGTTCACCAGTGGGAGTGGGGAGCTTTGAGCAGCCTATCTGTCCATGGAGGAGTGATCCCAGCACTAGAAACTTGTAGTTTATTGGCCGTTTTGGGCTAATTTCTAGCTCTTTCAAGTCCCCCTATAGAAAACCTGCTTTGGCGCGGTTTTTGCGCTTGTTCCTACTCAGCAAAGCTCCTTGTGGCCCTGCAGAGTGCTGCTAGCACCAGAGAGACAAAAAAAGAGCAACTGCTTACCTGATTTAAGTATTTTTTTAGCTATTACCTTTGCGACTGTCCTTTCTTGCCAAAAAGCGAGTTATATCTGCTCTTTTGCCTGTTTAAAGCTTGTTATACATTTAATTTATACCTGCACCTTAAAAGTTTGTCTTGTTGTTGAATTTACCTGTTGAGGCTACACACTCAAGTGCGCTAGCTTGTGTTAAATATTTACTGCATTTTCTGCTGTTTGTCTTGCAAAAAAAGAACAAAAACAAAAAATATCCTTGTTTCCCGCCTTTCCTGACCTAGAATAGTCCCTAATACAGGCTTTGCTGTGTTCTGGACTTTTGGATAGTTCCTGTGTTGCCCATTTCCTTACTTGGATAGAAGGAAGCTTCTTTGTTCACCAGTGGGAGTGGGGAGCTTTGGGCAGCCTATCTGTCCCTGGAGGAGTGATCCCAGCACAAGAATCTTGTAGTGTATTGGCCGTTTTGGGATAATTTCTAGATCTTTCAAGTCCCCCTGTATAAAACCCACTTTGGCACGTTTTTTGCACTTGTTCCTACTCAGCAAAGCTCCTTGTGGTCCTGCAGAGTGGTGCTAGCAGCAGAGCGACAAAAAAGAGTGACTGCTTACCTGATTTAAGTATATTTTTTAGCTATTACCTTTGTGACTGTCCTTTCCCGCCGAAAAGCGAGTTATATATGCTCTTTTGCCTGTTCAAAGCTTGTTATACATTTAATTTATACCTGCACTTTAAAAGTTTGTCTTGTTGTTGAATTTACCTGTTGAGGCTACACACTCAAGTGCACTAGCCTGTGTTAAATATTTACTGCATTTTCTGCTGTTTGTCTTGCAAAAAAAGACAAAAAATATCCTTGTTTCCTGCCTTTCCTGACCAAGAATAGTCCCTAATACAGGCTTTGCTGTATTCTGGACTTTTGGATAGTTCCTGTGTTGCCCATTTCCTTACTTGGATAGAAGGAAGCTTCTTTGTTCACCAGTGGGAGTGGGGAGCTTTGAGCAGCTTATCTGTCCCTGGAGGAGTGATCCCAGCACAAGAATCTTGTAGTTTATTGGCCGTTTTGGGCTAATTTTTAGCTTTTTCAAGTCCCCCTGTAGAAAACCCACTTTGGCGCGTTTTTTGCACTTGTTCCTACTCAGCAAAGCTCTTCGTAGTCCTGCATAGTGGTGTTAGCAGCAGAGAGACAAAAAAGAGCGACTGCTTACCTGATTTAAGTATATTTTTCTGCTATTACCTTTGCGACTGTCCTTTCTCGCCGAAAAGCGAGTTATATCTGCTCTTTTGCCTGTTTAAAGCTTGTTATACATTTAATTTATACCTGCACTTTAAAAGTTTGTCTTGTTGTTGAATTTACCTGTTGAGGCTACACAGTCAAGTGCGCTAGCCTGTGTTAAATATTTACTGCATTTTCTGCTGTTTGTCTTGGGAAAAAAAGAAAAACAAAATCATTGTTTCCCGCCTTTCCTGACCTAGAATAGTCCCTAATACAGGCTTTGCTGTATTCTGGACTTTTGGATAGTTCCTGTGTTGCCCATTTCCTTACTTGGATACAAGGAAACTTCTTTGTTCACCAGTGGGAGTGGGGAGCTTTGAGCAGCCTATCTGTCCCTGGAGGAGTGATCCAAGCACAAGAATCTTGTAGTTTATTGGCCGTTTTGGGCTAATTTCCAGCTTTTTCAAGTCCCCCTGTATAAAACCCGCTTTGGCGTGTTTTTTGCGTTTGTTCCTACTCAACAAAGCTCATCATGGTCCTGCAGAGTGGTGCTAGCAGCAGAGAGACAAAAAAGAGCGACTGCTTCCCAGATTTAAGTATATTTTTCTGCTATTACCTTTGCGACTGTCCTTTCTTGCCAAAAAGTGAGTTATATCTGCTCTTTTGCCTGTTTAAAGCTTGTTATACATTTAATTTATACCTGCACTTTAAAAGTTTGTCTTGTTGTTGAATTTACCTGTTGAGGCTACACACTCAAGTGCGCTAGCCTGTGTTAAATATTTACTGCATTTTCTGCTGTTTGTCTTGCAAAAAAAAAAACAAAAGAAAATCCTTGTTTCCCGCCTTTCCTGACCTAGAATAGTCCCTAATACAGGCTTTGCTGTATTCTGGACTTTTGGATAGTTCCTGTGTTGCCCATTTCCTTACTTGGATAGAAGGAAGCTTCTTTGTTCACCAGTGGGAGTGGGGCACTTTGAGCAGCCTATCTGTCCCTGGAGGAGTGATCCCAGCACAAGAATCTTGTAGTTTATTGGCTGTTTTGGGCTAATTTCTAGCTCTTTCAAGTCCCCCTGTATAAAACCCACTTTGGCGCAGTTTTTGCTTGTTCCTACTCAGCAAAGCTCCTCGTGGTCCTGCAAAGTGGTGCTAGCAGCAGAGAGACAAAAAAGAGCAACTGCTTACCTGATTTAAGTATATTTTTCTGCTATTATTTTTGCGACTGTCCTTTCTCACCGAAAAGCGAGTTATATCTGCTCTTTTGCCTGTTTAAAGCTTGTTATACATTTAATTTATACCTGCACTTTAAAAGTTTGTCTTGTTGTTGAATTTACCTGTTGAGGCTACACACTCAAGTGCGCTAGCCTGTGTTAAATATTTACTGCATTTTCTGCTGTTTGTCTTGCAAAAAAAGAAAAAAAATCCTTGTTTCCCGCCTTTCCTGACCTAGAATAGTCCCTAATACAGGCTTTGCTGTATTCTGGACATTTGGATAGTTCCTGTGTTGCCCATTTCCTTACTTGGATAGAAGGAAGCTTATTTGTTCACCAGTGGGAGTGGGGAGCTTTGAGCAGCCTATCTGTCCCTGGAGGAGTGATCCCAGCACAAGAATCTTGTAGTTTATTGGCCATTTTGGGCTAATTTCTAGCTCTTCAAGTCCCCCTGTATAAAACCCGCTTTGGCGCGGCTTTGTGCAATTTTGTGCATAGCGCAGCATCGGGCAGCGCCACTTAATCGGGCTTAAACCTTTTTCGGCTCCACAAAGTCTCTTCTTCACTTTTTCCCTTAGAACTGCTCTAACTCTTAAAATAAGGACCCTATTTTCTATCTAAAGCCCTGCACTTGCACTTGCTCATACAAGCAATTTTATATAAGTTAGCACTAATAAACCAAAAGCACTACATCCCTAGATACTCCCTTGAGCACTCGGCCCCCATTGGTCCTTTTTGATCAGTTATAAAGGAGTTACCTATACTTTTCTGGCATGACCAAAGGACAGATGCTGGTTTCCTCTCCAGTCCAGCTGGTGAATCTGGGAATCCTGAGGCAATGTTACAACTGCCTCATGTACACAGACAACCCTCTCCTACTCCCAACAAGCTCAAATATATGTGAGAGATGCAACCATATAGCCAAACTGGAGGCTGAGCTCTCTCAACTCAGTACTGGCCCAGTCAGTCAGGAGGAGAAGGTAACCACACACACCACAAATCCAGTCTCACATAGACCTACCACAACGTCTAACCAAACACATAAACACACCAAAACATATCCGCAGGCTCTAAATAAGAATCTGCCTAAGCAGTAGAGACCTCCAAAGCAGACATCCAAGCACCTGCTACCCCAAAACAAAACACGTGTAACACATAATTCACAAAGTCAGTGTGCCAAACAAACCCAGCCCTTAAGGCTAAACAACACACCTGATACACTTGTAATAGATGACTCTATTGTCAGACACACTGACGTCTCACTCACTAGACTAAACGAGGAGAGGGTCATGTTAAGCTGCCTGTCGGGCGCCAGGATCTGCCACATAACGCAAGCACTCAGATCACTCCAAAGCAAGTGCAAATATGACTCAGTCATTGTCCATGCTGGTGTGAATGACCTGAGACGTACCTCCCTGGACTACATGAAAAGTGACATAGAGGAGCTCTCTGATCATGTAGCCCAGGCCAGTATGACCCTGACCTTGAGTAGCATCTTACCCTCACCAAGAGTGATGCCACTGTATAAAGACAAAATGATCGATTTTAACAATTGGCTAAAGTATTGGTGTCATTCAAAGGGGATCCAGTGTCTGTCAGCCTGGGATGACATGCTCGACAAGCCACATTGCTTCACTAGGGATGGATTGCACCTGTCACCCCTGGACTTTTGGATACTGGCAAAGGCTCTTGCCACCCCCATAGTGCCTTTTTTAGGCAAGGCTCAAAGGACAAACCCACCTCCATAGATAACACAGGGAAAAAGAAACTAAGTATAATGCTACTCAATGCCAGAAGTCTAAACCTCAAGATGCACGCACTCAAAACCCTCCTCAGTATGGAGAATATCGACATCTGTGCAGTAACAGAAACCTGGTTCAAGGCTTCCAAGAGCACACCAGCACTACCAGGCTACACCTCATACCATGCTTTTCGGCCCCAAAACTCGGACCGAACCGCAAAAGGAGGGGGAGTATCCATATTCATCAAAGATACTCACACCTCCAGGTTAGTGGGCACTGCATGAAGCAGCAGAGACCATCCATGTGCAACTAACAGTGGGCAAAACTGCCTTTCAGTCTATAGCCTGCTACAGACCACCCTCCCAACCTCAGGAACCTCACTCGGCCTTCCTGAAAACACTGGAGAATATGAAGGTCTCTCCAAACACCATTATACTGGATGATTTCAACTACCCAAACATAGACTGGGGGCATTACTCAAGCCCCAATGCCCTAACCCAAAGGTTCCTTGAATTTGTAAACTCAAATGCTATGGAACAACTAGTCACCACTCCCACAAGAGGGGAAAACATACTGGACCTAATCATCACCAACATGGGGACTCTATGCTCCACACCAGAAGTATACCCCTCATTGGTAAGATCGGACCATAAATTAATCTCACTGGACATCCACATCCCGACCCCACCCCCAGCCCAGAAAACCACAGTGAAAAATTTCTCAAAAGCTAACTTCACACTTCTCAAAACTGAGGTGACATCCTTCAAAGCTCCCAGGCCAGTGGAAACTACGGCCCAAACTGCAGAAACCTTTATAAACGCATTCTATGGATACCTTCAGGAATGCATGGATCATGCAATCCCAGATAAAACCAAGACCCAATCCTCCAAAATCAGGCGTCCAATCTGGTGGACCCCAGCCATAAATAAGCTTTACAACAAAAGGAGGAAGCTACTACATGACAGAGATAAATCCCTAAAATGGAAGGCATCCCTGATCAGTACTAGCAAAAAACTACGGTCCCTCATAAAATCATCCAAGGCCAGCTTCAAGAGAAAAATTGCACAGAACACCAAAGATAATCACAAGGCCTTCTTTAGTTATGTTAGAAACCTGGGTGGCAACTCCCAGATAAGTTCAGAGTTAATCCAAAATGACAAAAAATACACTGAACCCACAGACATAGCCAACATCCTGGCAGACAGATTCAGTGCAAACTTCTCCCCCCCTTCCCTCCCAAAAGAGCAAATATCTATCCCAGCAGAGAGCCGCCTCCCTGACATCTCAGATGCTCAGGTGAGAGCTGCCCTCTCCAAGGCAAAAAACACAGCATCAATGGGACCGGATGGTGTCCTGGGCTCCGTCCTACACAAGCTCCAAGAAGAACTAAAACCTCATATAAAGTTACTGTTCAACCTCAACCTTAGTACAGGATATGTACCCAAGGAATGGCATACAGCAACAGTGGTCCCACTCCACAAAGGCGGTGCTTCAACGGACCCTGGAAACTATCGCCTCATAAGTTTGACTAGCCTGGTCTGCAAAGCTATGGAGCAAATCATCATGGAGCTCATAAACAAATATATTGGGGACCTGCAGATGCTGGATCCTACCCAATTTGGCTTTGTTAAGGGCAGATCCTGCCTCCTGAACCTGGTTGACTTCTTTGAAATGGTCACCAAGGCCATAGATGAAGGGAAGGTAGTCCACACAGCCTACCTGGACCTCGCAAAAGCCTTTGACACAATACCCCACTCGGGCATCATAAATAAGCTCTCCAGCTTAAATATCAACCCCTATGTCATAAGATGGGTTGCAAACTGGCTCAAGGATAGAACTCACATGATCAGAATTGCGGGAGCCATGTCAGACTCTAAACCAGTTACTAGTGGCGTCCCACAAGGCTCAGTCTTGGGACCTCGCTTGTTCGGTATATATTTCTCTGAGGTACAGGCTAACACGGGAGGACTATGGCTGACCAAGTTCGCAGACGACTGCAAACTGGATGCCATAATCGACTCACCAGCTGACACAGACATCCTCCAAAAGGGTCTCACAGAGATGGATAACTGGTGCCAGAACCATGGCCTAAAGCTAAATGCCAAAACGTGCATAGTCATCCCCTTTGGGAAAAACAAAGTGCCCACAAATTACCACATAGGTGGTAATCCATTAAGCACGGAAGAAGTAATTAGGGATTTGGGGACCCAAGTGGATAGCAATCTTTCCTTTGACAATCATGTTGCCAAAGTGGTTAGAAAGACCTTCTATATAGCCCACCTTATCACGAAAGGGTTCACATCAAAATCAAGAGAGGTCATTGTGCCCCTCTACTCATCATTCATCAGGCCCATAATAGAATACAATGCCCCATTTGGGATGTACCTTACCCGACACTTGCAGCAACTGGAAAGACCCCAAAAGTACCTCACCAAGAGGATCAAGGGACTCAAACAGATGACCTATGCTGCCCGGTTAAAGAAACTCCAGCTATACTCAGTTACATACCACCTACTCAGAGGCGACCTGTGCCTGACATATAAAGCCATGTCAAACCCAGATTTAATGGACATGCTCCACCTCAGGAAATCCAAATCCCTTAAAGCTACAAGCTTGAGGGACTTAAACCTCAGCACAGAAATTAACAGAACATGCTGGAGGGATAGACTTATAACCCAGAGGCTCCCATCACTCTGGAATAGAATCCCAGTCCATGTCAGACAGAACCCCTCACTGCTCCTCTTCAAGAGAAATATTGACGAGTGGATGGGAGATCGTAGGTTTACCCCGGTGATCACTTCTGCATCACTGCTAGACAGAGGCACAGTAAACTAACCTTAAAAGGGTATAGTAAACTCATTTAAAAGGGTGGCGAAAGCCACACACTCTGGCTAGGCTTGTAAATGCCCTAGGGCAGATAGCCTAGTATCAACCTATGAAGATTAAAAACTAGGAGGATTCAGGCCTGGATGAAGGAATTATCACATCTGCAAATGTATTTAGCATGGGCCTTCATGTTACTGGAGAATGCACTATAGGTCATAGCAAAGTAGTAGGATAACTGGCCATTTTAAGCCTAAACATTTTCCCTTCAAAGCTGAGAATCAAACCCAGTATCTTATGGCTGTGAAGTAGATATCTTAACCTTTATGGCAAGCCTCATCCAGTGGTGTTCTTGCCAAATATTATTCTGCAAGTGGTTTGGGATAACAAAAAAGATTCAGGAACAGATGATAAATGATTTGCAATTTGTAGACATATTTTCTAGACTTAAGCTTAAGGTTTCCATTCTTGGGTCATGAGATTTTAGTAATTGCAGTTGTGGAGCTTTCCGGTAACCACAGTTAAAACTCAGAAATGGATGATATATGATGATTGATTAATGCTAAGTTTTGACTCATATGTTCCTTCCATCTACAAAAGGTATAATAAAGTGACAGCATACCACCAGGTCTGCTCAGCAGTGTCCATGGAATATTGGAAGAGCTCTGTATGTACTGTGGGAGATATGAGGAATTTGATGACTAAAGCTGCCCAGGTTAAAAAGGTAGTTTTCTTTTGCAAAGATGGGGTCTATGTTGTTTACAGTGTGGCATTCTGTGTTGGAGGGAAGCCTTCTAGCTTATCAGTGGGAGTGGTAAGCACTAGGTAGCCTATCTACCACAAGAGGTGTGGTTTCTGGCCCAGAAAGTGTAGTTTATTGGCTATTTGGGCAGTTTTTTCCATCTCTTTTAACTTTCTGGTTTAAAAGCCTGCATTTGTGCTTGTTTCCCACCTTTCCTGTAACTAGTCTAGTCCAGATACAGATTTGCTGTATTCAGGACTGTTTGTAAGCTTCTGAGTCCCCAAGCCTTTCTGTGTTGGAGGGAAGCCTTCTAGCTTGTCAGTGGGAGTGGTAAGCACTAGGTAGCCTATCTACCACAGGAGGAGTGGTTTCTGGCCTAGAAATTGTAGTTTATTGGCCGTTTGGGCAGTTGTTTCTTCTCTTTTAACTTTCTGGTTTAAAAGCCCACGTTTGCAGCTGTTTCCCACCTTTCCTGTAACTAGTCTAGTCCAGATACAGACTTGCTGTATCCAGGACCATTTGTAAGCTTCTGAGTGGTGCCAAAGTCTTCAATTTTTCCCTTAGGTCTGCTAGTTCTCTCCTCTCCTGCACTTTTATTAGCTTATTAGTCTAGCACTTTATCAGACTTGTAGCAATTATTGTAGCACACAAAAGTGTACCAGCACTAAACATTCTGCAAGGAAACATATCCAGTACTTATTATTAATGCCTACCCCTCCAGGCATGTCTAAAGGTCAGTTCCCTGTGCTTTCTCTTATTAACCTGGTGAACTTGGGCATCCTGAGGCAATGTAGCAACTGTAGCAACTGCCCCATGTACACCAACAACACTCTCCTCTTACCTCCCAACACTCAGACTTGTGAGAGATGCACTTATATATCCAAATTGGAAGCCATGCACTCTCCAGCCAAGACCAGAATACCTGGTGAAGAGGAGAAGGTCAATACTTGCACCACACCACATGCAACACATAGACCTCCAGAGCACACACCAGCACTGCCTTCACATAAAGACACAAACCACACACCCACCCTTGCGGAGGCTCTCAATAAACATCTACCCAAACAGCGGAGACCTCCAAGGCAGAAATGCACTCGACCACCACAACACAAAACTAATCACGAGACACATAACTCTCCTAAACAGTGTGCCACTCAACCAAAGCCCCTAAGGCAAAACAGCATGCCCAACACACTAGTCATAGGTGACTCAATAGTGAGGCACACTGATGTCCTGCTCATTTGGCTGAATAAGGAGAAAGTAACAGTCAGATGCCAGTATCCATCACATAACGCATGCACTCAGGTCCCTCAACAACAGGTACAAATATGACTCTGTCATTGAACATGTGAATGTGAATGACCTGAGACGTACCTCCCTGGACTACAAGAAAAAAGATCTCAGATTATGTAGCCAGGTGGGTATGAACCTAGCCATGGGCAGCATCCTAACATCACCCAGAATGATACCACAGTACAAGCAGAAAATGATTGATTTCAACAATTGGCTAAGTTTCTGGTGTCATTATAAGGGGATCCAGTATCTGTCTGCCTGGGATGACATGATTGACAGACCTCGATGCTTTGCCAGAGATGGCCTGCATCTGTCACCCCTAGGCTTCCAGATACTGGCCAAGGCTCTTGCCACCCCTATAGTGCCTTTTTTAGGTGGTGTTCCAAAGACCAAATTACCACCATAACAGTTACAAACAAATGCAATCTGAAGGTCATGCTGCGCAATACTAGAAGTCTAAATCTCAAAATGCACTCGCTCAAAGCATTCATTAAAATGGAGAACATCGACATTTATGCTGTAACAGAGACTTGGATCAAGGCAGCAGAAAGCCCCCCTGCATTACCTGACTATAACTCATTCTACAACTTTCGGCCCCAGAACTTGGACCAAAGCTCCAAAGGTGGTGGTGTTTCCATATTCATAAAGGATGCGCACACCTCCAGACTGGTAGTCCAACATAACGCATCAGAGATACTTCAGGTGCAGCTAACACTGGGTAAGACAGCAATTCAGGTTGTAGCCTGCTATAGGTCCCCAACCACGTCCCAAGACTCACACTCCACATTCCTAAGCACCTTGGAGAATATTAGGGTCCAACTTAATGCTCTCATTCTAGGCGACTTCAACTACCCATCCATTAACTGGGAAAACTACTCATGTACCAATACACTTGCCCAACGTTTCCTGGAATTCATTAATTCCAATGCCCTGGACCAGCTCATTCTTACCCCCATTAGAGGTAGCAGCATCCTTGACCTGGTCATTACTAACATGGGCAACTGTTGCTCTACACCAATAGTCAACTCCTCCCTGGTTAGATCCGACCACAGACTAATCACCTTTTAAATCCACATCCCTCCCACCCTCCCCGCATAAAGGTAACCACCATGAAAAACTTCTCCAAAGCTAACTTTGGGCTCCTAAAAACAGAGGTGGCTAACTTCACGGCACCCATGCAAATGGAGAATAGTTGCATGACCTCTGAATCATACACCAATGAACTGTACAAATGTGCACAAATGCATGGATCTCGCCATGCCTAATAGAACCAAAACACTCTCCTTCAGAAAAAGGAAGTCAATCTGGTGGTCCCCTGCCATAAACAAATTATACAACAGAAAGAAGAAACTGATGAGGAATAAGGTGAAGTCCCAAGACTGGAAAAACTCCCTTATCAGCCTCAACAAAAAGTTGAGATCCCTCATCAAATCCTCTAAAGCTAGCTATGAAAACAGAATTGCAGCAGATAGTAAAGACAACCACAAGGTCTTCTATAATTATGTAAAAAATATCCACGGCAATACCCAGTATTTGCTCTGAGCTACTGCATAATGGTACCTCTTATACTAAGCCAACAGATATTGCCAATATACTGTCTGACAGATTCAGTGCAAACTTTAACCCCCCCCCCCAAAGGACCAATCACAATACCAGTAGATTGTCAGGCACCCAGTATTACTGCTGCACAGGTTAAAACAGCACTGTCCAAGGCCAAAAATACAGCTTCTATGGAACCTGACAATATCCCTGGCTGTGTTCTACATGAACTACAGAGTGAACTGGCACCTCAACTGTGTGCCCTGTTCAATCACAGCCTCATCTCAGGCTTTGTCCCTACCAAATGGTGCACCACTACAGTCTTCCCTCTCCACAAAGGAAGAGCGACTACAGACCCTGGGAACTATCGCCCCATTAGCCTGATGAGTCTGATATGCAAAGCTATGGAATGCATCATTATAGACCTAATAAACAAGGATATAGGGAATCTCCAAACTGTGGGTCCCACACAGTTTGGTTTTTTGAAGGGTAGATCATGCCTGCTCAACTTGGTTGACTTCTTTGAGTCAATCATCAGAGCTGTGGATGAAGGCAAGGTGGTTCATACAGCCAACCTTGATCCAGCCAAAGCCTTTGATACAATTCCCCACTCAGGAATCATAGAAAAACTCACTAAGCTAGGCATCAACCCCTTTATCACTATGTGGGTTGCAAACTGGCTCACAGATAGAACCCACAGTGTGAAAGTAGTTGACTCCAAGTCAGACTGGTGACTAGTCACGAGTGGAGTCCCACAGGGTTCAGTCCTGGGTCCTCTCCTGTTTGGTATCTGCTTCTCTGAAACTCCCCAAGTGATGTTGACATCCTACAGAATGGCCTCACTGAAACCGACTGGTGTCAGAACCATGGCCTTAAGCTCAATGCCAAAAAATGTGTCGTCATTCCCTTTGGGAAAAACCCAGTTCCCATGAATTACCACATCAATTGTAGCCCACTGAACACAGAAGGTGTTATAAGAGATCTGGGAACACAGGCTGACAGCAACCTCTCTTTTGATCACCACATTGCCACTGTGGTCAGAAAGTCCTTCTGTGTGGCACATCTCATTACTAATGGTTTTGCATTCAGGAAGAAAGAGGTCATCATCTCTCTCTACTCTTCCCTCATTAGGCCAATCATCGAGTACAATGCCCCATTTGGCATGTACCTCACTAGACACCTGCAACAACTGGAGAAGCTGCAAAAATACCTCACAAAGAGGATCCTAGGCCTTAAACACTTGTCCTATATGGACAGACTCAAAAAAACTCCCAACTATTCTCTGTCTCATATTGCCTACTTAGAAGTGATCTCTGCTTGACTTATATAGCCATGTCTGACCCAGCTCTGTTAGAAATGCTTCATCTAAAAAAATCCCAATCCCTTCACACCACATGCTCCAGAGACCTCAACATCATTACCACAATCAACAGAATGTACTGGAGGGACAGGTTAATAACACAGAGACTGCCCATGCTATGGAATAGACTTCCCATACATGTCAAGCAGAGCACCTTGCTGACCCTCTTCAAGACAAATCTTGATGAGTGGATGGGAAATAGAAAATTTACTTCGGGGATAACTCCAGTGGCTCTACTTGACAGAGGCACTGGGAACTAAGGTCGAGTGGCACAATGCCAGGGTAATCCTATGGCTAGGGTTGTAAAGGCCCCAGGGCCATTAGCCTAGTACACACCTATATACCTATGAACTTATGAATCTATAAGTGGCAAAAAGTGGAATGCTATAAATAGTACACAACCTTCTTGGTGTTGGGTTTGTTCCCTGGGCACAAGAGAATGATTATTTTTACATGATGTACTGATGTAGTACAACTATGCTATGGTAGAGTTCATCAAGGAGCTGTTTAGAATGTCTTTTGAGAAACCACATACAGAGTAATCTAGAAAAGTTTATCTTTCGTGCCCTTGGCTATAACTGGGGACTTGGCCGCAATAGCATCACTCACGATATTATAAGTGCTGTTCACACAGGAAGGTGGAGTGTGACTCCATTTATCCATGATAAAGCAAATTTTGATTATGCTGGTAAGGGTTTGGTAAAACAGAATGCTTGCAGGGACATGACCTTGAAATGCTGTTACTTCAAATGAAGTGTCTGTAAGTACAACTAGATGATGTGATGTCTTATTATTAGACTAACCATCCACCAAATATTGGGTGCAAAGAGATTATTAACTTTACTGGTATAGATAGTACTGCTGGTTAGGTTGTTTATAAATGTTAGTAAACAACATCACTTCTATTCCTGTGGTATACAGCCTATTGTGTGTGATGTCAGCCCTGTCATTGTATACTAAGATTTGATGTTGTGTAATTTGAATTTGGATGTTTAACAAAGCAATTTTTATGTAAGAAAAAGCAAACATGTTTTAGTACTCAATCCTGCATACTTACCAGACAGTACTTTAACAAATGTAGACTGTACTTTAACAATAAAAAACTAACAATTCAGAAGCCTTTTCTAAATGTTTCATTAAATTACTCCATATTCCTACCAATAGGGTTAGAGTGACCAGAGCTCTTTATTACTTTAATTGCATGTCAGTGCTGGTGCTTTAAGTCTGATATTAAGTTTTGTTTTATTCAAAAAAATGCCCCTTGCTGTTTGATTCTGCTTTTTTTTTAGCTATGCCATTCTCCCAAAAGAAGTTCTAAAAGTTCCATGCATTATTAATAAACAGTAGAAGTAACCATACAAGAAAAAAATGTAAAGTGTACCACATATCTCTGTTAGTAAATGCTGCTCGCAACAAAAAAAACATAGATAACGGCTGTATATCAAAAGTGCAGCACCTCGCATCAGGAGCTTTAATATTTAATGCTACCATTATTTGATCAGAATGTAACATTTATCTGCACTAATAAAATATTTTTGCAAGCAAAAAGAGAAGAAAAGGCTGCAGCATTGAGCAGATGCATGTAACAGCATCATAAGATGCATTAATGTCTGTTCCTCTGCCAACAGTGCATTTGAAAGCTTGGAAAACAAATAAATAATTTGCAAGAGCTGTATTACTTTTGATATATCTCTCAATTTACATCATAAATTTAGTTGCCTGGGAGGGTGACACATGATTCATCACGGCTGTATCAGTTTTATTTTTGTGTGGCTAGCCTATTGTATTCCTTCTGAGAACATATAAAATAATGTCAGATCAAAGAGGAGAAAAAACAGTATTTTTCCTTCTTTAATAAGTTTATTCATTATAGTAGCATAATGCATATATTGTTGAAGTCATCAACGCATTTGTATATATTCTGTTTGTGTGTATCTACATACTCAAAGCTTCTTACATCTTATTTAATAATGTCAGCTTCATACTGATGGTTTTTGGGAAGAGTATTTCCACTGCAACCTCTTTTACTTGGTCACAGCTGGTTACTGAAATTGAAATGCAAGAAGTGAATGAGTTCTGTACTTACCTGATCAAATACTGGAAATACAATTAATCTTAAGTCTTGAAATGTATAAGCTGCTAGGGAATGAATATTTACTTATTTATGGATTTTCATTCCCTTTCAGTAATTCATAAGACCAGGTGTTCCATATAACTATAGATACAACACAGTTTCTGTCCTTCTCTGTGTCATTCCAACGCTGCCACGTTGATCTGTAGACTTTGAGGTAGGAGTATAAGTTAGCTCAGAACTGATCGGTGCTTATAAGAGAGTGAAATTAAGATAATGAAGGCTTACACTGTTTCACTGAGTTTACTAAAAGACAGTCAGGAGTGAATTTGTTTTTTTTTTCAATTTTTTTATCCCCAGTACCTGTTAACCATCAGCTCTCCTGCAATGAAATGGACCCATATTTCCCTAGTTGGGCAATCACTAGATGTGCAAGACTATCATCTAAGCAGCTGTCAGGATTTTATTATTTATTTTTATGGTCCTAACCCCTCCTCTACATGTTTAGTGCATTGATAACACATACAACATCATGCAATGCCATCCCCTAAGGGCGTACACTTTCCAATGAAGATTGTTACACATGTGGCTTGTCAGGGTCTATTTGCATGTCCTGACTGTTGCTGCATGCAAAATACCTCTCTTCTAATAGGTGTACATATTTCAGTTTGTTAGGCAGCCTCCATCCCACTAGGGTTGGTAGCCAGTTTTGGCCACTCTCTTCCATCCTTCTCTTCCATCCTTGCTCCAGCTGACTACTCAAGTGCTTGAATTGCTAGATGAACTCAAGTTATCTGGGACATAGGCAGGACTTCATACCTCAACACCACAAATCCCATGCCAAAAGACAATTAGGAGATAAAGTAGCAGCTGGATAATCTGGAAACTAAGAGGTTCATTGTAATGATCTTTTTTGTGACTGAGCAAAGGGGTTGCTTAAAGTATGTGGAGCATATATTAATTGACCTGCTTAATTTAAAATGTCTCACAAGTTGTGACACTCTTTATGTTATGCACGCTTCCCCTTCTATGCAACCTGACCCTGGGATAAAGGTTTTACTCATATGTGCTGTACTTAATAATTATTTTAAATAAGAAAAAAATATCATGTGCAATGTATAGCCACAGGGAAGTCAGAAACTATATTTGAGAATGTCTTGTTAATTAATGTGATACCTTTTAAAGAAGTTAATCAGTACCTTGTAACAGACTGCTATACTAAACAACTCAGCATTGCCATCTAGCATCTGGCATGGCTGCATACTCATCTGTCCTCTGCATTGGTGAGTTATAGTTACATAAATGAAATAAAAACTGCAAATAAAGTCTTAAACAGTAGACAAAATATGAAAGCTGTTGATGCTACAAGCCACCAGACGCTAACAAGTTTTAAATCTGCTGTGCATCAGATGAGATATCACTTCTATCAGGTTATGTATACAAGCCTATACAAGTATAGCTTTATTCAGCCCTGATGTAATGGTGCATTTACACTGTCAACAGCTTATTGTAACTGGTACATGTGGAACTTGAAGAGTGCACATCAGAGTAATGAGACAGTTTCTTACTGGGCACCTTTTGTAATATATCATCTGTGCTGGCTTGTCCTGGCTAAACACTGGATTTATTAACTTTGGTGCAGTGGTTGGTTTTGCTGTCTCATGGGTTTGGATCTCTTGTTCAATTACCAGCCGCAGTGCCTTCTATGTATAGCTTCCATATCTTCTCTGTTTCCAGGTGGGTTTTCCTATGGCTTCTGGTTCCCAATCTTATCCTAAAGACATGCCAATGGGTGGAGTGACAGTCCTTTAAATTACCTGTAGGTGTCTCTTTTGTACATGTACTATGTATTTTAGTGTGAATACATCCTATGATGGACTCGCTTCAAACTCAGGACTGATTTTTAATCAGATACAGATAACGTGCCTTGATAGACCCAGACTCTCAAGAGAATAAAGTAGGTATCAGAAAATGAATAGCTTGAATGAAAGAATAAGCTCATAAATAAATGCTAAATGTAACGAATGTGCAACAAATGTGTGGTTGTGGATTAATCGTAATGCTGGCCTTCTTTTTATAGCATGATATATATTTTGTTCATTCTGTGGCATGATATGCATTTTGTGATGGGTGTCAACATTTTGGTATATGGATGGGAAAGCGGATTCTAGCGTCAGTTAATACCAATTAATATTAACTAGACGGTACTTTACTGGCTGGGTACATCCAGTCTGCACTACTGCTACTGGAGCACTCAGTTTACACATACTTAACCAAACTTATATTTTGGATGTAAAGTACTTCCCCCAACAGCAGTTAATGTTACAGCAAGTTTGAAACATTATGTTTAGTAACTATTTTCCATCAAAAATATAAAAAATATATATATATATATATATATATATATATATATAAATAATTAAAAAAGAGAGACAAATACAAAACAATCTAACAGATAGCCCATTCTGTTAAGTGCAGTAATGCCCTCCACAGTGTGTGCTATTATGGAAATAACACCCTTTTAGGGGCATAGAGACCCTCCACCTGTGACCTTAGGAGTCAGAACACCCCTGGGTGGGTGTTATTTCCACAATAACACATGTACTTTTGGGCATTATTGCTTACTTATTCATGGTTTAGTGATAGGTATTCATATCACACAATGTACGAGAGCTGTTATGCCATCATCTGTTGCACATGCCGAGGATGGAAAAGCTAATGTCTGGGATATACACTAAGCATCCTTCAGTAGACTGACCCTGAATAGACTAGATTCCAGGAAACTATAAGTACTAAACCTCATATAATCCTTTCATTCCATTCCACTCAATGCAAGAATTCTGGTATAGTTAAGAAAAAAAATTCACAATTGATTGTTATGAACACTTGTGAACTATGGCTCTCCCTTCTGTTACAGAACACCGTTTAGCCCTTGCTCTTGCCTTTCTGGGGATATTTTCTACAGAAACAGGATGATGCCCTGTAGCCATCCCTTTACAATTTTCATTTCTCTTTCTGGCTGCTGGCATTCTAGCTCCTAATAAAAATTGTTTTTCCTCAGACGTGGTCCTATTATCTAGGACACTAGAAAATCTACCACTAGAAAATCCTCCTTATCTTACTTCTTCCAGTGGGAGAGACTGTAATTTACTGTGAATAGATTATCTTGCGAGTGAACCTGGCTTCTGTTCTTTTCTTAGTTATCTGACCTATATATATATAAATTAAGTTTATTTCATTCTCATTCCCTCACCAGATCCATTGTGCACCTTGAAGTCATAAAACACATTTTAAGTAACTTTGGTATCAAGGTCTGCAGTTAAGCTTTTCCTGAAAGGGTTATCTTGCATTTCAAGCCTTCTTGGAAGAATATTTTCCAGTGGTAGGACTTGAATGTTCTTCTGAAAAGATTTAGTAGATCTCCCTTTGAGCCTAATATTTGGTCCCTCTGAATTCCGTTGATTATAAAACATTAGGTGGGAGGGTGGCCTAATGGTTAAGGTGTTTGCCTTACAAACACAAGGTGCAGGGTTTGAGTCTCACAAGGGATAATTGGCTAGGCTTACAAGGGCAGTTAGTCTAGTACTAACCTAGGAATTTGCCTTGCTAGCAGCTAGATTTTCAAGAAAGACCTATACCTTTTTTTTATTTTTGTTATAAAGACGATATGTCATTATCAATCAGTCCATCCCTTATATCTTATTCATGAATGTGATAGCACTTCATCAAAATAAATCAAAAAGTAATTTGAAGTCCTTTTATTCCAATCTCAAAATACAGGGGAGAAGTTGTTCTTACTCTCAATATTGCAAATTGGCAACTGTGGGACTATGTTTCCATGACCAAAGATATTATGATTCTGAGGGTCTCTGCTTGATTTGCCCTTTTAAATTTGGCACAAAGGGAATAGATTGTTTCTATCTTGTTGGCTAGCTCAGAGTTTGCAATGACATTGTCAATAAGTGTACTGAGTGCCAGTTTTAAGGCAATTGAATAAGAAAAGAGCACCAATAATTTCCTTCTTTGGAGAGGTGAACATTGGATTTTGGAAGAATGAATCATTTTAAGTTGGATTGCCATTGTAAAGGCAAAGCAGGTGTTTGCTACTTTTTTTTTTTTTTTTTTTAAGAGTATAGTAGATGGTGTCTCATCCAGTGACACAGATGAAGATATTATAATTTACCTGTTGGTGACAACTGTACAGACAGAAACAAATTGTAAAGAATAGTTGTGTGAGGTGCTCACTGTGACAGTACATGCATGATCAACTTTTTATTTTTCCCTGCAGTATTAATTCCTCTATTTCTCTATTGCTGGGAATGCTATTGTTGTTCAATAGAGCTGTTTTTGTTTAGCTTAGTTAGGTTCTTAGGACTGGTACCTCATTTCTTTTGAATTAGAGCCTGAATGGTAAATGAGCACGACATTATGAGATGATGATTGTCCTATATGACTTTTTCATATAGTGAGGGCCATGTGGTAAAAAATGAGCAGCACAGTGGCATAGCAAATAGCGTTGTTGCCTGACAGCAAGAGGTTCTCCAGTTTGATTCTCGGCTGGGGTGCCTTCTGTGTGCGGTCTGCATGTTCTTCCTGTGTTTGCATGGGCTTCCTCCAGATGCTCCAGTTTCCTTCCACATTCCAAAGACATGCAGCAGGCAGATTGGACACTCTAAATTGACCACAGGTGTGAGTGTGCATGTGAGTTTGTGGTACAGAAGAACAGCTGTGGCAGGACTAGCCACCCGGCAGTGTGAACCTTGGCTCTAGATGACTGTCACTGTTAAAGTGACACCCTGACTCCATGTGAAAATTTGTAAAAAGGGGTTATAGATGGATGTAGTAAAGAATGCTCTGAGGCAGCAATTATAAAACTGATAAAGAGCTAGTTTAAATGAATTTACTGGCCACATACATCATGTGTAGTTTATACATGCTGTAATGTATATAGTCAGTAAGGTTATATATCAAGATTGTTTTTTAAATATTTTGATGCAACATTGTCATACATAAAATAATGAACTTCTCTATTCTTACTCATGACATAGATGGCTGTGAGGGCTGACTTTCAGATACATGGTGTAATTATGCTATAGTGGCACACACTGAATGTTATTTAGTTAGGTTATTTTGAAGAGACCTTGGTTAGAGAGTATGAACTGGTACCCTGTGTTGCAGTCTAGTTTAATGTTACTGGTCCTTTAGAAGGTAACTGGTCATATGGATGACCAGTTGGTCAAAAGCAAAGGAGCTAGCAAACACTATTTGGAAAACAGTCTAATGTCAACTGGGAACCCTTGAGAGGCCTTATATATGTAGGTCCATAAGTATTTCTGCGGCATGAGGTCCAGAAGATCACTGAGGTGCTAGCCCAGTTTCCTAATTGCCCCAGAGCACAATCTAGTTAAGTGGCCTGCTATGAGTTTTACAACTGGCAAACAGAGGTTTAGAGAAACAAATATTTATCATGCTTCTTTTCAGAATAAAATATGCCAGAAGGTAATACTTGAGCAGTTTCACCTTCAGCATGAGTTTTGTCATGTGAGCACAGGGTGATGGTAGTCATGCAAGCTGCTGACAGACGATGCCCAGGATGTCACACATACAAGACATGCAGTCCCTCAGGTCATGTCACAGACCCTGTAAAACATATGTCATCTCTATAAAGACCAAGGTGTTACTATTTTGTGCCTGTATGATTGCCCTGCACATTTGCTGGATCACACACATTGAGACAGCTAGTATGAAGAAGGAGGTACTCATGGCCCCACCACCCCTGTTGTCACATGCCTAGCAGAGCTTACACCAACCAGTGAGGAATGCACTGCATGGGAAGACCAGCCTTCCTGGCTAGATCTGCCAGGGATACCCTATCCTACAGTGTCATCATGTGTATCTGGTGTGGGTCCCCCCAGGCACAGAGGCCATGTCTACCAGCTGGGTAAGGTATATGGAGTCCACATTCCTTGTATCCAACACAGGCACCATGCCTCTTCACTGCCAGAGATAGATTAGTTTTCTACATCAGGGCAGAGAGGACCTAGACAGTACATCCCTTGTGAACATACCAAATGAAAATGCCAGTAATAAGTAAGACCCTTCACCATTACTTAAACCTCAGTGAATGTTTAGCATGGTATATAGTGGTAGAACATAATTATATAGACTCCACCTTATGCAGATGATCCTCTACTGTGAAGACCTTATCATCAACCCTACCTTTGTCTCCATTTTCTACATTGGGTCAGGGTGTTGTCAGCCATCCCTCTTGATTCAGGGCTGATTTCCTACCTTATTTGGCAGTCATGCCTGCCTATCACAGCTCTTCTCTCACACAATACATCCTTCTCTTTGCTGGATCTCCTCATTTTCTTTTGCCTCCTTCCTGTCTGTCCCAAATCGTCTTCACCAGGTTGTCTCCTGCTTTTCTGCACATGTTCCTGAACTACCACAATATGTTCTCTTTGACTTTCTCTGCAATTGGAGCTACGTTGGCTTCTTTTCTGATGCCCTCATTTCTTCATTTGACCCAAGGTGTGCATCCTACCACCCATTTCAGGCACTTCATCTCCATCACCTCTAACTTCTTTAACTGCTCTGCCTTTACTAGTACTGGTGATACCACTCTTTTGTACACCTTATGTTTCAGCTTCCTTGACATTCTTCTGTCACATCCTACCACTGACAATCTGTGCCATTTGGCTGCAGCCACTCTGATTCTAGCTTTGACCTCTTCATTCAGACTTCCCTTCTCCTCAACCACCCCTCCCACATAGCAGAATCTGTTATGTGTTCCACTATTTTTCCTACTATCTCAATTCTCAGTTTCGTCCCATGTGCCTTCAGTTTTGAATTTCATTCACCTGTTTTTTGCTGAAGTTCTTGCTCAAATTCTGCCTGCAATGCCACATCATCTACATACAGCAATGTTGTTGTTCCTTCCCTTCCAATCTGTTTGCTAATATAGTCCATCACCAGTATGAACAGTAGTGGGCAGAGAGCTGAACCCTGATGCACACCCGCTCCCATGGGACACCTGTCTGTGAAACCGAACACTTGGAGTGATTGGGTCCTTGTAGATAGTTTGTATTAATTCTACCGATGTTTCTGGGACTTCAAATCACCTCAGCACCACCCAAATCAGCTTTCTTTGGACATTGTTATATACTTTCTCCAAGACTAGGCATGCCCAGTTGGACTCATTCCTCATCTCCAGCTTCTTCTCACTATCTGTCACTGCAAACATCAGACACTTGTGCTGCATCCTGATCTGAATCCAAATTGTTCATCTTCCATCTTGCTTTCTACTACTCTGTTATCCATTTATCAATCACCCTCTCCAGAACTTTCATGCAATGTGACAAGAGTTTGATACCTCTGTACTGCCCACAGTTGTAGATGCCCCATTTGTTCTTGTACACTGGCACTATTATGCTTATTCTCCAATCATCTGGAAACACATCTTTGTCTCCACACTGCTATGAGTGCCCTCAGGAGCCATTTCTCATCTATCTCACCCAGCATCTTTATCATACCTGCTGTGACCTCATCTGAGCCTGCTGCTTTCCCTAACTTCATTTTCCTTAGTGCTGTTCTTACTTCTTCTAGGGTGGGCTCCTCTTCTTTTCTAATGGTAGGCTGTGTCTGGGGCAGTACAGCTTCTGTGGGGATTTCTTCATTCAGAAACTGCTGGAAGTACTCCTTACATCTGCCTTTGATGTCTTGTGGACTGGAGAACAGGTTGTTGTTGTCATCACTTATGAAGGGTGTCTGGCTCTCTTTATCTTTCTATCTTTGCCTTGCAACCTGATAAAGTTTCTTTGTGCCATCTATAGACTCACTTTCCAAGAGCTAGTAGAATGCCTCTGATGCCCTGTTCTTTGCTATTGCAGCTCCTTTCTTAGCTTCTTCATTAACCAACCAGTATTCCTTCCTAGCCTGGTCTGTCTTTTCTATCTCCCACTTTTTCCTGCAGTTTTTTCTTTTGATAACTTCCTGGACTTCTGCATTCCACCACCAGCTTTCCTTATGTACCTTATTTCCATACCTGGCTTGGCCACATATATGTTCTGTACTACAAACACATGCTATAGTGAGGCACGGTCATTCTTCTTCAACTCCACCTATATCCTCCTCTTCTTGGGGTGCTAGAGCCCTGAGTAATTCCTTCAACTGTTGTACTTTCTCTCCAGTCAACTTCCAGGTCTTCAGCCTAGTTTCTCTGACCACAGCTTGCCGACGATTGTGGCAACTAGTAGTTTATGCTGTTTTCACAGGTGGTGACTTTGTAATTACCGATTCTACTAGGAAGAAATCTACTTGAGTTGCATGTTGGTCACTCTTGTATGTGATCTTGTGACTGTCTCTCTTTCTGAACCAGGTGTTGGCTACAATCAAGCCATTTGCCAGACAGAAGTTTAGAACAGCCTTTCCTTCTTTATTCCTGTTTTCCCACCCATGTGTACCCAGGCAGTCCTCATATCCTGTTCTGTCTGTTCCAATATGTGCATTCAAGTCATCCATTATTAACACCAGTTCATGTTGTTCTGCTTTATCTAGTAGGTCCTGCAACTGCTGTCTGAATGCACTCTTTTCCTCACTATCACAACTCTGCTGTGGGGCATAGGCTGAGATTATGAATACTGCCCTATCATTACACTGGAGTCTGATTGCCATATGTGTCTGTCACTAATTCTGATGATATCCCTCACTCCCTTCTTGAGCCTCTCTCTCTTACCACAATTCCCACACTATTTCTAGCCTGTCCGCCTCCTGAATAGTAGACTCTGAATACCAAGCCATGTGGCTTTGCTGCACTGCCCTTCCATCTTGTCTCTTGGAGACATAGGATGTCCAGCATCCTTCATATCATCATGTCATCCTCTTCCAAGCTGCATCCTATCCGCAAACCTTTATTGATTGCAGCAATTCGCAGTTCATCTTTGGCAGGTTGATTGGTTTTATAACCAGCATTTCCTCAGCCGAGCAATCCCTGGTAAGCCAGGTTGGGTAACTGGACAGCCAGTAGTTTATTGACCTACTGGGCACACACTGGCTAGCCTTGCCACAGTGGTCTGTGATCTGTGTTTTCCTATGTAGATGCTCAAAGCGGTTGATCTATACAATTCATCCCATTATAGGGCACCATGTAGAGTCTGTGCTGCTACCCACAGCTCCATCCATTGGTGTGTTTGAGATGGAAACACTCAGCTTGTTTTTCAGAGGTGGGAGGAACCCCACAGAGACACAAGCAGAACATGAAAACTCCAAACAGACATTGGCCGGAGGTCAGAATTGAACCTTGTACCTTGTGCATGGGAAGTGAAGACCTTAACCATTATGCCAGATCTGTGGTTTATTAGTTAAAATGGGCAAAATAACTATTTTTCCATTAAAATACACTGCAAAGCATATGACTGTCATACACTAAAACTACAAAAAAAAAAGAGATGGCTACTTAATTGCAATAAGGCCCTTGGGGATGTGTGCTCATATTACAGATATTACCTTACACTCAGAGATTTTAAGGTACTCCTCCTTTGGGCTTATGCCCTTATGCCTTAAAACACCACTAAGTATGTAGTAATATGTGTACTATGCACAGCCCTTTGCTCTTTATTGCTTAAGTAGAACACTGCTGTAAGATGAGCAGCATATATGTGAACATCTACAATACAGAAAATAGCAAACAAACAAAAACAATTTCATCTATTTTTAACATTAAACAAACAAAACTGCAACATGAACAACCTCCAGTTCTAGAAAAAATAAATATAAACAAATTAACACTAAACAGTACTATAACATTGTATGAGGACTGTATAGGCAAGGAGGGAAGTCTTAGGGAGATTTCATTCTGGTATGAGAATTTCTGGCCAGGTGTCTAACTCCCATTGTTAAACACTTCTGTGTGACATATTTTAGCAATAGTCCATAATTGTGTGTGGGTAATGCAGGATTTATCCACAGTGGGTATGGTCTGATCATCAGAGCAAAGCCTAACAAAGTCACAGGTGTGGATTATTGCTATTATACAATGAAATTTTTAAATAAAAATACGTCTTACCTTTTAAAAATAATGTCATTGCATGAAAGCATAGCTCTCAACCTGTTAACACAAAAAATCTGGACAAAGTAAAAAATAATGGGGAACAAAGTCCCAAAAGTAGGGGCGCATTTTAAATATTCCTCTTATAAACTTTGTTGCTAGACTAAAAGGTGCTGTATTACCAAGCATTTTCTAAAAGATATGACGTTTGTATCACAGATGCTTGTCATTATTTATTAGGCATTGGTTTGCCACAGGAATCCAGAAAGCCACAAATTTTATGAGGAGTAGACCAAAAATATGAGGCAAATATCTGGACATTTTGTGAAAATCTGGACAGTTGAGAGGTTTGTATGAAAGGACTTTAGTTCTCTTCCCCCAGCTTCTGGTAGACTGGTGCATCCAAGATAAGAAAACCCTTACAGGCCTGCACTACCAACAATACCACTGGCTAATAATATGAGATCACTAGATAGCAAAATGAACTAGTTTAGACTGGAACTCTGCAATTAGAACAAGGTGAGAAATACTTGTTTATTTTTATTTACTGGGACTAGGCTGCATGGCAAGATAAATGATCTGCCCATCAGATGTAGACCTTTTTTTTACTTGCCCAGGGAGCTGAATGGGGTCAGTGTAACAGTGGTGCATATCCCACCCAGTGCTAATACCACCGATGCTCTAAAAAAAACATGCAGTCGTATCGGTGAGCTGCAGAGCAGAAATCCTGGTTTGTACACATGGTAGCAGAGGACTTTAATAAGGGAGATCTGAAAGAAGTGCTCCCACACTACTATCAGTATGTAAATGTTCTCATTAGGGGTGATAATATCCTAGACAAGGTGTATACAAACTTAAAGAAAGCCTACAAGGCAGTGCAACTTCTACAAATGGAAAACTCTGACCATTATACGATCTTGCTATCACCAGCCTACAAACTGGAACTGATTAGAGAGAAACCCACGAAGAAACAAATCAGGGTCTGGCCAAAGGGAGCCATGTAGGCCCTCCAAGACTGCTCTGAAAGAGCAAACTGGGATAGGCTCAAGGAGGCAGCCACAGTAGATCAGTACTTGAACATAGATGAACACACAGAGGTTGTGATGTCACATTTCAAACTGCATTGATGAAGTAACAAGCACCAAGAGCATCACTGTCAGAGCTAACCAGATGCCTGGCTCACCCCAAAGGTACATGAGCTTCTGAAGGTGAGAAATGCAGCTTACAGGGCTAAGGACAAAGCAGCCCTAAGTGTAGCAAGAGGTAATCTGAGGAGGGGTAGAAAGGAGGCTAAGAGGGAGTATGGCAGAAAGACACAGAGCCACTCTGAAGATATGAAGGATGCAAGGAGACTATGGCAAGGCATACAGGACACCACTGACTACAAAATCAGGTCAGAACAGTGTGAGGACAGCATCAAATTCCTGGACAGTTTGAATACCTTCTATGGAACATTTGAGAAGGGAAACAACAGATTGGCACAAAAGCTACCCACTGATGATGGTGTGCTCAAACTCAGTACAAAGGAGGTGAGAAGAGAGCTAAGGGAGTGAACCCCAGGAAGGTGGCTGACTTAGATGACATGCTGTGCAAGGTGTTAAAAGGCAGTGCTAATCAACTGTGCACAGTACTCACGGAGATATTTAATGCCTCTCTTGCCATGGCGAAAGTACCCTCATGCTACAAGGAAACAAACATCATTCCATTACCTAAGAAAACCTCTCCCTCCAGCCTTAACAACTAGAAACTAGTTGCTCCGACATCCACTGTTATGAAATGTTTGAAGTGGCTGATCAAAAACCATTTGTCATCGGGCCTACCTCCCATTTTTGACCCTCTGCAGTTTGCTTACAGAGCCAACAGATCCATGGGCCATATCATTCGTGCTACACAGCTCTCTTGGACATCTAGAGGCCAGTGACAACTATGTGAGGATGCTGTTCATAGATTTCAGCTCAGCATTTAATACGGTGGAACCAATGCAGCTGACTGAAAAAAACTGGCATATATAGGAGTTGTCAGTAAACAGCTCTATAACTGATCTTGGACTTCCTGATTGAGAGGCCACAGACAGTGAGTTCAGGTAAGAACAAGTCAAAGTGTATCAAGATTAATACCGGGGTTATACAGGGATGCGTTCTCAGTCCACTGTTATATACCATCCTGACCCATGACTGCTATACAAAGCACAAATCCATTCATATCAAGTTTGCTGATGATACCACAGTGGTGGGGCTCATCACAAAGGAGGAGGAAAGAGCATACATTGAGGAGGTGGCATCTCTGATCAGTTGGAGTGAGCTGAACAACCTTGACCTGAATGTAAGCAAGATCAAAGAGATTATCATCGACTTCAAGAAAAAGAAAACAAACCATCCTGTGCTCAGGGCGGCGCAGTGGTGCAGCGGTTAATGC
Source organism: Protopterus annectens (assembly GCF_019279795.1). Taxonomy (NCBI): domain Eukaryota; kingdom Metazoa; phylum Chordata; order Ceratodontiformes; family Protopteridae; genus Protopterus; species Protopterus annectens. The sequence continues at coordinate 1,239,032,217 of NC_056739.1, forward strand.
TGTCGCCTCACAGCAAGAGGTTCTCTGGTTCGATTCTCGGCCGGGGTGCCTTCTGTGCAGAGTTTGCATGTTCTCCCTGCGTTCGCGTGGGTTTTCTCCGGGTACTCCAGTTTCCTCCCACATTCTAAAGACATGCTTCTGGAGCATTTCTCCCCGGGTCTCCGCTGAAAACAGGATCTGTGGAACCTAGTCAGACTTTCCTGGTCAACAAATGTTAAATAAATAAAAATAAATAAATAAATGAAATCCTGAGCTGAGCTCTATGAAGTCTATGATCAACTTTATTGATGTTAACATTGTAATAATTTTATATGGAGCTTTTCTTCCCCGGCCTCCATTGAAAACAGGCTCATTTTAGCCCAATAGACTTTCCTGGTTAACAAACTGCAAATAAATAAATAAATAAATAATCAATGGTGAGAGTGTAGACAGGGTTAAGTGTATGAAATTCCTAGGCGTACACATATCAGAGGATCTCTCATGGTCAAGTAACACCAGCCAGCTGGTCAAGAAAGTGCACCAAAGCCTCCATTTTTTGAGAAGACAGAAGAAAGCAAAACTCCTGCCTTGTATCCTCTCCACCTACTATCGAGGCGCTCTTGAGTGTCCTCACCAGCAACTTCACAATGTGGCTTGGAAGTTGTGCAGCTAAAGAAAGGAATGCACTACAGAGAGTGGTGAGGTTGCAGAGAAGGTAACGGGTACCAGTCTTACACTGATACAACAACTTTACAGAGAGTGGTGAGGGTGCAGAGAAGGTAACGGGTACCAGTCTTACACTGATACAACAACTTTACAGAGAGTGGTGAGGGTGCAGAGAAGGTAACGGGTACCAGTCTTACACTGATACAACAACTTTACAGAGAGTGGTGAGGGTGCAGAGAAGGTAACGGGTACCAGTCTTACACTGATACAACAACTTTACAGAGAGTGGTGAGGGTGCAGAGAAGGTAACGGGTACCAGTCTTACACTGATACAACAACTTTACAGAGAGTGGTGAGGGTCACAGCGAAGGTAACGGGTACCAGTCTTACACTGATACAACAACTTTACAGAGAGTGGTGAGGGTCACAGCGAAGGTAACGGGTACCAGTCTTACACTGATACAACAACTTTACAGAGAGTGGTGAGGGTCACAGCGAAGGTAACGGGTACCAGCCTTACACTGATACAACAACTTTACAGAGAGTGGTGAGGGTCACAGCGAAGGTAACGGGTACCAGTCTTCCACTGATACAACAACTTTATTCTGCAAGAAGCATCAGAAGGGCGCACCAAAATAATACAAACACCACACATCCAGCGCATGCACTGTTTAAGCATCTAGCATCAGGTAGAAGATGTTGCAGCATCCGCTGCAGGACTACCAGATTCAACAGCAGTTTCTACCCATCAGTGGTCAGACTTCTGAACTCGGGCATAAGTCCCAGAGAACTGGAGATTAACTAAGTCAGTTCTTTCTTTTTTTTTCACAAATACCTATAGTCTGTTATATAATATATACCACACAAATTCCAAGTATGTGCAATATTTATTTATATTATCCCTATCAAGTGCAATATTAGACAGACAACTTAGACAATGTGCAAACTGTAATGTGTATTGTATTTAAATGGGGGCAGTTATTATAACTTAGGAGAGAGTATACTTATTCTGTACTCAAGTGTTGGAATTGTTCTGCTCTTTTGTACTGATACTGAGAGTAGCATTGTATATTTATTTATTGACATTTGTTAACCGGGTTAGTCCAACTGAGCCAGGGGCCCATTTTCAGTGGAGACCCAAGGAGAAAAGCTCCAGAAATAATACAAGTAATTATAATATTTACAAAATATTCAAGTAGGGTCACAGAAATATAGTACAAGTCAAAAATGTGTGCACAGCAGTACAGTGTAAAATAATAGTTAACAAGTACAATTTCCAAAATTTGAGAACAACAGTATATAGCATAAGCCAAATAACAATTAAAAGGTTTAGAAAATATTACACCAAGAACAGTGTGAATACAGTTTGTTAGAGCAAATACAAGGAGAAAAAAGAGTTGCTAGGGAAAAGCAGATAAGATGAGAAGACAGGAGACCAGTTCAAGTGGGGGTTGACAAGGGCATGACTAAGTCTTCAGGAGAAAAAGTTTCAGTTCTTTTTTAAACATGTATTTATGCTGAATGCTTCTTATGTTGAGAGGGAGTGAGTTCCAAACATGGGCAACAGAGTATTTGTAAAGGGTGTTACTAATGTTTTTGTTGGGTTTGTATAATGGAAGGAGGTATTTACTGGCAGTACAGAGGTGACGAGAGGGGTTATAGAAGGAGATTAAATTGGAGATGGAGGGACATAGAGTGTGCAATATGTAGCTGGGGTATAAGTAGCTGTTTGGAGAATTCTGGCCATTGGAGTGACTTAAGACCAAGACAGTGGTGAGATTTATAAGGAAGGTTGGCAGCAAATCTGGCAATTTTGTTATAAGTTTGCTCTAGTTTAGTGACAAGAGATGTTTGAACATGAGTAAGGACAGGGGCAGCGTAAAGAAGGCAGGGTAGGAGTAGGGCCTGAACGAGAGAGGGTTTGGTGGAGGGTGACAGAAAATTTTGATTATGAAAGAGAAGTCTAAGTTTCTGGTGGGCCTTTTTTGTACTTTGTTCAGTATGAATATCAAATTTTAATTCATCGTCAATGATAACTCCAAGTAGTTTAGTATGGGGTTCAGGTTTAATAATGGTGTTGTTGAGAGAGGATATAGAGAAAAAGGCTTTGTGCTGGGCAAGTGTTTTAGGGAGGATGAGGAGGAGTTTGTTTTTTTTTGGATTTAATATGAGTTGGTTATCAGAGAGCCAGGTTTCAACAGAGGACAAGTTTTGTTGAGTGAGAGCTAGTAGATCAGGGATGTTGTGGCCAGAGGTAATGATGGTAGAGTCATCAGCACACTGTAGAAGTGTAGAGAGGTTAGTAGCTGAGTAAAGTTTATTAGTGACTATATTAAACATGAGGGCCCAGAATTGATCCTTGGGGAACTCCAGTATTAACATCAAGGAATGGAGAGACAACAGTTTGCCAACAGACAAATTGCTGCCTGATGGAGATAGCTAGAGAGCCAGTTGATGGAGGAGGTAGAGAAATGTAGGTCTGAGAGTTTAGTTAGAAGTTTAGAATGAGAGACAGTATCAAAGGCCTTTGAAAGATCGAGGAAAAGACTGGAGACGAGGAGATTATTGTCACAGGCTTCAGCTATTATTTGGGTAAATGACAGTAATGCAATAGAAGTGCTATGGCGGGGCCTAAAGCTGTGTTGGGTAGGAGTGAGGAGACTGTTATTGAGAAGGTGTTTGAGTAGCTGAACATGGATGCACTTTTCCAAGATTTTGGATAGGATTTTTCCAGCTTGGCTACTGCTTATTCAACAGGATCATAGCTCTCAGACAATCAGTGGCAAATCTCGGTAGAATCATGATAATTTCTTAAATATTAGTATTGTTAACTTGAGGGACTGATAGAAAAAGAGAAATCAAATTAACGTACATTTTATGAAGTAAAAAAGTCTATAACTTTAACTGTTGCCATTATTTATTGAGTGTAATTCACCATTTTTATTAGGGGTTAAGAAGGACAGAGCTAAAATCTGAGACAAAAATCAAGGAAAATTCAGAGATATGGGCAGCATACATAATTTTGCCTCCTGTATCAAATATGGGGAAATGTGTAATTACTGGTTCTTCAGTGAAGAATAAAAGTATTGTATAAATGCCTAGTTTGCCATAAGGGTAGCTAAGTTTTTGTACCTTATTCAACCTTGGTAATACCTGTGCTTTTCTCTCTTGCATATGAAAAGGTCATTTTGTGGGTTATCTGTCAATTTTTTTCTCATAAATAATATATGAACTAGAAAAGCAACTGTTGTACTGTACGAGGTGATTTATTCCATATTGGCTGCTGCATTTTGAGCAGGATCATAGCTCTCAGTCAATCAGGGACAAATCTCGGTAGAATCAGGGTTATTTTTAAAATACTGGTACTGTTAACTTGTAGGATTGATGGAATAAGAGAATCCAAATTAACATACATTTTCTGAAGTAAAAGAAGTCTATAACTTTTAACTTGTCATTATTTATTGAGTGTAATTCACCATTTTTATTAGGGGTTAAGAGGGACAGAGCTAAAATCTGAAACAAAATCAAGGACAGTTCAAAGATAAGAGCAAGATACATAATATTGCCTCCTGTATCAAGCATGGGAAAACCTGTATTTTTTAACTTAATTACTGGTTCTTCAGTGAAGAATAAAAGTATTTTATTAATGCCTAGTTTGCCATATGGCTAACTAAGTTTTTGTGCCTTACTCAACCTTCCTAATGCTTGCGCATTGCTCTCGTGCATTATGTGGGTTATTTGTTGATATTTTTCTTATAAATAATATATGAATTAGAAGAGCAACTGTTGTACTATACAATGGGGTGATCTCTTCCACCTTGGCTGCTGCTTTTTCAGCAGGATCATAGCTCTCAGTCAATCAGGGGTAAATCTCGATATGTTAGTTGTGTTCATTCTTTTAGTTGTATGTGTTGTTTTACTTTCTGTTTGTAATCTCAAGCAGGAGCTGATGCATGAAATTTCATTTAGGCTACACGTGTGTGATCCTAAATGACACAAAAGTTTACTCTGAATCTTTGAAAAATATGCACTGCACATGCTCTGTGGCTGCACAGTACATTGCTGCCTCTGCCTTTTTTTACGTGACTATGATGTGATCTGCTTTGGCGAGTCTACATGGTTTGTTTAGATTTCTTTTGAATGTCATTTGCCTCATATTTTCATTCTGTTTGCCACAGAACTACTTTCTGGTATAAGACTGATGAATGAACTCAGTAAGAGGTTGCAACGTATGCTGGTAGGGATACTACAGGCATTGAAACTTGTGAGGTTTTTTTATTATATTATTCTACTCCAAGGAACAGTTTACTCCCTAAAGGTATATTTTTTACGTGTTGAAGTAGAAAAACTATTTTATGAGGGATTCTACGAAAATATGAGGAAAATCATGTGGACATTTAAGAGGTATGATTACTGACAGTTCGATTGATCATGTTGTGCTAAACATATCCCTGAACGGTACAGGCTTTTACTGAACATCTGTGATATTTTTCATATGTTTGCTCTGTCCCATGTGAGATAATGTAGTTTAGGCAGACAGCATATTTCAATAGAAAGCCAGATGTTCAAGAAGAGTTGAGGCTGGATTTGTTTCTATTGGGATATACTTGTTTTACAATGGGCACACTGACTGGGCTGTCCAATCAATGTGCACAATTTTGAATACTAATTAGCCATTATTGTATAATATACTATTTCGTGATAGTATAGTATGTGGGAACACGTTAAAGACTTTGTACGGTTACAATTAATGTTAGCTGCAGTCATCGAAAATATGCATATTGTGTTTTCTATAAAACATTTTTTACGTTAAGAATCAAGTCAAAATAAGTACACCATAAAGTGGCCCCCAGGCCTAAGTCATAAACTGGTTGACTGATACTTTTGTAAGTAATGTCACATTATTCATCCCTTTCAATTTACTGTTGTTTTGCCCACACAACATTTAACTATTCTTTTGCTGTCAGAACCAAAGTTCAAGGGATCACAGAATGGGTATACTATAAGAAAGTGTCTTTTTCCTGGCTTTGTTGCATTTCGTTTGACCTTTACTTAATCCTTTTGTAGAATAGTGCTTGAAAGAAGCTAGTGCCTCTCGATATTATTACATTTCTGCTCACAGTTATTAATTATGAAGAGAGAGAAGCATCAGCTCATTGCTGCAGGAGACTAATGATCACAAGGTGTGTGTGTGTGTGTGTGCGTGTGTGTGTGTGTGTGTGTGTGTGTGTGTGTGTGTGTGTGTGTGTGTGTGTCTGTTTATAGGTATGTATTCATGTATATATTGCATGTGTGAGAGTGTGTGTGTGTGTTTTATATATGTATATATATATATATATATATATATATATATATATATATATATATATATATATATATATATATTAGATAAGACAATTAAACACTAGTTCTGATTCTCATAGGTGACCCTAGACTAATTATTTGAATTGGTCAGTCATACACAAACTGAATTTATAAAACAGGAAACAGGCAGTGTAACCGCTTAGTCGGTGTCCATTTCTTGAATGATATTTTAGTTAATAAAACGGGTTAATGAGCATTGACATTTGTCGATCATTAATAAAATGCAGGCAAATGATATTCTTCCTACACAAACCCCAGAACCCTACACACTGAATTCATAAAAAAAAAATGTCACCGTTTATTACTGTTTAATCACCAAATATGGTATTATTTTTGGATATAGCAAAACAGAGTCCTTGGCTTGTAGCAAGTTAAAACCACACAGGTGATAAACACATTCTCCCTCTCTGAAGTGGATTGAAAAATATGCCATGTGGTCATGTCATCCAACAGTAAATGAATGTCACTCATATAGCAGATGCAGGTCCAGCTGTTCCATTTTAAATATTTGTCAAACTTCGCTTCCTCGAGGAGATGATTCCAGAGATTGGATATAAATTGATTTAATCTTATAAATGGTTTCAGGAAATTATTTCTGTAAGGGCTGGAAATTCATTTGATCTGTCAGTCAGATTTCCTCTTGCCAGAACTGAGAAAATGATGTTTTATTTCTGTATCTAAACTAAAACACTACACATGCTGATAGCTTAATCCAGACTAAGAACTTCATTTTTAGGAGCTAAATAGAAAATTTTACTGCACTGCTGCTGAAAAGCTACTCTGAATGTTGTATAAAGGCAAATTCATAAATACTCTCTGTAATGTGTCCCTGAGTTAGTAAGGAAGGTGACTGGTCTTCAGGGCTGAGAGCGTATAATTCAAGGATTATAGTGCACAGCTGTGTACACCAGTCAAGAAAATGTGCTGACCAAGGACTCCAGTGCCAGTAAGTGAATGACCCATGGCAGAGAAAATGGAGCAGAACCAAGTGGCCAGCAGTGAGATAGCTCAACAGCCTGTGTGAGGGCAAAAAAACAATTGTAGCCTATACAATGTATGTGCAAGCGTGCACACACATGTATGTATGTGTATATGAAAACTGTACATGTGTGCATGTATGTGCATTTCTGCATGTTTGTGTGTGTATGCACTGCAATACTCTGATACATTTCTGTATAGTATATGTGTGTGCTTGCTACCAAAGTGTTCTCTGTGTACTAAATGCAAACATCTTTCACAGCTATAACATGCATATTACAAATTAGCATGCTATGGCCTGGGAAAATGTATATGTATTGATAAGATTTATGTAAGCATCATATAGTAGCATGTGGTTTGATAATCCCAGTGACCATCTTATTTTCACAGCACTACATTTGCAGTGTGTGAGATGGTTAACCTTAGTGTACAGTGATACAGCTGCTGCTGTTAGGAAGGCATCCATCTAAGGCATGCAGTCTGTGCACAGACATTATGACTCTGTATTCGTGTCCTATTTAAACCATTGTGTTTGCAATATCAGCTGGTCAGCAGTTATTCTGGACATGACAATGGTACTCAACTCATCATGGATGCATGCAAACCAGCCTACCTTTGCATCACATTTAAGGGCACACAGAACCTCCTGACATAAGCTATGTCTCACCATACCACTGACTGGCACATGGCTGCCACATAATGCACCCCCAAAGTAGTGGTCTAAACAGATTGCTGCATCACAGTGATGGCTGTGCTCTGAGCAGATATGTGTAATGAAATACAGTCTACCTCTGCTTTGACTAGAGTTTGTCTCTTTTCTTGTTATTATAAGATGGCCATGCATCCCTCTGCATGTCCTTGCCAAAATTTGTGTTGTGACTCCATGGCTTCCCTGTAGGCAGCGATCAATTCAGTTATTAGACAGGCAAGACAGTGCTGTTCTTCTCTGATACAGTTAAGGACACACCATGGCTGATTATGAGTTGCACCCTAACATATTTTCACAGCACTATTATAAATTACAAACTGGCACAGATGTAGCTAGCTATTATTGCGACCAGTGCCTTCCCCTAATCAGGCATGAAGAGCAAATAAAAGCTCTTTTCTTATTTCTAAATACTGGGCATGCACTGAAGAATGATCAGGATTGGCCATTCACTTCTCCTTATACTTTGCTCCAAGGGTGGCTGCCCCTATCTTAGGTATGCTAGCGTGGGTCCACGACAGATGAAAGAAACACCGGATCACCAACGACCACATCACCAAGACAACATCACTGACAGCAGACATCCCCGACAATGGTGAGTAGTGCAGAATGGGAGTTAGTCCCATTCCTTCACTGTAGTGCAATCTCAGAGTTGGTATATTTAAGAAGGGGGGTGGGGGGGGGTGCTATTTTTTCTGTGCATTACGGGAACAGAAATGTGTTCCGTTCCATAATACCTTGACTTACCTTTGTCGGGGATGTCTGTTGTCGGCGATGTGGTCGTCGGTGATCCAGCGTTTCGTTCATCTGTCATGGACCCGTTAGCGCATATGGATTATATATCATGACTTACTTGCTATGTTGTTACATGTGCATTTGCTAGACATTTCATCACCAGTTTATTATTTGTGAATGGGTTTACGCCATGTTTTTTCAGGACATTAGCCTAGGGAGGGCATGCCTGTTGTCTGAATCCTACTGATAATTGACTGCAAGAGTTATAACTTTGACCTTCAACAGAAGTACAGCATAAGTGCTTGTTCATATTACAGTTGCTACTAACATAGTCTACACCTATTAACAACATGTTTATGACTTGTTCCACTCCCATGCTCAGGGCTATAGTACCTGCCCACACACCACCAACAAACTCAAAATATAGAGTTTGTATATTCCAGAAGTCAAGGTTATATGATATAAGTGAAGTATTCTGAAACTGATTGTATGTCTGGATGTCTTAAGGTCATTTTATACCACAATTATTTTGTGTGCAGTGAAAGTTTTTTTCAGCAAATTCATTGAGTAGCAATGCAGGCAGCAGTGGCAATCAGCAACACAAACATAGTACTTCCTGTATGGAATAGTGCATTTTTCATTTTTTTTTAGAATAGAAAATATCTTCCCTGCTTTATTAATGGCATTCTCTTCCTTTTGGAGATACAACCGAGGTCCTGAATGAATTGAAAGTATATCTTCCTGGGACTTTGACCTATATGAAAGGAATGGGACAAGAAGCCAATGCTTGGGATGCCAAGGGCATACAAAGCTTTTTGTAAACAGGTTTGTAAGTGTTTGAGAGCCACAGGTGACCCATTTGGAAAGACAAAGGGCAAACCGTCAGATACACCAGAAAAGAAAAGTCACCTATGAGTAATAATCCATTAATGAGGGCAGATTAAGGAGGGTGGTGCTCTGTCCAGGATCACCTGGTGACCTGAACTGGCTTAGTCAGTTTTGGACCTAGCAACCCCTACCAGGACACATGACTCCATTTCACAGATCCTAAACGTTCACTAATATCGATGGCTACTGCATGCAACTAACCAAGAAAATAGTACAGTCAACACACAGTAAATGTGATAATCATTTGCCCCCAAATAAACTCTCAAAAGCAAATAACTTCTTCCAGTGATCCACCTTGCATCAGCAACCATATCCCCCTAGCCCTTCAGCAATCTGCTGATTATCCACTACTTAGTAACAACTAAGAGCTGTTCCATGTACACTAACAGCAAAAATAAAATAAATAGTACAAAAAGTCTGGATCTGTCCTCCTGATTGAGTGCCTGTATAAAACCCTCCAGGTATTCATCAGTGTCCTGACCCTGTACCTCAAAAAGACTCAAATGGTTCAACTGAAGTTCATTACCTAAAGGACCTACAGAGGACTCTTCAAACTTGTGCTGTTCTACCAGGTCTTTCTATGATTTGTGCCTTGATTTATTAGGAGCCAGATCTTTTTTTTGTGACTAAGGAGTTGGTGATTTGCTGATTTCCCCACTTAGTGAGATGGGTGGGGTTCATCTTCACACTATTTAAGCATTTATCTTTGAACAGGGCATTGGAAAGTGCCATCAGCTCCTGCTTTCTGGTTTGCATACTCTCTGCCATTGGCAACTTCCTAAAAGCCAACCATGCATAAACATGGTTACACAAGCAGCAATAAAACTGCAATATTGAAAGCTCAGTTAAATGAGAACCTGAAACAATTAAATTTTATGACTACTCGATCCCTAAATTTTCCCTTTGCTGGACCTTACTGTTTTTTCATTTTAAAACAACCCTCTCTCTCTCTCTCTCTCTACATATATATATATATATATATATATATATATATATATATATATATATATATATATATATATACACACACACATACATAACCTTTTGCTATGTATACCCTGCAAAAAGTGTAGGATGTCCCCAAAGCCATTAACGTTCTCATCCACCAATTAGCTCTAACTATATTCCTTAAATATTTCCAACTTAGATATACCAATGAGTATAGACCTATAATGAAAAACAACAGGTGACAATGCATGTGGCAGGTGACTCAATGTGCTGTCAATGTGGGCACTGTGTATGGAGTTTACGTGTTCTTCTTGTGCCTTTTTGGGTGACCTCCTAAAGAACATATTGTCTGATTATCTGCTCTGAAATATCAGTAAATAGTATACGGGTCTATTATATCTGATCAAAATAGTGAAGATCTAAACATACATAAAATGCACAAAGCAATTCATTTAAATACAGAAACACAGATATTAAACTAATATGAAAATTCATAAAAATGAAAGCATAATAATACAGGACAATGCTGTCATTGCATTCCTGATAATGAAAAAGTAGGTATCAGCAAATGAATGAAAGATAACCTAGTACAAAATTCTGGGCTGCCTCATGTACAAAAATTGTTTATATTTTGTAGAGAAAATCGACATAAGCAACACAGGAATTCATAACATTTTGTTTAATTATGGAATTTGCTTTAAATAATTCAGTAAGTGATAAGTTATCAAAGTGACTGCATCACTGTGGACATATTCCCAGCAGTAAAAGTGTTGCTATAAACTTAACAAAGAAATTTACTTACACAGAATAAATAACTAGAAATGAGTAAAGGAGTATTATCCTAAATGACTAGTTCTTTGAATGGTGAACAAAGTAATTTTAAAAGAGATTATTTGATCTGTTGTGTCTGAGTACATGCATGTGTGTACATGCCCCTCCCCCAACGCACACATACACACTCTCATATACTCATACATGCATACTCTGTTGTGGTAACCCACTGCTCAGTGGTATCGTATTGATGGTTTCTGATTTTACTGCAGGCAATGAATGTTACATTCCGCAAGTATGGATTCTTTACAAACTATTATTCCTTAGAAACATACAGAGTTGCAGTGCTGACTTCTTCCCATCTGCTGAAAAGATGCTTTAGGCATCATAACTGATGAAAGAGACTACATTTGCTGCTTAAGTCCCTGTAGGCTGTTTGCAAGAATCGCTGTGTGTAGGATAGCTGCCTGGCCCTATTACATAATACACCAAGGAACACTCCGACTTTCACCAAACAACACTGTTGTATTTCATTAGTCTTCACTGACCTCCACACGTCAGCCAGTTCCATTAATGGAAACTGTCAACTCTTATTACTCAAATCATTTTCTCTTCCAACTATAAGGCTTTCTGCTTTCCCTTTCAAGAAATCATTTTTAACATAAAGGATGTAACTGTTTCTGTTGTGAAACCTTTAAAAATTTTGTTGTGACGTAAGAAAAACATACTGACACTTCCTGCAAAGATTATGTGAGCAAGAATATAGGAAAATATAGGAAAATATAATGTGTTTTCTTAGAATATATTCATAAAAGGTAAAAAGCATTCAGATTGTTTTTTGTCATTTAAAAATAGTTCAGTAATATCCAGCCCTGTGAATTAGGGAATGGCATTTTAAAATATGTTATAAAAGTGACTTATTACCCTAAAAGCATGATGCGTAATTATTATGTAACACTTAAGGAGGACACAGACCTGTTTAAAGACATTTATCTCTGCAATACAGTATGACAGATAATGTAATAAGGTATTAAACCAATGAGGTATGAATCTTTTATAGCCTGGAGTTAGGATCAGTTCCCAAAAGTATTCATTTGTGTATATCTTCTTCTCTTTCGGCTGTTCCCGTTAGTGGTCACCACAGTGGATCATCTGTTTCCATTTCTTTCTGTCCTCTGCATCTTGCTCTGTCACACTAACTACCTGCATGTCCTCTCTCACCACATCCATAAACCTTATCTAAGGCCTTCCTCTTTTTCTCTTACCTAGCAGCTCCATCCTTAGCATCCTTTTCCCAATATACCCAGCATTCCTCCTCAGCACATGTCCAAACCAACGCAATCTTGCCTCTCTGACTTTGTCTCCAAACCGTCCAACCTGAGCTGACTCTGTAATATACTGATTCCTAATCCTGCCCATCCTTGTCACACCCAGTGCAAATTTTAACATCTTTAACTCTGTCACATCCAGCTCTGACTCCTGTCTTTTCGTCAATGCCACTGTCTCCAACCCATACAACATAGCTGGTCTCACAACCCTCTTGTAGACCTTCCCTTTCACTCTTACGGGTACCCGTCTGTCACAAATCACTCCTGACACTCTTCTCCACCCATTCTACCCTGCCTGTACTCTCTTCTTCACCTCTCTTCCACACTCACCATTACTCTGAACTGTTGATCCCAAGTACTTAAACTCATCCACCTTTCTTCCAAGTCTACACCCTGCTTCCTCACCATTCATTTATCCTCCCTCGCATTCACACACACATATTCTGTCTTAGTCCTGCTGACCTTCATTCCTCTCCTCTCTAGAGCATATCTCCACCTCTCCAGGGTCTCCTCAACCTGGTCCTTTCTCTCACTACAGATCACAATGTCATCTGCAAATATCATAGTCCATGGGGCCTCCTGTCTGATCTCATCTGTCAACCTTTCCATCACCATTGCAAATAAGAAATGGCTCAGAGCTGATCCTTGATGTAATCCCACCTCCACCTTAAATGCATCTGTCACTCCCACTGCAGACTTTGCCACTGTCACATTACCCTCGTACATATCCTGTACCACTCGTACATACTTCTCTGCCACTCCTGACCATACCTCCCAACTGTCCCATATTACTCGTTTTTTACCAAGTTTTGGGGTCCAAATAATGGGGTGCCACGATTCCTGAGTGGCACCCCTTCATTTCCAATTTTTTTCTTGATATTTTTATTTTTTTGCGCTTTGTTTTTTTATTTTTCGCACTTTAGCTGACATCATCATGTGTGCAATGATGTCAGCTCGACAGGGCTACCAGCCTGTCTGAATTGAGCTCACGGCACACGTATTTCTGGGTTTCTGGCTAGTTCAAATGTTTTGCGCGCGAGAACAAACCAGCCGGAATGGATTTGTTTAGAAGATTTGGCTCGCCTGGCTATTTATGAAGGCAAGGATTTATTTAGAAGGCTCGGCTCGCTTGGATGTTTATGAAGGCTCGAACGGATGTTTTAGAAAGCTCGCCTGGCTATTTATGAAGGCAAGGATTTATTTAGAAGGCTCGGCTGGGAATGGATGTTTTAGAAGGCTCAGTCTGAGTCTTCGCTCATGGCACAGAAAGGATTTATCGCTCAGAAGTAAGCTGAACATTATGTGTGTGTGTGTGTTTCATTACTTTGCTGTTTGCTCTGTGTATAACTTGACATAGTAGCCTGTGATGTTAGCTGCCTATATGTGCTTTCTGAAAAAGGAATTTCTGACCTCTGTGGGTTGGCTGCCATACTGTGGCACCAATGCTTGCATATTGTCATTTGTGGGAGTGGACCTCTGTTACTGGATGTAATGTAGTACCGAAGAGTACTACCTATCAGTACTGGTATAAATAAACCTCTGTGGGCCTTGGTACAGACTGACATTTTAACAAGCATATTATTCTATATCTTTGATTTTATAATATGCATGAAAAGTTTTTTAACCATTAAAGCTGAAAGGTTAAGAATTAGTCAGCATTGTAGTTTTACAAGAAACTGATCAGACTGTTGAACTAAAGCGGAATAAGTATTTTTTGCCATTGTGATTATGGTTAAAGTTCTGGTAAATGTATAGTTACTGTAATATTAATGAAACTGTCAGTTTCAATGTAATGAACACATTTTCAGATGGGGAACTAGAGGGCTTGAGTACTGGGAAATAAACAAAGGATTTAGTTAGGGGTTTGTAATAAAAATCTTAGGGCAATTTTTTTTTATTGATTGATGCACTTCAAGTATTTTTCTTCCAACTAGAAGGGACGCTAGGGACGGCTTGCACTTGTCACCCGTAGGCTTTCGTATGCTGGCCAAGGCTCTTGCCACCCCCATAGTGCCTTTTTTTAGGCAAGGCTCAAAGGACAAACCCACCTCCATAGACAACCCAAGAATAAAAAAACTAAAGGTAATGCTACTCAATGCCAGAAGTCTAAACCTCAAGATGCACGCACTCGAGCACTCCTCAGTATGGAGAAAATCAATGTCTGTGCAGTAACAGAAACCTGGTTCAAGGGTCCTGAGAGCACCCCAGCACTACCAGGTTATAACTCATACCATGCGTTTCGGCCCCAAAATGTGGACCGAAGCACAAAAGGAGGGGGAGTATCTATATTCATCAAAGATACCTACACCTCCAGGTTAGTGGCACTGCACGAAGCATCGGAAACCATCCATGTGCAACTAACAGCGAACAAAACTGCCTTACAGTTTGTAGCCTGCTACAGAACATCCTCCCTATTACAGGAACCCCACTTGGCATTCCTGAGAACACTGGAGAATATGAAGGTCTCTCCAAACACTATGTTATTGGGTGACTTCAACTACCCAAACATTGACTGGGAAAACTACTCAAGCCCAAACACCCTCACCCAATGGTTCCTTGAATTTATAAACTCTAACATGATGGAACAACTGGTCACCACTCCCACAAGAGGGAACAACATATTGGACCTGGTAATCACCAACATGGGGACTCTATGTTCCACACCAGAGGTAAACCCCTCATTGGTAAGATCAGACCATAAACAAATTTCCCTGGATATCCATATCCCGTCCCCACCCTCAGCAAAAGAAATCACGGTAAAGAATTTCTCAAAAACCAACTTTGCACTTCTCAAGACTGAGGTGGAATCATTCAAAACCCCCGGGCCAGAGGATAATAGAGCCCAATCCGTGGAATCCTTTACAAATGCATTCTATCAGCACCTGCAGGAATGCATGGATCGTGCTATCTCAAATAAAACTAAGACTCACTCCTCCAAAAACAGGAGACCTGTCTGGTGGACCCTGGCCATAAATAAGCTATACAACAGAAGGAGGAAGCTACTACATGACAGAGCAAAATCCCAAAAAGGGAAGGCATCTCTGATTAGTATTAGCAAGAAACTTCGATCCCTCATAAAATCATCAAAGGCCAGTTTCAAAAGAAAAATTGCCCTAAACACTAAAGATAATCACAAGACCTTCTTTAGTTATGTCAGGAATATGGGTGGAAACTCCCAGATATGCTCTGAATTGTTGCATAATGGTACAAAATATACTGAACCCACAGACATTGCTAACATCCTGGCAGACAGATTCAGTGCAAACTCCCCCCCCCCCCCCCCCCACCAAAGGAGCAAATGCCTATCCCAACTGAATGTAACCTCCATGACATCACAGATGCACAGATGAAAGCTGCCCTCTCCAAAGCAAAAAACACAGCATCAATGGGACCGGACAGTATCCCAGGCTGGGTCTTACACGAGCTCCAAGAAGAACTGAACCCTCACATTAAGTCACTGTTCAAACTTAGCCTTACTACAGGATATGTACCCAAAGAATGGCGTACAGCTACAGTGGTCCCACTCCACAAAGGTGGTGCCACAATGGACCCGGGAACTATTGCCCCATAGGCCTGACTGTAAAGCTATGGAGCGTATTATCGTGGAACTCATAAACAAAGACATTGGGAGCCTCCAGACACTGGACCCTTCCCAATTCAGCTTTGTTAAGGGCAGATATTGCCTCTTAAACCTAGTTGATTTCTTTGAAACAGTTACCAAAGCCATAGATGAGGGCAAGGTAGTCCACACAGCCTACCTGGACCTCGCAAAAGCCTTCAACACAATACCCCACTCGGGCATCATAAATAAGCTTACCAGCTTAAATATCAACCCCTATATCACAAGATGGGTTGCAAACTGGCTCAGGGATAGAGCCCACATGGTCAGAATCGCAGGTGCCATGTCCGAATCCAAACCAGTTACAAGTGGCGTCCCACTGGGCTCAGTTCTGGGACCTCTCTTGTTCAGTATATACTTCTCTGAGGTTCAGGCTAACACAGGGGGATTATGGCTGACAAAGTTTGCAGATGACTGCAAACTGGGGGCCATAATCGAATCTCCAGCTGACACAAGCATCCTCCAAAAGGGTCTCACAGAGACGGATGCTTTGTGCCAGAGTCACAGCCTCAAGCTAAATGCTAAAAAGTGCATAGTCATCCCCTTTGGGAAAAACAAGGTGCCCACAAATTACCACATAGGTGGTAATCCATTAAGTACGGAAGAAGTAATTAGAGATTTGGGGACCAATGTAGATAATAATCTCTCCTTTGATAATCACATTGCCAAAGTGGTTAGAAAGACCTTCTATATAGCCCACCTTATCATGAAAGGGTTCGCATCTAGATCAAGAGAGGTCATTGTGCCCCTCTACTCATCACTCATCAGGCCCATAATTGAATACAATGCCCCTTTTGGGATGTACCTTACCCAACACCTGCAGCAACTGGAGAGACCCCAAAAGTACCTCACCAAGAGGATCATGGGCTACAAACAGATGTCCTATGCAGCTCGACTAAAGAAACTCCAGCTCTACTCAGTTGCTTACCACCTACTCAGAGGCGATCTATGCCTGACATACAAAGCCATGTCAAACCCAGAATTAATGGACATGCTCCACCTCAAAAAATCCAAGTCCCTTAGAGCTACACGCTCCAGGGACTTAAACCTCAGCACAAAAATAAATAGGACATGCTGGAGGGACAGATTAATTTCCCAGAGGCTCCCCTCACTCTGGAATAGAATCCCAATTCATGTTAGACATAGCCCCTCGCTGACCCTCTTCAAGTGAAATCTGGACACGTGGATGGGAAATCGCAAATTCACCCCTGGGATCTCTTCTGTGTCCCTGCTAGACAGAGGCACAGTAAACTAATCTTAAAGGGTACCTTCTGTGACCTACTTTACAGAGGCACAGTAGGCTAATCTAATAGTGAGGCAGAAGCCAAATACACTCTGGCTAGGCTTATAAATGACCTAGGGCAGATAGCCTAGTATCTACCTATGAACTATTCAAGGACTTTGGTTTTCCAGAAAGAATATAGTAAAACAATTACTCAGGTTTATCAGAATTAACCAGTATCTGATACGTTTGTTTACGTACTATACAGTAATGTTAAAGATATCTCAAAAAGGATTTCCTTTGCTACCTTTTTTCTATTTTTATCTGCATATAAATGAGTGCATATTCTAATTTATAATTATAATGGAACTCAGTATGTTGAGCTATAATTAGTTATTTAAGACACTTTAGTATGCAGACAAGTTGTTAATTATAACAGTTTAATTAACTGGATATCATATCACTCAGTGGTATAAGAATACTTGTATTCTAACTTAATTAAAACTAAATGCATCAAAGTAAAATGCAGTTTTATTTAATCATACTTTTATCATTTACATGTACTAAACCTGGTAAATATTTAGGAGTGTGTCCCCTACTTAAATCAGTGTTTGTGCATCGGGCTGTAAAATGTAAAAATAAAATCCAAATAATCATTGTATTAATAAAGCAGTATGCACACATTAGTGTTTATTTTAAATGGGCGAAATAGCCAGGTAATGGGACATTGGAATGGCTGCAGGGGGACTCTGGTACCATATTTTGGTTGTCTGTTCTTCAGTTTGCATTTGAAAGTTGGTATCCCACAATCCCACTGGAGTGGGCGAGGTTACATAATTATGTATGCGAATTGTATGTTAATCAGCGTACAGATTTGTACCTATTTTTCATGGGCCTTGTCCAGATTTTTGATGTTTCCAAGTTGAGAGGTATGCTCCTGACTTCCTCATACAATACCACAACTCCTCTCTAGGCACCCTATCATATGCTTTCTTCAAGTCCACAAAGACAATGCAACTCCTTCTGACCTTGTATATATTTCTCCATCAGCACTCTCAGAGCAAACATTGCATCTGTAGTGCTCTTTCCTGGCATGAAACCATACTGCTGATCACTAATCATCACCTTCCTTCTTAACCTAGTTTCCATTACTCTTTCCCATAACTTCAAGCTGTGGCTGATCAATTGTATCCCTTTATATATGACACTGATTAAGTCATGTAACTATAGCATATCTAAGTGATTGCTCTCGAAAACAGATTGTTGTACTTAATAGATGTTGCATGGTGTGACACAAGGGAAATACTGCCAGCCCAGCTAGCTGGAATTTTGTAAATAATTATATGCCATTTGTGAATATTAATATGATTTATCTAGAAATGTAACAAAAGGAGACACTGCCAACCCAGCTATCTGGAATTTTGTAAATAGTTATATGTCATTTGTGAATACCAGCATTATGCAATTGTTTGTATTACTGAATTTATTAGAACCATATGTTATGTGTATATTAAACTGCTGGTACAGAAGTGTGTGTTGAACTGGGTTTGTACAGTACCAAACTTCAAGGATGTATCCACAGTGTACCCTACTGGAAAAGAACATAAATGTATATAAACTATATACCTGTGCAAATGTATGTTTTAATAGTAAAAACTGGAACACACAGAATTAACTTGCAAAACTTCAACAAAATAAGTTGAAATTAAATTGTTGTACGATTGTATTATAAAAGTTAGTTTCAATGCAGCAAGGATACAGGACGTCTAGAGTTAGGGTGCCTTCTGCATTGTTTTGTAAGTGTTTTATTGTTTTATGTCTTCTAGCAACTGCAAACATTGGAATGATACATATTTTTCACACAGAGATGTTAAATTCTGTTAGTTTCTGACAAAAGGAGGTTAAGCCTGGGAACTGAAGTCAGGTGACAAAAAGTGATGTCATCCAAGCTAACCCAGCAGTAATATTTGATATTAATTTAAGAACTCTCTCAGAGAGAGACTGTGCATTTTGTATTTTGTCTTGGACCTAGCAAGAGCATCAACTCCTCATCATCATCTGCACTTGCCTTGCTCTGTAAGTAAGTTTTTAGGGCATATTAACACTTTTAGATATAGTCAGACATATAGTAAAGATTAGTTTAGATGTTTTCTTTATTTATTTGAGACTGTCCTGCAATGTTGTTTTAAATGCTTCCTGTGATTTTGAACTCTGAAGTTACTATGTTGATTCAGTGAGTATTGTCTTGTTCTATTATTATTTATTATTAAATATATTTAAACCTATCTTTATGGGTGATATTTGTGAGACATAGTTAAGCTCTTAAAGTACTTGCATTATTTGGTAACATTGTACAGGCCACTCCTAAATAGCCTTGTTTGGTCAGACTACCATTTGGATTATTAGTAACATTACACAGGATTGAACACCCTTTGTTGAGGGCCTTAAGTAGCTGATAAAGAGTTGGCTGGGGGGCAGCTAGAACTACGTTATAGTCTGGGCCAAAGGGGTATAGCTAGTAAGCATGTGCCAGCCTTCCCCATGTGTATGTGTGTGCTTTTATATAAATTAAATCTCAAAGTATGTGTGTGTCAGCTACTTGAACAGGGACATGAAGCACTGGTTGGACAGAGAGGGTGCTGGAGGTCTTAGCTTGGCCACTCGGCTGAGATCTCAACCCTATAGCTGTGTCAGTGGGGAGTTTTATTGGGGATCTGGAGAAAGAGGCAGAAACCAGCCCCAGACTGACTGTGATCTCTGTGTGCTCTTAAGGGAAATTGAACTTTACTGTATGTATACTTGTAATCCTCCCATTGTGTACGTCCCCCACTGTTGCCAGTGGTGAGGATTGAGGCTCCTTGATTACTGAGCCAGTGTTGGGGCATCACACGTGGTATAGAAATGATAACCATAACAAAAAACAACTGGCATCAGTATATTATATTAAAAAGATTGTAGCTTGGCAAACTCAGAGGTAATATTAGTTCATATAGGAGTATGTTGCATGTAAATGAGATAATACTGAAGTTTCCGCTAACAGTGGGAGGAGAAGTTAAAAATGAGAAAGTGTTTTAGTAGAGAAATGTACATGCAAAATTCTGTTTTTTCAGTGATTTACTGATGTTCATTCTATTGAAAAACAACATGTATGTAAATGTTTGTCAATATGTGATCATATAGGCATATATGTAAAACTCAGTCCTTCTTGCAAATGTACATACTCATTCTGATAGACAGTGGTCAGTGAACAATATGACTGAGTAGATATTCTTCAAGCATGACTGCAGTTATGAAGATGGCATTAATAAATAATGATTTATTTCAATACTTTTAACTTCTTTAGTGTTGTCTGCACAAAATCACTGCTACTTTATTTCAGTTTGCATTTCTTTCATCACTAACTGATTTTGGCCTTTCATATTGATTTGACTTTTAATATTTTATGGTTTCCTTAAACTATCCATCTTCAAATGAAGCTACCATCAGAGGCTACACAAATAAAAATGGAGTGCCACCGTCATTTGCTATTGACAGTCTAAGTGACCACTTTGCATGACTTGTTTCATTTCATGTAAAGATCAAGACTGCAACATACAAAACACAATGGTCACTGAGTTAGTATATTTATTTAGGAGGAGGTATGAGGGGTTAAGACCATCCCCACCCCCTCACATTAGAGGAGATGCTAAACTTATTTTATAGTTAAATGACAAGTTTTGATAGTTGTTTTTCATGGTCAGCTCTTCTGAAACACTATCCATAAAACTAAAACCATAAAAACAAAATGTAGAAAAATCATATTAGGAAACCCACAAAAATAACATTTCCATTAGAATAAGACACGCAGAATCATTCTGAATGATGCCTTCATCACTTTCTTAGCACACATATAAAAAATTGTTTGTTTCTTTGTTTATCTCACTCTCCCTGTCTAGATCATCAAGCCCTCATTCAGCCTTATGACACATTTCATTCCCCAAATGACTGCTGGAAGCAGCTTTGCCATTTGCAAGACTCAGGCTGTGGCAATTTACAGTCATCATACAGTTAAGATTCTTGTTTATACCCTATCCTTTGTCCCACCCCACAACCAATAAGCAATGATATCAATGCAAATCTTTGTTATGGATAAATTGTCAGTCTGTTTCCTTTTTAGTTGGGGAAGGGCTACTGCATGCCTCTCTTTTACAACTATACCCCTAATTTTGACTCAGATTTTTGTACTGTACCTGCTAATATTGACAATGTTAGCAAAGTTATAAGTTAGTTGTACCAGAATCTAAAAAGTGTCCGTAATTTGCATCCTTTTCTCTAATTATATTTTGTTTAGTTTAATGCAACATATTACTTTTAAGTTGTTGTTTTTTTTAATTGCTAGTTTCTTATTATGAAGAACAAATGGTTATAATTAATGATGATGTTAAGAAATGTAATGATAATTTATAGAACCATATATCATATTCACAATATGAACAGTTACACACTCAGCTCTTGAGTAATATGCATTTGTATTGAAACAAAATGAAAAAAATTTACTGAAAAAACAACAGAGATCTTAATCACTATCAAAAATATGCCTTTACCTGTAAAAATATACATGAGCCATCTATTCTGTAAATGCTGGGAGTGCTGATAAGACTTTAAAAACTGAAACAAAGGGTGGTGAAATGAGTATTTCATTTAACTGTGTTTATTGTTGATGTATCCAGAAATGCAGACATAAAAATTAATTTTACCGACTTTTCCACTACCCGCGATAGAGCTAATGTAATTGTTGTCCCTTTATAAGAGTGGGTAGAAAACACAGATAAGAAATCATATGTCCGTTTGTCAAAATGATGTAAAAGCAATGTCTTTTCTGATAATTTATTAGTAAATATCTTCATATGTTACTTCTGAAGCTGAGGAAAAAAGGCTAAATAAAGGTCTAAACTTTGTTCTGTCAGTCTATGTTTCTGAATTTGCTGCAGTAACAGATATTAAAAACATCTTCAGGTTACTCAGATTGAAATTCTGTTATCATAATTGACCATAAAAAGTATCTGATATTACATTTTCTTTCCACTTTAAACAATCCATTTCCCAATCACCATACCACCCTATTTTTTATCAATTTTGAACTATATGTGTTAAAGTACTTATACATTGACCAGTCCGTTATCTTTAAGAACTAAGGTAATAATCTGAATAAACTAGAAGAAGCAACTTTAAGTTCACTTGACTGTAGAAAGCAGGTGGTAGTCACTAAAATTGATAAAGGTGGAATTGTTGTAATGTGGCATTTCCAAGCACATGGCATGGAAATACAGAAGCAATTACCAGATACCCCTTGCTATTTGCAATTATGCATTACACCTTGGCATGATCTAAAAAAAAAACAGATGAATTTTTTGACTGAGGCTGTTAGTTGTGGTTTGATTTTTGAACATCCTAAAATATACCTAATAGTAGAAGCTCCTAATCTGTAGAACTTCTGTATTATTCATTACAATTCCCACACCAACTACCTCTCCTCTGGATGGACCAAAAGTGTCAGGAAATGGACCTGACTGAACTCCTTTAACTTTGTACGGGGTGAAACTAAACTCTTTCTACTGCTTATTAAGTTCAGAATTACAGACACTACTGATTTCTTAAAATGTATGAAATTCTTCTTATCTGTGTACATCAGATATACAATGTGTGAGCGTGTGTGTGTGTGTGTGTGTGTGTGTGTGTGTGTGTGTGTGTGTGTGTGTGTGTGTGTGTGTGTGTGTGTGTGTGTGTGCACACACACACACCTATATATATATATATATATATATATATATATATATATATACACACACACACACATATATATATATATATATATATATATATATATATATATATATATATATATATATACACACATATACATATATATATATATATATATATATATATATAGAGAGAGAGAGAGAGAGATACATATATATATATATATATATATATATATATATATATATATATATATATATATGGGTCTACTTCATTTGCCCTAAAGCTCATTTGCCCGACACTCATTTGCCTGACACCATTTGACTGAAAGCTCATTTGCCCAACAGCTCATTTGCCCGACAGCTCATTTGCCCGACAAGCAGTATTAGCAAGAAAATGGAATATGCCCCCCTCCCCACTGTAGTGCGACCCTGGAGTTAGAATATATAGGTAGGGGTGTGGGGAAGCCCCCCACTTACTTATCTATTACTAAGCAATATTACATCAAAAGGTAACAATATCATATGAAATGAAGTGGGGGGCTTCACCCCCCACACCCTACCTATATATTCTAACTCCAGGGTCGCACTATAGTGGGGAGGGGGGAATATTCCATTTTCTTGCTAATACTGATTGTCGGGCAAATGAGCTTTCGGGCAAATGAGCTGTCGGGCAAATGAGCTTTCAGTCATTTGGTCTGGGAAAAATGTTTGTCGGGCAAATGAGCTTTAGGGCAAATGAAGTAGACCCATATATATATATATATACATATACAACACACACGCACACACACACACACACACACACACACATATATATATATATATATATATATATATATATATATATATATATATATATATATATATATAGATAGATAGATAGATATAAGCATTTCACGTAAAGTAGAGTTACAAGCAGTTCATTTTGAGCTAATCTGGTCACAAATTAATGCACCAGAACTGAGTACCTTTTTTTTTTGGGGGGGGGGTTTGCTGGATTTACTGCATATTGTACTGGAACACAATGCTTTTTACTATACAGCAAATGTTATTTACAAATGTAAGGGAATGTGATGGGGCCACTTTTGTTTCCATCTACACTGATCTGTATGGGTTTCAAAAATAGGTTGATTTATGAGAGTGAAAATTGCAGTCTGTTAAAGAATTCTAATAATTTTTTAATTCAGATGCATTTGGCATAACATTTGTGCTAAACGTTAACTGTCAGCTGGAGTAGTGTACACCACGTTATATAGCAAACCATTTACAAGGGTTTCACTACTGGCATGCTTAAGCCATCATTCTACATGTAGTACATCACTTTCCTGAGTCTCAGGACTTACACATCAGGTGACTTTGGGATTGGGAGGGAGCCGATGCAGCTGATCAAAAGTCAGGCAGGTTGAAAAGTGCTTAATGTTTACGTCAGAGATTGCAGTACAGTGGGGATCAGGGAGTATACCCTTTCCCCATGGTAATGTAATCTCAGAGTTGGAATATATAAGTAGCAGGGTATGTGTGGGGAATACAATGCCTCACGTGGGTGGTGCAGGGGGCTTGCCTCCCTGTAAAGCATCTTTTTTTTGTGATTTTTGATCCTTTGTGGTTCGATGTATGTTGATGTCAATGAGTGGCATTCAACGATGTGTGAACTGACGAAGACTACTGTCAAGGAAAAGTTAGGTTTCCATTGTAATTACATTGCTTTAATTTAATTATGATGTATTAAAAGAATGTTTGGTTCTTTATATTAATGTTATACCATTTTCCTAGGTGATCTAAACTATCCAGCTATAGACTAGGAAACCTACACCACCACTAGAGCACAAGTACAGAGATTCCTGGACTTTGTCAATACAAATGCCCTGGAACAATTAGTCAGAGTAGCCACTAGGGAGAATAACATCTTGGATCTTGTCCTTACTAATACGGGAGCATCTTGCACCATCACTTGTTTATCTTCATCACTTGTTAGGTCTGACCATAAAGCCGTCTCCTTTTCAATAATTCTGAAACCAGAGATCCCTTCCACCTAAGGTACTTTTAGAAATTTTTTTAAGATAAAGTACTGTCAGAAAATATGTATTAATGTATATGTTTAGTGCTTATTAGAAGCTAAAAGGGTTAACACATTTCATTCTATTTTATGTACAGCTTAATTTTGTACGAGATTATAAGATGCTTTTCAAACTGCAGTATGCTTTCTGAAATTGCAAGATGCTCTCTGACCTAGTATTTGCTAGCACAGCAAAATTCATGTTTATGCCTTTTGGAAATGTACTGAGAAGCAGGTGATTATTTGCTAGGTCAGGAAAATGAATGAATAGTGAATGAACAGAACAATACTGTTTTCTATAATGTGATTGAATATGAACAATCAGCCCTGTTCGTGTTATGAGAACATGCACAGCTGTGGAAAAGAAGAGATACATCAGACAAAAGACTGCTTGAAGAAATTAACTGTAATCTGTACTTACTTTGTGCTCGAATTAGCCATAGTACCTTGAATGGTAACATTGCATAGTAAAAATTGTATCTGGTGGTCGTCAAGGCCACGTTGTTTTTCTTAGGAAGTTTTTTTGTAAACTTGATATGCCAGCAGAAAATCATGGACAAACAGCTGCTGAGAAATAATATTGAAAGAACTTGTGATTTATTACGTCAGCTTAGTAGGCAATACCTTGTAAGAAATGTATAAAAGTAGTTTCACTTCCTGATTCTAGTTAGACAAACTCTGTATTAGCACATTTTTATCTCCTTGCTGCAAGATTAAAGTGCCTTAACCTGAACCTGCCATGTGTTGATCATTTTGAAGTTATTTTTCCTTTGACAGATTGGTCCTTCAAGCCAGAACTCTCTCTTCGCCTCAGGTCAGATGGGCCAGGTGGCATGAAACCGTACGGGGAAGAGACCACATCGGTTCTTCTGCTTTGAAAGACCTCTGACTGAATTGTCGTTCAAAAGAGGCCAGCCACTTTTCTGATCTGCTACTGGAGGATGAGTCAGTATACGAACCAGAGAGGATCAATCACGGAGGCTCAGGTAAGGTGAAATTTACCTTTTTTCTGTTTTAGATCAGGGACTTGATTGAAAATATCTGTCAGGAGATTTGTATTGCACAAGTCAGGGACAGAAAGATTGCAGTCTTGTCATAGATCAGGGAAACAGAATAGGTAAAACAGTTATTCTAGATAAACTGTGAAATAGAAAATCATGGTACCACGTGAGAATAAGAAGGGTTACGTAACATTTTTTAACAGTCAGAACAATATGGGTAATAAGTGCACAAAAAGTTCCCAAAACCCACCGCTAACCGAAGATGCAAAATATATGCAATCACAGCATGCCGACAATATTAGATACTATACAAAATGGGTTAACAAATATGAATTTGATGGCAAATTAGAAAAATCCTCGCTTATTAAACTTGTCAAACAGCTTAAAGCTGACGCAAAAGGTCAGGTAAAGAAGCAACGTCAATTGGGAGTTCCTCAGGCACACGGGTGGATTGAGGAAGCAAACCGTAGGGAGCAAAAAAGTAATAATTCAAAAGCTATGTTTCTAGATAAAGAAGACAATAATTTGGTGATAGCATCAGCCCCTCCACCCCCTCCGCTTCCTGCACCAGAATATGAAGTGAGTGGACAAGCTGGTCCACCTCCGCTATACCCGGCTGTTACCGCAAAGCCAAGACCGTATGTTAGAGATCCCATCGAGACTAGGTCTCGAACACGTAACATAAGAGGAGATATTGAGTTATATGAAATAAATAAAAATTCATGAGCTATGAGTGAAGAAGAGATATGTCCACTCATAGAAGTACCAAATCCGTAGGCAGGACAGGACCCAACTCTTCTAGTATATAGAACGTGGACACCGGAAGACATCCGGAAACCCACAGAGGGAATTCCCCATCCGAAAGTTAATTTTAAAAAAATTCTTAGAAGACTTACAGGGCATGAGGTTAAGTTATCATTTGAATGGAGAAGAAGTAGAAAAAGTAGTCAGACAGATCGTAGGTCCAGATTGGCACAGACCAGTGGCAACTGGAATCCCCGTGACGCAGAACATAAGCCACTCCCACATAGCAACGCAGAACTGGATAACAGAGTGAAAGGTCTAACAGACCGAATCTCTGAGAAATGGAAGCCTAGGGCAGACTGGACTTGCATTAATCAATGCATCCAACAGGAAGGTGAAACTGTTGACAGATATTATGCTAGATTATTGGAGTGTTTTAATAACCATTGTGGAATGCAGGTACCTGAAGATCAAACACATGATTCCCCATATGAGCAGCAATTAAAGAATGCGTTTTTGAAAGGCAGTATTTTGCCTATAAGTAGCTTTATTACAAAGCACATGGTAGACCATCGTACAAGTAGATTACAGTCACTACTTGAATATGCTAGGCATGCCGAAAGGCATTTTAACAGTAAAAAGGAAAAGAAAGCCCAAGTATTTGCTGTAGAAGACGGAGCAGAAGTTTATGTAGTACAGTCCGGGAAAAAGGGCAAGAAAAATGCCCAGGGAAACAAACAATCTGATAAACGATCAGAAGAGTTTGAAGAAAGAAAGAAAAGGGGTGAATGTTTTCGGGACATTTAGCAAGGGATTGCAGGCAAAACAAGAAGGCAGCCATGGAAGATAAGGAGGGTGAGGACTGACTATATGATAGTCAATAATCACTAGAAGGGAATAACCAAGAAAAGACAAATGCAAATGTGATAGAGGGAGTAGAGAATGTGATAGAAGAAATAGAGGAAATACAAGAGATCACCGATGGTGAAGAAAGTGACATTTTAGACTTGGCATTGTTGAGCCTAGAACTCTATTTAGCAGACACAAAATCGGAAGTTACACTTCTGGTAGAGGGGAGGGAAGTTAAATTCCTGTGTGACTCAGGGGCTTCACGGACCCTGATACATCCTTCCAAACTACCAGAAAATTCAGAATCACTTGATTACATATTAGTGAAAGCAGCTAATGGACAGCTGTATCGGGAGCCACTCTCCCACAACATAGCAATAACTGTCCCTGTTTCAGGGATGACCCAGAAAAGCAAAATTGTTGTTTCTGCAAAATGCCCAGTGAACCTTTTGGGCAGAGATCTTATGCAGATATTTGGCATAGCAGTAGTACCGACTATGCAGGGTATGGAAGCACAGCGACAAATGGATACTTTTGTGGTGCGACCGGAGGGTGAAACATTTTATTGGTACAGCCAGGACTTAGTTACGACTGGTCCAGGGGCAGTAACTGAATAACTGATGAACGTAGCCATCAGTAAATCCCCCTCCCTTGACACTGATAAACAGCATTTGTTGCACTGTACTCTGTATTATTGTAGCACACCAGGACCTGATAAGGAATATGAGCAAGAACTGTTTAAAAACCATGCAAACAGATTAGTATTACGTAATCTGTACTGGGACACAGAAGGGAACAGTGTAGTCAGCTGTTCATTGCCCCAGGAATTCTTTGCACTCTATAAATCTAATCGATTACCACATGTTAGTTTAACCAAAGACAAGAATGTGAAATGGGCAGATCTTGGAGAAAAAGTCACAAAGTGGGAGAAACAAACAGAGTTAGAATTGTCAGAACAGGGAGTACAGAAACAGAAGTTAAATTGGATAATGCAGACACACCCAGCTGTACACTTGCAGTCTAGCGAGGACAGCTGATTAGCACTCTTACTAGAAGAGGAAGAAAAAGCTTTATGGAGCATACCAGAAACTCTCTGGTCAACAGGGAAATCAGATGTAGGACTAATTCGTACAGCAGGACCAGTTACTATTACGCCAAAATCAGCATTCAGACCTCAAAAGAGACAGTATCTCTTAAGGAAGGATGCAGAAATAGGAATCAAACCTATAATAGCAGCTTTACTTAAGGAAGGAGTACTGATAGAATCTCCTGATTCACCATGTAACACACCCTTATTTCCTGTTAGGAAAGCAAACGGAGAATGGCGTATGGTCCAAGACTTACAAGCTGTAAATGAGGCAGTAATACCTAGAGCACCTATGGTGCCAGATCCACATACTCTATTGAATGATTTAAAACCTCAACAGAAGTATTTTTCTGTGGTAGATATTAGCAATGCGTTCTTTTCGATACCAATACACCCTAACAGCCAACATTGGTTTGCATTCACATTTCAGGGAAAAAGGTATACATACACGCGACTACCGCATGGGTATTGTGAAAGCCCAACAATATTTGCACAAGAGATGGCAAGCAACTTGGCAGGATTTAGCCCACCAAGAGGCAGCCAAATTTTACTTTATGTAGACGACATCCTGCTGGTGGCCCCCACCCAGCAAGAATGCAGAGAAGATACCATAGCATTACTACAATTTTTAGCCACACAAGGACATAAAGTAAACAAAAACAAATTGCAGCTTTGGAGAAAGAAGGTTAAATACCTGGGATATGTAATATCCAAAGAAGGAAGAACATTAGATGAAGATAGAAAAATAGCAATTTTGCAAGCACCCAAACCGACTACCAAGAAGGAAATGACGTCCTTCCTGGGCACGACTAATTTCTGTCGGAGTTGGATTCCAAACTATGCCTTGGAGTCTGCTCCACTGACCAACTTGATATACAAGAAGCCTATGGCAGCACAAGATTTATTACAATGGATACCAGAAGCAGAATCAGCTTTCTGCAAACTGAAACAACTGATAGCATCCTCATTAGTTTTAGGATTACCAAGCTATCATAAACGTTTTTTCCAAACTGTAGATTGTAAACAAGGTTACATGACATCAGTGTTAACACAGCAGCATGGCGATAAGCAACACCCCATAGCTTATTATTCATCACAGCTGGACCCAGTGGTGCAATCCCTGCCCCACTGTGTACAAGCAGTAGTTGCAGCTGCAATGACAGTACAGGCTTCGGCCTCAGTAGTGTTGTTCCACCCTCTCACATTGAGAGTGCCTCATGCAGTCGCAATTATTTTACTGCAAGAAAAAGTAGCATATCTTTCTCCTGCTAGACATCTTTCTTGTATGACTATACTCCTGAGCCAACCTCATATGACAATTGAATGATGTACAACTTTAAATCCATCTACCTTGCTCCCGACCCCTGCGGATGGCACACCACACAGCTGCCTGCAGGAAATTGAGCAAAAGACACTGCCTAGAAAAGATCTAATGGATGTTCCCTTGGATGATGCCGAGGTGACATATTACGTGGACGGCTCATGTAGAAGGGGTCCTACAGGACAGAATCTAGTAGGGTGTGCAGTAGTTTCTGATACTGAGATTTTAGAAGCAAAGTCTTTACCACACAACTTATCTGCACAAGCATCAGAATTGATTGCTTTGACAAGGGCATGTACCTTGGCAAAGGATAAATGTGTGAACATTTTTACTGACAGCCAGTATGCTTTTTCTACTGTACATGTTTTTGCGCAGCAGTGGAAAAATAGAGGAATGATAACATCTACTGGTAAACCGATTAATCATGCACAATTTATTTTAGATTTGTTAGAATCTATTCAGTTACCTCAGAAAGTAGCTGTTTGTAAATGCGTAGCTCATACCAAGCAACAGGATAGGATTTCAAAAGGTAATGCGAGAGCTGATATAGCTGCAAAACAGGCAGCTTCAGCTTCAGAAGTATTTCTTTTGAGTGAGGAATTACAACCTTCTGAGATTTTAGATTTAGAAATGTTAAAAACAATGCAGACACTTACTACAAATGTAGAAAAACAGAAATGGATAAAACGAGGAACAATTCTTAAGAAAGGGCTGTATATCTCCAAAGAAGGAAAATCAATTTTGCCGTCTAATTTGTTTAGATATGCAGCTTTGTTGAGCCATGGGCAGTGCCATGTCGCAACAGGGGGGATGGTACAGTTAGTGAACCGAGTGTTCACTGCATATGGATTTACAAACTACACAAAAAATTTTTGTGCAGCATGCCATGTTTGTAACAAGCATCATGCACAAGGGGCATTCAAGCCTAAGCAAGGGAGTTTCCCAACACCACCGTACCCGTTCCATACTATCTGTATGGATTTCATAGAACTAAACAAATGTGAAAATAAGAAATATTGTCTTGTCATTATAGATATGTTTTCCAAATGGGTGGAAGCTTTTCCGACCAAAGATCCAGATGCAGCTACCATTGCAAAAGTCCTTGTTAAAGAAATTATTCATAGATTTGGCATACTGGAAAAGATCTACAGTGACAATGGCACACACTTCGTAAATCAAACCATACAACAGTTGAGTTGATATTTCGGAATTTCCTTAAAGAACCATTGTGCATACCACCCCCAATCCGCAGGATTAGTAGAGAGGCATAATGGGGTTTTGAAAAACAAACTTAGAAAATTGACTAGTGAGACACAGAGGAACTGGGTGCACTGCCTGCCTCTGGCACTGTTGAGCATGGGAACTGTTCCAAATGCAAAGGGGTTAACTCCTTTTGAAATAATGTTTGGGAGGGCATATTATATACCTCAGTGGAAACCTCTCATGCCTGCAGACCAGGAGGCTGACAGTTCAGTTGCAGAATACATGAGATGCCTTCTAAGTAATAAACAACTTTTGCAGTTGAATTCTGTTTCAGATAAAGAACAAACCAGACCATTCGAAGCAGCAGTATTCCCAGGCACATGGGTCTGGGTGAAAGTTATCATGAAAAGAAACTGGACCACACTGAAGTGGAAAGGGCCGTACCAAGTGCTACTGTCAACACCCACTGCAGTCAAGATCGCAGAGCGAGCATCCTGGATTCATCTGACACACTGTAAATTGGTTAAAAACTTTGAACTGGACAAAAAACTTGTTACTATTACACAAGAACAAAATGACCAGATACGGAGCAAGTAGAAATGCTGAACAACCTCAGAAGTATTGCATGATCATTCTGTTGGCCATACTGATAACATTAATCTTTTTGTTGTGGCCTTTCCTTTTTCCAGCCACACGAGCTGAACTGAATAAACATGAATCATTCATAGACTGGCATCCGAACTTTAACACTTACCAAGCAATTAAATATGTGTATGCTGAAACTTTTAATGTTTCAAATTGCTGGATCTGTACAGCTATACAGACAGCATACAGGGGATTATTGATGACTACTGTCCCCCTAGGGGTCAATGAGACCTGGGAAAATTTGCTTTTTGATACTGCAACTGTAAAATCACAAGACAAAATAGCATTGTACCTACCTGTTACACAAAAGGGAATTGTATGTTTTTACAAAAATTATACTGTTCAGGTAGGTTGGAGTAATTGTAATGTGACTATTCCTTACAAATGTTATACCAAAGCCAATAATGCAGGTTATATCTGTGATACAAACTATGACTCATATCTCAAGTCAATTCATAAGACTATTGATGAAATACAGCGTAATCCTGTTCTTTTAAAACAACTATCTATTATTGATAAGAAAATGTTTCATGCAGGGCAAGTATATATTAATACTAAAGTAGAGAACTGTTATTTTGTTTGTGGGAAAAAGGCATACAAATGGTTACCTGAGAACTGGTCCGGCAGTTGTTTTTTGGGTTACCTGGTTCCGGCCATACGATGCACTACAGTTTTGCCTCAGGGAAGAATTCGAAATGTCAGAGAGGTCACCAAGAAAACCAGAAATCCAATCAGAAGGCCTGAAAATCCAGTGGGACGAATCGAAGCAGGCTGGAGAAACCATAATTCTATAAAAAACAAAGACAAACTGACACACATGGACTTGAGTGACACTATTATATCGTGGGCAGGTATAGCCCCTGCATATGGCACAGTGAAATCGATTTGGGAGCTGAGAAAACTGTCCAAACTTCTTGAAGTAATGAGTAATGCAACTTTTTTTGGTCTCGAGTTAATGACTGATGAACTGAATGCTATGAGAACTGTGGTGCTTCAAAACCGCATGGCTCTTGACTTCACCCTAGCGGCAAAAGGTGGTACGTGCACTTTAATAAAAGAGGAGTGCTGTTCGTATATTCCTGACAACCAGCATGAGATAAACGACCATCTTGAGGTGATTCAGCAAGTGTCGACCATGACCAAACCAGGCCCAAACCCACTGATGGACTTTTTCCAGAATTTGTTTGGGGGGGTGGGGTAGCATCCTAATGAACATCCTGATTGCCATTTGTGTGGGATTACTCCTACTAGGAGTGTGTGTTTGTTGTGGTATTCCCTGCATGAAAAGATTAATCAAAGATTTTATAGACATGTCAGTTTCTGAGACTTTATATCAAAGTACTGAAATTGAAGAACTGCTGAAAAATGAAACACTTTCATAAGTTTAAACTGAATGACTCTCTTGGGCGGCCATGGTGGTGCAGCGGTTAGCGTTGTCGCCTCACAGCAAGAGGTTCTCCGGTTCGATCCTCGGCTGGGGTGCCTTCTGTGCGAAGTTTGCATGTCCTCCCTGTGGTCGCGTGGGTTTTCTCCGGGTGCTCCGGTTTCCTCCCACATCCCAAAGGCATGCAGTAGGTGGATTGGACACTCCAAATTGGCCCTAGGTGTGAGTGTGTGTGTGCCTTCTATGGAAGGTTGGGCGCCGGGCTGGCAACTCGACACTGTAAAACTTCACTGCCAATCCTGTGTGCGGACAGATGATCCGCTGTGGCGACCCCTAACCGGGAAA
Source organism: Protopterus annectens (assembly GCF_019279795.1). Classification (NCBI taxonomy): domain Eukaryota; kingdom Metazoa; phylum Chordata; order Ceratodontiformes; family Protopteridae; genus Protopterus; species Protopterus annectens. The sequence goes on from NC_056739.1 coordinate 1,239,065,800, forward strand.
AGCCGAAAGGAGAAGAAAAAGAAGAAACTGAATGACTCTCTTAACTGCAAATTCTGAACAGAAAGAGGTTAGGAGAAGAAGCAATTGTTTATGCTTTTGAAAATAGAATAAAAAGTATTAACAGGGGGGAAATGTTAGAAAAATATGTATTAATGTATATGTTTAGTGCTTATTAGAAGCTAAAAGGGTTAACACATTTCATTCTATTTTATGTACAGCTTAATTTTGTATGAGATTATAAGATGCTTTTCAAACTGCAGTGTGCTTTCTGAAATTGCAAGATGCTCTCTGACCTGATATTTGCTAGCACAGCAAAATTCATGTTTATGCCTTTTGGAAATGTACTGAGAAGCAGGTGATTATTTGCTAGGTCAGAAAAGTGAATGAATAGAACAATACTGTTTTCTATAATGTGATTGAATATGAACAATCAGCCCTGTTCGTGTTATGAGAACATGCACAGCTGTGGAAAAGAAGAGATACATCAGACAAAAGACTGCTTGAAGAAATTAACTGTAATCTGTACTTACTTTGTGCTCGAATTAGCCATAGTACCTTGAATGGTAACATTGCATAGTAAAAATTGTATCTGGTGGTCGTCAAGGCCACGTTGTTTTTCTTAGGAAGCTTTTTTGTAAACTTGATATGACAGCAGAAAATCATGGACAAACAGCTGCTGAGAAATAATATTGAAAGAACTTGTGATTTATTACGTCAGCTTAGTAGAAATGTATAAAAGTATTTTCACTTCCTGATTCTAGTTAGACAAACTCTTTTTTAGCACGTTTTTGTCTCCTTGCTGCAAGATTAAAGTGCCTTAACCTGAACCTGCCGTGTGTTGATCATTTTTAAGTTATTTTTTCCTTTGACAAGTACCTACTCCTAAGTGACACATTGGCAAGCTTCAAATTCCCACCAAACACCTTGACTCTACTGAATATGCAGAAATGTACATCACCATACTATGCCAGCATGTAAATAGCTGCATAGATGCAGCTGTACCCTCGAAGGAGCAAGTGCAGGGCAAACCCCAGAAACAAACCCACATGGTAGAACCATATTATCAACACACTTTACAATAAAAGGAAGAGAAGTTTGACCTTATGAAAGAAGAGTAATTTCCAGAATGTTAGAGCCTCTGACATTAAAATCAACAAACAACTCAGGAGATTAATAAAATCCACCAAAGCTAATTTTCAGATTAAAATAGCAACAAAGTTAAAGATGACCACAAGGCCATTTTAGTTATGTCCATAGTCTCAGAAGCACAATGCAGCAATGTGCTGAGATGATTGTGAATTATGCTACCTACATTGAGGCTGAAGATATAATGTACCTACTCACCATTAAATTCAGCCAAAACTTTACCCCTGTCTGTTCCACATGAGGGCTCGCATAATGGTTAAGGTCTTAACCTCACAGATACAAGGTGCAGAGACTGATTCTATTCTCTGTTTATTGGAACAGGCTGCAGACTGATAGTTTAGTGTTTACATATGGTTCCAAGATATACCTGAAACTACAAGAACAAGTCCTAAAAGTGATATTAAAAGCTAAACATTGATGGATCCTGACAATATCAATCTAGAATGAAACATTGATTTGGCCACCCTGCCCTGATAGCACTGTTAAACCTCAGCCTCCATACAAGTTTTCTACCAAGCAAATGGAGAACAGCTATAGTCATTCCCCTTCACATTCACAGACCCAGGCAATTACAGACACATACGTTTGACAAGCCTCACATGCAAAGCCATGAAAAGACTTATGATGCTAGAACAATTCAATAAGGACATAGGGTACCTTCAAATACTGGGCCCATCTCAATTTTGATTCATCAGTGGAAGGTTGTGCTTATCTTCTTGGTGACACTTTTGAAAATGTCACTAAAGCAATGGATGAAGGTAAAACAGTACACACCACATACCGCAAGCAGGCAAAAGCTTTTGACACAATTCCCCATTCAGGCATAGTATAAAAGATAAACAAACTAGGAATAAATCCTTATGTCACCTACAGGATTGCCATCTGGCTCACAAATTGGACTCAGGACACCGAACAAGGGAAGCTACTTGCAAAGAGAGCAGTAACCAGTGGAGTCCCACAGAGTTTTCTGCTGGGATCTCTCCTGTTTGGAATTGACTTCTCTGAGGTAAAAGTCAATACCAAATGGCTCCTGCTGACTGTGTTAGCAGATGACTGCAAGCTAGGAGCTGGCATTGAATCCTCAAATTACATATCCATCCTGCAGGACTGATTGTCCCAAATAGATAACTGGTGCCAAGATCAGGGACTGAAACTAAGGCATTATCATATCCTTTGGGAAGTCATCTTCCCCAGGTAGCTACCACAATGACAATATGGCCGTTAGAGTTGACCCAGTTCTTTTGAATTTGGGAACTTATGTGGATAGTGTACCAAATAAATCAAAATAAATAAATAAATAAAACAGGCTAACACACCAGAAATCAAAACTAATAATCAAAGAAATGGTGTGTATGTGATGCCACCACTTTTATATGGATAGGTACCTAAGTTTTGCCCATGTATCCACTGTTGTAAGAAAGTCCTTCTATACTGCAGAGGTTATAAACAAAGGGATTGTGTCTAAATCAAGGGATGTTATTGTTCCCCTTTACTCAGCCCTCATCAGTCCAGTCATTGAACTTACTGCCCCCTTAGCATGTATCTTTCCAGACAAATGCAGCAACTGGAATGTCCACATATTGTCTTGTACGGACTGACTCAAAGCCTTGTCACTACACTTGGTATCCTTCAGACTGCTAAGAGATGACCAGGGTCAGGTATATAAGGCATCATCTGACCCATTACTGATGGACCTACTGCATATCAGAAAGCCAAATGGCATCTGAAATACTCAGTCTAGGGATTTATTCCTTTTCTGCAACATTGACAGAATATTTTGGAGGG